>NW_027185782.1:1499155-1503696 GCF_028583685.1 Petaurus breviceps papuanus | reverse complement strand
AGGAAGGAAGGAAGGAAGGAAGGAAGGAAGGAAGGAAGGAAGGAAGGAAGGAAAGAAGGAAAGAAAAAGAAAAACAACATTTGAAGATTTAAAAACCCTGTTTAATTTTTTTTTTCTGGGTTTGAATCCTGGCTCTGCTTCTTTTTTTCTTTTTTAGTTTACATCATTCATTTCCACAGGATTTTGAGTTACAAATTTTCTCCCTATTTTTCCCCAAAACACTGATTAATTTGATGACTAAGAACGATCCCAAAGGATAGGTGATGAAGCATGCTACCCATCTCCTAAAAGAGAAATGATGCACTCAATATACAGATTGAGACAAAATTTTTGGATATGAACAATGTGGGAATTTGTTTTGCTTCACTAGGTGTATTGGTTTCAAAAACACAGTTTTGTTCCACCAACCCCTTATTTCCCTGCCCATCGTTCCCCCCACCCCCACCCCAGAGGGGAGACAGGTGAGGTCATCAGGAGAAAAAATAGATTTTATTAACTGAAGAAGAGAAAATTACATTTTCAAAAAGGAAAAGGGGAGATAACAAGCTGATTGGCTACTAATTTCCTAAGGAAATTGGCTCTCTCCTCCTCACCTCTCCCCTGCACCTCCCCTTCCCCCCACCACCACAGAGGAGGAACAGGAGACTGCTGGGTTTGCAGCTCTTGGCTGGGTGGTTGGAAGAGAGCCAGCCAGAGAAGTGGAGACTTAATAGGCCAGGGCTGGACAGCAGGAAAGTACTGGCCAACAGTGACCTCTGCTGCTGGCCTGGCCTCATAGCTGCTCCTCCTTTCCCTTTAAGACAAGAGAGCCCGGGTCTGGATTACGCTCCCAACACTGCATGATTTTCCTCTCCAGATGGAGAAATGGGGGGGCAGTCTCTTTTTCCCATGGCATATTTCTTCATGGTGAGATCATCATTGAACACCGTTCAGGGGTGTGGGCTGGTCCGGGGCCTAGGAGAAAGGGATGATGGAAAAAGTAACAAGCAAGCACATCTGAGAGCCTGGGTTGCAGTCCATCACTACCAGTCACCAGCGAGAAAGGCACTTCTCTCTGAATCTGAGCTCTCTCTTCTCTATAACGAAGTACTTGGATTAGATCTTCATAGTTGCTTTCAACTCCAAACCCTCTGACCTGCCTGGGTAACCTCATATAATTTACCTAACCTCTCTAGATAGACCTCAGGTTCCTACTTTGCAAAGGGGGGGATTGGGAAAGAGAATTCTCTAAAGCCAACTGGGAGACTGAAGAGAAAGAGGATTTGCCTTTCTGAGAGCAACAGCATTTTTGAGGAAATGAAGATAAGACAATGGGCTACTATTTTTTTCTTGGTGACATGTGATTCTGTTTCTAGCAACCAAGGAAACCCCAGGGCTTCAAATGAAGTGGCAATGAGATGAACATCCCCTGGGGAGCTTTGGAGGCTGAACTCAGAAAGTAGCTTCTCCTAGCCAACTTGAGATGAGGGTGGAGTGAAGGCAGGCTCTTTCGTTTTGGGATCCAGGAATCTGGACTTCCCTGTAGTATGAAGCCTTTCTTCCTCTGCTTCTTTAGCCAACAGCGAGAGAAAGGACAGAGGCTGGCAGGCGCATGGAGAGGGAGAAAGTAGGGTGCTTAGTCTCTGAATTTTCTCTGGCCCTCCACACCTCCAGACATCTCACTGTCATCACCAGTTACTGGGATTCCATTCAAAAAGGAAAGTCCCCATCAACTTCCTTTCAATGTTCCTTAAGCTTGGGAGATATTGACTACTGGACACGGTGCCCAGCCCTGAATTCTCATCAAGAGATGCTTCTAATTTATTATCTCTTAGACTTTGGGAGCTTTTAGGAACAGAAATTTGGTAGACTTCTCCCCACTCCCACAGGGGAAGTGAGCTGCTTAAGGGCATACAGCCATTGAGTGGCAGGACAAGAGTTTAAGCCCTTTCTCCTCATGCTGTGTTTTACCCACTAAGCCATACTGTCTCATCCCTCAGGATCCCACAGAAGATGCTACTTAAAAGGTCCTGACAAGTCTTGATTTCACAGCTGGTGATCTTGGGAAACCCCTGGAGATACAGAATGTCAGAAGTGGACAGGATCTCAGAAATCATGTAGTTCAGTCTTTTCATGTGCAGTTGGGGAAATGGAGGCCCAGAGAAGTTACATGGCTCACCTAAGGTCATGCAGGTAATAGCAGAGGTGGGATCTGAACCCAGGCCCTCTGACTTTGTAGCTAATTTTCTTTCCATTTTTCCAGCTACAATGAATTGGCTCATAGTTCTGTGAAATACAGCAGTTTGGCTACTTACCCACTCCTCAGTCACAAGGGAAGTTAAGAAGGTTATCCAAGGTAACACTAGGAATCAGTGGCAGAACTGAGACATTTTAGAAAGAATGGACACACTTAGTCATTGTGATTAAAAATGCATCAAGACTAAGATTCCTGTAGTCTCAAATGTGGATACAAATGCGTATATATGTATATACACATACACAATATTATAGAGAGATATTGAAATTTAACAGGCAGATAAGGGATACAATGGATAGAGTACCAGGCCTGGTGTTGAGAAGACATCTTCTTGAATTCAAATCTGGTCTCAGAGAGAGGCTTACTAATTGTATGACCCTGGGCAAGTCATTTAACCCTGTTTGCCTCAGTTTCCTCATCTGTAAAAATGAGCTGGAGAAGGAAATGGCAAACTGCTCCAGTATCTATGCCAAGAAAACCCCAAATGGGGTCATGAAGAGTCAGGCATAAAGGAACAACAACAAATTCAAATTTATGTTTCCTCACCCCTTTCAAGACAAGCAGGTTTCATTGTCCCTATATGTTTCAAGTGAGGTACAGAAAGAAATTTCTCAAGAAGGGAAATTACTTGGTAAAAAGTATTAGGACACACTGTTTGATACATGAGTCTCCAAAGGCCTGGATGGAAGGTCAGGCCTTTTGACTCCAAGTTGGTCTATCTTTCTATTCTACCACCTTGCCCCCATCTCCTAAAGGAGGGATGTTGGAGATTATGGTACCCAAGAAAACACAAGTTGGGAGATGGAAATTAAATCATTAGGACGATGGGTGACAGTAGCCTGTGGTTAGTGCCACTCCTAGAGCCCAGGGACTGCTCACTACGACTTATATCGTCCTCCCAGCCAGACTCAACACCTTCCAAAAATCTGTAGGGAAGAGGGATTCTCGTATGCAGAAGCAGCAGCCTCCTACAATGAAAAGGTCACCAGATAGGGGATTTCATTTCTGCTGCTAACTCACTGTGTGACCTTGAACAAGTCATTGCCCCTCCAGAAACCTCAGTTCTCTCCCATATAAAAGGAGAGTTTGGGGCCAGATGGTTAGCTGGCCTCTTCAGCTCTAAGGTTTTACCCTTACCTTAGATGTTGAGGACCTATATAAATTGATGACTACTCTATTTCAAGTTTAGTTTTTTTTAAGTGGCTTAGAAATCTTTTTTTTAAAGACATATTAATAAACCAGCCCAGAGGAACAGAGGATAGAGAGAGCACTAGGGAATTTCCCAAGAAAGACCCTCAGGCCTTGCTGTGTGGCTGTGACTCCAGGCTGGTACCGAGTGGTTTCTGTCTCCATCATTTCCTGTCCTGGCTTCAAAGCTATCTCTACAGGAGCCATCAGGAGGAAGAGTGACAACAGGGATTTCTACAACACTGAGGACCGATGACATCACAGGGTGATATCTTAACTTGTGCCCGGATTGGACTGAAGTGAGGCAGAGTTGCACAAAGTCGTCAGTCACACTTTCTCTCCCAGAGTCATCAAAGTCCAGTGGCAAGACAAAGGTCAAGATGCAGATGCTCAGGATGCAGTGGATGACCTTGACGCTTTCCAAAGACAGCACTACTCATCACCTGGGCAGACATCCCAGGTATCTTCAGGGAACCTAGAACAATGATGTCTCCAGGACTCCCTAGAATCTCAGAACCAAAGCAACAGAACATGGGCTAAAGGGGGTGGCTAGGTGGCGCAGTGAATAGAACACTGGCCCTGGAGTCAGGAGGACCTGAATTCTAATCCATCCTCAGACACTTAAAACTTACTAGCCATGTGACCTTGGGCAAGTCACTTAACCCCAATTGCCCTGCCTTCCCTCCTTCAAAAAAAAAACAAACAAACATTGGCTAAAATGTAGAACACAGCTGGAAAGGATATATTCACTTTCTTGTTCAATGTTAGGGTTTACCTTTCTCATAATCCTCCCATGAGGTCACTATTTTGAGTATTTTATGGTGGGGGAAACTGAGTCTCAGAGAAGTTAAGTTATTTACCCAGGGGGATATTGCCCCTGGCAATAGGATTAGGAATCAGACCCAGGTTTTATAAGATCCTAGCTAGAAGGAATCTGAGACATCATCTAGGCAAAACCGTCTCATTTCACAGATGAGAAAGCCTCAATTGAGGAAGTTAGCAGAAAGGGGAAGAGCAGGGCTTGGCACCCGGGGCCTCGGGCTCCGTATCCTCTTTTCACCCCATCACAGTGTAGCAGCAAGCACCCCAAGCGTCCTCAGGGTTTGCAGCTACCACA
>NW_027185782.1:1441107-1499145 GCF_028583685.1 Petaurus breviceps papuanus | reverse complement strand
TTAGCCTAGGGGCAGGGAAGATCTTTAAAATTTACATTTCCATTACACACAGCTATCTTCTACTAAGTAGATACCAGAAGATGGAATTTCAAGGTGAACATTAGAGGTTATTCAGGGCAGTCCCTACTCTCCCCCTCCCCAACCCAAACACACTTCCTGATCCTAAGGGAGAGAGAGCCAGGGCCCAAAGTCATACAGTAAGCACCAGCCAGAATTCCCTTCTGGGTCCTTGCAGCAACCTTGCAGCTTACCCCACACTGCTTCCACTCAGAATGCCAGTACTACAAAGGACTATAGCTTAGAATAGTCAGTAAGTCAGTCAAAAAGCATCTATTAAGCACCTTCTGCGTGCCAACCATTGTACTTGGTGCTGGGAATACCAAACAACAACAGTAGCTACAATAATCTCTGCCTCAAGGAGCTCCCAATCTAAATGGAGGAAGCAACATGCAAATAAATATGTACAAAGAAGTTACATGTAGGGGGGAAGGAAATAATTGTCCGAGGGAAGACACAAGAGTTAAGAAAGGTTGGGAAAGGCTTTCAGTAGAAGATGGGATTTTAGTTGTGACTTCAAGGAAGCCAGAAGGTAGAGATGGAGAGGAAGAGTGTTCTAGGCATGGAAGACAGCAGTGGAAGATGTTGAGAGTTGAGAGACAGAGTGTCTTGTTCGAGGACCAGCCAGGAGGCCAGTGCCACAGCATCAAAAAGTGCGGATTAGGGAGTAAGGTGTAAGAAGATTGGAAAGGTAGGGGGCTAGATCATGAAGGGCTTGGAATGCCAAACAGAGCGTTTTGTATTTGATCCTGGAGGAGATTGGGAGACACTAGAGTTTGGTGAGTAGGAAGGTGACTTGGTCAGACCTGCACTTTATTAAAATCACTTTAGTGGCTGAATGGAGGCTGGATTGGAGTGGGGAGAGAACTGAGGCAGGCAGATCCAAGCAGGCTATATAATAGTCTAGATGAGAAGGGGCAGCTAGGTGGTGCAGAGCACTGGCCTTAGAGTCAGGAGGACCTGAGTTCAAATATGACCTCAAACACTTGACACAATTACTAGCCGTGTGACTTTGGACAAGTCATTTAACCCCAACTGCCCTCCAAAAAGAAAAAAAAAAGTCTAGGTGAGAGGTGATGAGGACAAGCTGCCAGGTGGTGGCAGTGGCAGAGAAGAAAAGGGGGCCTTATTCTAGAGCTGTTTAAAGGTGTTCATCTTCAGGCCTTGGCAGTAGCTTGGATGGGGGGAGGGGCAGAGATAGAAAGGCGATGAAGATGACACTTAGGTTGTGAGCTTGAAGGACTGAGAGAATGGTGATGCCCCGGAGAGTAATAGGGAAGGAAGGCAGGAGGGACAAGGATTTAGGGGAAAAGATAATAGGTTCTATTTCAGACACACTGAATGCAAGATGTCTTCTGGATATCTAGTTCAAGATGTCTGAATAGTCTTTAGAGACCATTCTAGACTGACCCCCTCGTTCTACTCAGAAGTAAATGAGACAGACCTGTGGTTGTTTTTTCAGTCGTGTCTGACCCTTCATGACCCCATTTAAGGTTTTCTTGGCAGAGATACTAGAGTGGTTGGCCATTTTCTCCTCCAACTCATTTTACAGATGAAGAAATTGAGGCAGACAGCGTGAAGTGACTTGCCCAGGGTCACACAGCTAGTAAGGTCAAGATCTGAACCCAGGAAGATGAGTCTTCCTGACTCTAGGCCCAGAGCTCTGTGCACTGCATGACCTAAGCTATGTATAAAAGGCAATATGAGGAATGGAAAGAGCTCTCAACCTAGGACTGGACCTGGGCACTGATCTTGGCTCTGATACTACCTGAATGGCCTTGGGCACATACATACATACATGTATATATACTCACACAAATATAGGTATGTGTGCATATGTGTGTGTGTAAAAATACATATCTAGAGACACATGTATGAAGTAACTGTTACAAACTGTTCATCTTGGCCTTTTTTTTTCAAATGTATTTTAATGCTTTATTAACTTCTGATTTACATCATTTGTTTCCGCTAGATTTTGAGTTACAAATTTTCTCCCCATTTTTCCCCTACCCACCGCCCCAAAATAGCAGTCCCACAGGAGGATATCCCCTCCTCCATCTGCTCTCTCCCATATTTTCTCCCATACCCCTTTCGACTTTTCCAGTGGATCTCTATGCCTCAGTGCCTGTATATCTTATTTCCCAATTACATGTAAGATGGTATTAATAATAGTATATATATATATATATACACATATATATATACATATATATTTAAATATTTTATTTTAAAACTTTCAATTCCAGATTCATTCCCTCCCTTCCTTGTCACCCACCCTTACTGGGAAGATACGTAGTTCAGTATAGGTTGTACCTATGTGGCTAATGCAAAACAATAACATAGTAGATATATTGTAAAAGACTGACTATATTTCCCTGCCTCCTATCCCACCTCCCACTTGTTCTATTCTCTACTTTGATCCTGTCCCTTTTCAAAAGTGGGTGCTTCCAACTTCTCTCCCCCCCCAGCCTGCCCTCCCTTCCATCATCCCCCCTCTCATCCCCTTTCCCCCCTACTCTCCTGGAGGGTGAGATATTGGCCTTCTTCTTGACCACATCCAGGAGCAGTCAGTCAGTCCATTCAGCCTCGGAACTCTCCACCTGGGCCTGAGTATCCCTATTGGTGAATGAGTCACCAGGACAACTCACAAAGTACACCATCTCCTGCTAGCATCAGACTAAGCCATGCTTCCATTCCAACTACACAGTCACTCTAGCATCAATCAAATCAATACCACCATTGTTTCTAGAAAGCACGTAACAACCGACTTCCCTATGACTCCACTTACCATCCCTGGGACTTCTTAAACTGCTCCCTTCTGAGGCTACCCCTCCCTTCCTCTCTCTTCTACATGCTGTCTCCCCATATTAGAATATATATTCCCAATTTAGCACAGGGTCTGACCCAGAGCAAGCACTTAAGAAATGCTTTTCAATGTTTTGCATGATTGCAAATTATCAAATTACTTGCCTTCTCAATGAAGGGAGGGAGAGAATTTGGAACTCAAAATTTTTCAGATGAATGTAAAAAATTGTTTTTATATGTAATTAGGGAAAAATAAAATGTTAAATTAAAAAAAGAAACTTTTCATCAATGACCAATGTCATTCTACCTCTTCACAGAGAGGTGATAGACTTGGAGTACAGAAAAAGACCACTTTTTTTTTTGGACACAGACAATTTGGGAATTTATTTTGTTTAACTATGCATAGTTGTTACTAGATTTTGTTTTGTTTTTGTTTTGTTTTTACTGGGAAGAGGTTGGGGGGAGAAAAAATATTTTTATTAATTGAAAAAATTTTATTTAAAATGCCTTTCATTTCTTTTTAGTGCAGAGGGTATGGTTTTATTGACTCTTTTATGGATATTTCTGTGAATTTTATAGGGTGGCTGGGATTGGTTAGTGATGGAGAATCATTTATGTCACTAGAGAAAGGCATGGCTTGGTGGAAAGAGCCATGGTTTCTTATCCTGGTTGCCAGGGACTTACTATGGCTTCAGACAAATCACCCAACATCTTTGGGCCTCAGAAAGGGGAACTACTATATCACTCATCATGCCCACTTCCTAAGAGATGTCTGGCTACTTTTGAATATCAATCAGAAACAACTAACTGCATCTTATCATACTGTAAACAGAGCTTAACAGCCTTTTTAGGAAATGTGATTGCAGCAAAGCCCCAAGCCAAACCCCACCTCTGACACCAGCTTCCTAGTCAGCAAGTTAACTTGCATTTATTAAGTGCCTACTATGTGCCAATCAGTCAATAAACATTTATGAAGAGCCTGCTGTGTTCCAGGAACAGTGCTAAACACTTTGGGACACAGAAAAAGGTAAAAGACAATCCTCCCTCTCAAGGATCTCATGATGTGATAGAAGAAATAACATACCAACAAGATATTTTGGGGATAAATTAGGGGGGTCTCAGAGGGAAGGCACTAAGATCAAGGACTGGGAAAGGCTCTTTGCAGAAGGTAGGATTTTAGCTGACAGTATGCAGCTCTGAGCAAGTCATTCAACTTTTAACTGTTAGATGGCTTTCTTAAACTCTCAAGTCACATAGTGCCAACCTGCATCGGTAGAGGGAGTTTCCTCCCCTGGGAGATCCCTAGGCCAGTGAAATCTGAGGTAGGAATTTGAACTGGGTCTTTCTGACCCCAAGTTCAGCACTCTATGCATTTTCTCACCTAGAATCAAAAAGTCCCTTTCTTCCTCTCCAGATAAGAGTCAGCATGGTATAAGAGTCATCAATGATTTAGTCAGATCTGAGTCCTCAGTCTATCTCCAGCACTTGCTAGATATAACCAGAGGCAATTCTCCTAGCTTCCCCTAAGCCCTTATAGGCTCCAGGCACCCCTGATCCTGACAAGTCACAATCTGCTGAGCTCCTGGTACAGAAATACCACGGGATCCAAATCAGTAATTCCTCTCAATTTTTAGTTTCAGTCTTCAACTTGTTTGTGGCTACTGAGAGGTTAAATAACTTTCCCATGGTCACTCAATTAGTATTTATCCCAGGTAGGGTTAAAGCTTAGGCTTCCTGACTCCAAGGTTCACCAGCTCAGCACCACCTTTCTGAAATCGGGCCTGGTGTTTACTTGTATCCAACGCTCTGTGACCCTGTTTGGGGTTTCTTTGGCTAAGATACTTAGAGTGGCTTACCATTTCCTTCCCCAGCTCATTTTTTACAGATGAGGAAACTGAGGCCAACATGGATAAGTGACTTACCCAGGGTCACACAGCCAGCAAGCACCTGCAGTCATATTTGAACTCAGGTCTTCCTGATTCCAGGCCTGGTGTTTTTATCTACTTTGTCACTTAGTGGAAAACTGAAGCTAAATTTGCCTATGGTCACCTGGGTCTATTAAGTACCAGAGGCTAGTTTTTAACCCAGAGTCTTGACTCTTGAGCCAGTGATTTAAAAAAAAAATTTACTGAAAGCTAGGCTATGTTTTTAAAGAGTCATAGGAAAAATATAATGTTTAACCACAAAGGAATGATGCCTTGGAGATGAAATCTCAGATATCAGCAATAGGCTGGTAGAGGGTGACAACTCCCAATAATATCCAAAGCCTGAACTAATCAATCAGACTGCTTTGCTCTAAATATGCCCTTTCCTGTGCCAGTAACTCCAAAGACCAGATAAAGCTGAATAGTGGGACTTCCCTTATCAATCTTAGAGGCCTGTGATATGTGGGAGAAACTCAGGTATCCTGGGATTGTGATTTCCAACTGACACTACTTTGTCAATTGTTTTGTCAATCTGTAATTAGGACTAAGAAACTTCCTTACTAAAAATATATGGACCAGCCTCGGAGTCAGGAGGACCTGAGTTCAGATCCGGCCTCAGACACTTCACACACACACACACACACACACACACACACACACACACACACCTAGCCATGTAACCTTGCAAGTTACTTAACCCCAATTGTCCTCCAAAAGGCAACAAAAAAAACATATGGAGACCAAAAATCTGAAGGACACGGACATCCTGGGACTGTCCTGAAACATAAAAACTTTGTCAGTCTTGTATCAGGCAGTCAGAACTTAAGTTTTGGCTCCTTGCACATATAAGCTTGCTAGCTTGGCCTAGCTTTAAGGGAATAAACAATATGAATTTACATTATCACCTATCCTTTTTACTTTCTTCAACCAAACTTTCAGGTGGACAGGGGAAAGATTATGGAGAAAGGGACCTTCTCGTCACCATTCATGTTGTACCACCCATGACTGAAAGAGACCTCTTAAGACAGTCAACCTGTGCCTTTACAAGGAACACAAACACACCCTTGATAAATGCTTATCCAGACTTTGCTTAAAGACTTCTACTAATGGCAAACTCACTTCCTCCCAAGGCCACCCATTCCACTTTGAGAGAGCCCTGATTGTTAGGAATGTATTGAGGCTGAATTCCCCACTCCAATTTCTTCAGCTCTCTCAGGTGAGGGTACCATTAGGTCTGGCCTCTCTGACTGGAGAGCAAGGATTTTGAGTAGGTGGGGCTGATGGGGTGCTTGGGTGCCTGGGCTTGAACCCCAGTTCCAAAATCACATCCAGTTTCAAAGTCATATTTCTCCCTAGCCTCAAAACACTGTCTCAGGCCCTTTCTCTCCAACTCAAGGGCAGCATGCCCTAGCAGAATACGTCTCTCTCTTCCTGGTGCAGCAGTGGCCAGCTGCACTTACAGAATTTAATAGTTTGAACCAGCTGTGTACTGGGTCATAAAGATATTTACTACTCACTGACCTATCATATATATCCTAGACTTAGCCATATGGATACTCCCTTAAGTTTATCTAGTCTAACAAGACACTGATGGGGGCAGCCTGGTTATTTCTCAGTCAGCCCTGACCATCAGTTGACTTAGTGATGTTTCAGTCCTAAAACCCCACCTCCCTGTAGCCCCGACTTGGGCTATTTTCCAGTGACCTCTGGATAAAATACCTGCACAGTAAGTATTAAAAGTGCATGTTCCTTTAAGAACTGACCACTCCTAAAAAAAAAAAAAAAACTGGCCACTCCTTAACCACTCCCTAATCCTGCCCTGACTCACCTAGTTAGCATATTTGGCACAGGTTTTACTATAGTTTATCCTATATAAACTTGAGCTGGACCCCTCTAAGGTCGAAGGTTCCCTAAGAACTCTTGCCTGCTCTATAGCATAACAATAAATCTTTGCCACCTTGATTTAAAGAATGCTCGAGTCTGGGAATTCATTCCAGATTGCTGAATAGGGACTCTGGTTGTTGGGGTTTCTGGAGACTTGGAACCTCATCAGGGCCTCTCTTCCCATTGGCAGAAGCTCTTGTATATGACACCTTTCCTGATCCCAATTGCTTAAGTCTTCCCTCTATTTTGTGTTCGTTTCATCCTTAATTGTGCGCATACATATATATGCTTATATAGACATGTATACACATTTTTTTTGTTGCTTCCCCTGAAAGTTAGCACAACTAAAGGTTATTTTTGTATTTGTATTCCTAGCACTAAACAGTGCTTGACACAATAAATGCTTGATTAATAATAACATATTGATCTATAACTAATCTACAGAGACCATTTTATGCAGCCTGGTACTACTTATTAATAGTAACAATTCACATTTATATTGTAGTTGAAGTTTTATAAGGGACTTCCTCCAAACGTCCTTTTGATGTGGGTAGTTCCAGGGATTAGTGTTCCTCCAACAGTCCAGTTTTACAAGTGAGACCACAGAGAAATTAAATGATTGGCCCATTGGGCCTTAAGCTTGTAAGTGTGGGGATTTGAAGCCAAGTTATCATGACTCCATGTCCTATATTCAAAAGGACTTACAAAGGTACCTCCCTCCCTTCTTTGTTCCTCTCACCTTCAATATTTGAAAAAACAAAACAAAAAACAAACAAACATTCTTCAGCCAAAGTTGAACCCATGGGGAGTTAGCTCAAGCCTGAGCCTGGGACTGCTCTTTGGACACCCTTCCCTGACTGAGAAGTTGGGTTTCCCCTTTTTTTTTAGTTCAGATTTAGAGGACAGGCATACTGGAAGACAGAGGGAATTATTCAATAAATATTTATTACGGAAGAGCTGATTCAACTTTCAGTTCAACCATCCATTGCCCCCAAACACCAACATAGGAGAAGGGCATATGGCAACACTACGCCAAGTTCTACTGAAGACTTCTTCCATTTCTTCATAGGTACATCATGGTACCCTTACTATCACAAAAGTTCTGCCTGGAGTGTTGACCAGCCCTGGCCAGTCCAGTGGCTGTCCTGTAAGGACTTCAAGGATTGTTTGGAGGATAGGATTGTCACCAGAATACCAGCCTGTTTGGAGAAGTCCATCATCACAGGGTTGGACATTGAGCCCATTTTTTTTTTCACCTGCAGCAGCTAATTAAACTATTTGCTAAGACTGAATGAAGCAAGGCTGGGATCTATATCTGTCCATTGAGGGTGCCTACCCTGACAAAACTATTGGTCCGTTTAGTAATAAAAGTAAGTTGTAGCTTCTTAAATCATTATGAACTCAAGGACAGAAATATGCCCATGTGCTTTTCACAGAATCTTAGACTCTCAAAGTTGGAAGATTCCTCAAGTCCAACTTATATATTAAACAGGAATAATTTTCTTGCCTGATAGAGCAATATGGGTTCCACAACTATACATTTAGGTGGATTCAGTTCTGCTTGGATGTTTGGACCCAAAGAAGAGGCATTAATGATTTGATGGCAGCTAAAGAAAGAGGTAATGCTCAATGGAGTGCCCCAGGGATCTGTGCTTATCCTTAGTCTTTTAAATACCCATTTTACAGATGAGGAACAGAGACCCCACAGAAGTTGTTAAGAGGCTTGCCCTACTTACTAATAGTGATTAGCAGAGGTGGAATTTGAACCCAGATTCTCTAAAGACAGAGCTCTTTCTACTACCCAAACTCTGTTACTTGGGCTTTCTAAACAAAAATCACAAATAAAAGGTGGGGGAGATATGGCTTGTTCATCTGATCAAAAATCTGGGGTTTTATTAGCTTGTAAGCTCAATGAGTCAACTGTGATGTGACAGACCCCCAAAATTTTTGTGATCTCATAATAGTATTAACTGTACTCTTCCCCAGTCAAGAACGCAACAAACATTTATTAAGCACCTATTTTATACCAGAGACTGTACTAAGTGTTGGGGATACAAGTTCAAACTGAAAGACAGACTCTATCCTCAAAAGGTTTACATTCTGATGGGGGAAGATAACTCATGAAAGGAAACTGAAACTGAAAAGCAAGAAAGGAGGGAGACAGATGTAGATATGAAGCCTAGGGCCATGTTAGAAAGTCCAGAAAGTCAGCAGTGCACTGTGCAGAAGAATGAGGACATGGGTTGGCCTGGGTCTCCTCCTTCACATGGGGGTTCAGGGAGGAAACAGCACAACAGAAGGAGAGGAGGCAGGGGCAAGGGGTACTTCTGGTGTGGGAAGTCTAGGGACAGTGTATGCTTCCAGAGCAAAGAGGTTTCTATGGCATGGGAAGTCAGGGAAAGTCAAGAGTACAACCTGAAACTGGGGTTCTGTACTCAGAGGCACATTTTAGAAAGGACATTAGCAAATTGCAGTGTGTGCTGGAGGGCAGCCATGATGGTGAAGGGCCTTTGGAGCTCTAATGAGGAAATCAGTGGCATCGACCCTGAAGACTTGGGGGCCAGGGGACCTCAAGGAGGGATTTGTAGTGTATGGTAGTTGTCATCTACAATTAAAATGTGCTTTAAGTATTTGAGGGGCTGTCAGGGAGTAGAGGCATTGCTCTCTTTGGCCCCAGCAATCTAAACCAGGTGGATGAAGCAGAGAGCTAAGCTTCGGCTGTAAGGAGAAACTTCCCAGCCATCCGAAGCATCTCAGAGTGGAAAAGGCTGCCTTGGAAAGAGAAGGTTCCTTCTCCTCTTCTGAGATCTTCAAAAGGGGATTGGACAAGATGGGCTTCAGGTGCCTTCAACTCAGATTCTTTCTATGAATAGACCTACAGGTAGTAAGTATGTCTTCAACTATATTGATCTCATCTTCCATATGTATAGAGAGAGACAGAGAGAGTGAGGACACAGTCAGTTTGGAAGATGAAATTAATACAGGGGAAGACATATGTATGTATATGTGTATGTATACATACACTTATATGTGTATATATACATATATATGTATATGTGTATGTATACATACACTTATACATGTATATACATATCTCCCCTCCATCCAGTCCAAGGGTTCATCACCCTTTTTCTATGTCACAGACTCCTCTGGCTGTCTGATGAAGCCTATGGATTCCTTTTCAGAACAGCATCTGTTGCCTGCATTCATAAGGGAAGGAAATGTCACATTTAAGTTGGAAAGTAGTGAAAATAAAGATGTCATTTTTTCCCATCCGAGTTCATGGACCCCCCCTAAATCTATCCAAAGACCCCCCAAAAAAACCAACCCTATCCTAGTGCCTAGTTCTAGGTACAAAGTAGGCCCCCACTTGTGTCTTTTGATAATGGACCTCTCTCACTGTTATCCACTTCCCCCCTCTCCCATGCATTGAAATACATTAAATCCCAGGCCCAGAAGGCCCAACCAGAGGGAGACTAACTTGCCTAGCACCCACTTCATGAGGGGTGGTGTCTAAGTTGAGAATCAGGGAAAGGAGAAGGGGATCCCACACAGAAGATCAGTATCAGATTTTGGCTCCCTGCTGGTGTTCTGAGCAGGAATGATAGCTATGCTTTCTTCTGTTCTTAGCCCTGCATGCCATCCTTGAGACTAAATTCTCAATTCTAGCCATCACTAACTGTGTGACATCAGGGAAGTCACTCAACTTCTCTGGGCTTCAGTTATCTAATCTGTAAAATGAGGGTGCTGAACTGAAGGGCCTCTTAGATAGGTGTCTTTCAGTTCTAAATTTGTGATCCCAGCTGTGGACATTTCTCTGGCACTGGCCCATGCTTGCTCTCCTGGCTCCTCAGATCAGTGGTGGCAGCAGGGGATGGCTGGACAATGGAGCAAAGTCTCCAGACTTTTCCAGTGTCTTCTCACTCTCCCTCAGTTTTCTCTTCCTCATTGGGGCCTTGCCCCTCCCTCCGACCCCACATGTAGTTGTTGAGACCTAATTGTACCATATGAGCATTATGGATAATAAGAGGCTGGCCTCCAGCACTCTGAGGGTCCAGCTGGGGGGCTGAACTGGGGCCGGGAGGAAAAGGCATAGGTGGGATAAACTGATTGGGCTGGAAAGGGGAGGGAGCGGGGGCAAACTGGGGGTATAGACTATATGCCCAAGGCGGCAGCGGCATCCTGTTGCCTTGGACAAAGGATGCTTGATTTGGGAAAGTCAAGGTGAGATTCTGTAACTGTTGGTGCAGAAGATTATAGTGGTATGCGAAGTCAGAGAGGGCGCTCTCCTTCTGGGAGACCCTCTCCCTGTCCGCTACCACCTGCTGGGTCTGCTCCTGGATCGCCCGGATTTCCTGTTGTTTCTTCCACACTTCCCTCTGGGCTTGTAACCTCCGAGGGCTGAAGGTGCTACTGACTTTCTTGGAGAAGACAGGAGATCTCTCATCCAGGCTTACCAGACCAGTGAGCATTGAAGAGACCTTGGCAGATTTCAGAGTGCTCTCCAGGGGAAAGAAGGGGATGACAGAGTTCTCCTTCTCACTCCTTGTGAGGGAATTCATCAGTGCCATATGCACTTGGTGGAGGCTCATGCGACAATCAAAGTGCCTGGTGAGAAGTAGCACAGTAAAGGCCGAGTTGTCAATGGCGTCCTGCAAGCACCGTAGCTCAAAACGTCCAGGGACCTGAAATTCCTCACAGAAGGTGGTGCCATCAGGTACACCCAGGCTCTCTAGGGTATCCCGGACTCGAAGGGCAATGGCTTCATCCTCCTGGGCATGGAGGATCACAAAGCTGAAGAAACGCTGTCCTGTGTCCAGCTCGGGTCCCAAGGGCAGTGAAGATGACGAAGCTGGAGAAGGGTCTTGGGTGGAGACGGGAGGCTTTGGACCTGAAGTCTTCTCTGCAGAATCACTCTCTTGCACTGGGAGAGAGGTAGTCTTCTCTTCCCCAGAAGGAGGGACTGACATGGGGGGCAATCCTGGGAGCACCCCAAAATCCTCTTTGGAGACAACAGTTTCCACAGGCTTCACTGAGGCTGGCTGTAGAGATGTGGGATCAGAAAGTGCTTTGAAACATTCCAAAGGAGAATGTATGCTGGTCTCAGGGGCCTCTGGGGTTCTAGGAGATGGGGGGATGGAGGAGCTGGAAACCTGAGGATGAGAAGCCCCTGAGGCCGAGCTGCTTAGCTGTACAGGGAGTGAGGCAGCTGGCTCAGAACAAGGCCAGCTCATCTCCTCTGGCTCCTGCCTAGACTGTGGTTCAGGCTCCTGTGTGGAATTGGTCTGAGGGTCCTCACACAGTTTACTGGGGCCTCTGGGACTCCTTTTCTGGATCCGGTGGGTGAGGAAGGGCAAAGTGGGAGACTGACTGATCTCCAGGTTGCTGGCAGAAGAGGCGGGACTACCAGTAGAGTGCAAGGATAGAGGAGGTGACTCAGTTGCCAATAAGTCTGACCTGGCCCTAATGGGCCAGGGGTGACTACTGACCCTGGAGGCTGGGGCTGAGGACACTGGAAGGCAGCCCATGTCTGACCTGAGCATCTGGAAACTCCCAGCTCCATGGATAGCATAGTCACACTGGGACTGGGCCTCAGCCAAGATGCTGTCCAGCCGCGCATCCTGACACAGGCTGAGGGCCTGTAGGGCAGCCTGATAGGCTTGGTTCCGGGATGATACCTCACACAGTTTCTCTTCTACAAGCAACTGGTAAATGCGGGCAACAGCCAATCGGATGTCTGCCTGCTCTTCAGATGGCAAAAGGTCCTCCTGGTTCAGGAGGGGCTCAGTTCCTCCCCAGGTCCTGGCCACAGAAAGTGCCACCTTATCTCCTCTCAGTGAGTCCAAGACGATCCTGGCCTCTGTCTGCTGTCCCAGAGTCAGGAGGACCATGGCATGTAGGTGGTTGCCGGCTTTGGAGCCTGGCCGAAGTGCCCTCAACTTGTGTTTGAGGTAGAGGAGCTTGTCCTGCCCAGCTTGGTGTAAGATGTCAAAGGCTCCCTTCAAGCTTGGGGTATCCTCTGCCATCTTTGACCACCTGAAGAAGGGGTAGACATGACATGTTCTGGTCTGTCCGCCTGAGATGGGGAGGGCCCTCGGGCTCTGACCCCACTACCTCAGGCCTCCACCATCCTGCCTTCAGGCATTTCAACTGTATCTGCAGCAAACAGAATGGAAGCAGAGTTAAAGAGTTTTACTCATGTTCTTCCTTCCCATCCCACCCTACCCTGTAACCTTCCCTTTTCTCCACTTCTAGCCTAGCTATATAGCAACAAGGCACCCTGAGGGAGAGATAGGAGAAGGTATGTGCCAGGAGAGTCATACCACCACTACCACCATTTCAGCCACCACTTCTCCGCTCAGACATACCCCAATGGAGTCGGTCCAGGATACTGACCCTAAGGACCTTAGGAATAACCATGGCCTCCAACAGCCCTAGCAGCCACCATCCCAGGGAGCAAACCCCATGGAGATGCAACCTGGCAGAGGCTTCTTTGGGTGGAGAACCCCTGCCTCCAAAAATCAAATTCTTGTCTCCACAGTCCTTTAAATGGCTTGGCGTCAGAAATGGACAGGACTATCATAGAAATGTTAAAGGTGATCCATTAATGTGTGCTCTGTGTCTACCCCACAAAGACCGTGGGACCTTTCCATGTGACTTGAATGTGAAACTTCCTATCTCTGTCAAGCTCAAATTAGAATGCAGCTCAAGAGCAGAGACCAGCTTGCTTTTCTATTGGTATCCACAGTGTTTAGCATAGCAAATAAATCATTTTTCTTTCTTTCAAATCCTAACAGTTTCCCTCTGGGAAATCTCTGACTACCCCAGCCCTTCCTGATAACAATACTTTACTTCTAAGGGCATTTAAGATTTACCATAAGCTCTCCTCACAACAACCCTGTGGGTGGTTTATCCCCAATTTACACATGAGGACACTGAGGCTCAAAAAGGGAAAGTGACTTAGCCAAGGTCCCACAGCAGTGAGAGTAAAAGCTGGGATTCATAGGAATTAGAGCCAGAAGGAAGCTTACAGATCATCTGGTCAAATCCCTTCACTTTTCAGATGAAGAAACTGCAGAGAAATGCCCAGAGTGACATAGGTAAGAAGTGGCCAAGTCAGGATTTGATTTCAGGTCTTCCCTCCAAGTCCCAGGACTCTTTCCTCTATACCATCTTGCCCTTCCTTCTCTCAGCAATTACTGAACCAAGAATCCATACCATAGAGGCTGACACATAATTGTCCTCTGTGTGTAAGTCTGTCCTAATTAGACTAAAAACTCCCTGACAACAGGCACTGGGGCTGCTCCTTCTTCCCCCTCCCTCCCTGCCTCTTGCACAGGGTTGTGATATAGGGTCCTGGAGCAGGAACATAATGGCTAACACGGGAAAAGAGAAAAATCTGGTTCTTTCTCTTCCTATCATCAATGAAGCTCTGGGCTCTTCTAGCTCCCTGCTCTTAAATGTGGGTGTTCCAGGTTCCCATCTCAGCCCAGACTCTTATCAGCAACATGACCTTAAATCCAGTTTGCTTGCAAGTCAGGACATCACCTTCCTGATGCCATTAGTCTTCTTCCTGAATGATGAACAACTATCAGTGAGTAGTAGTAGCTGCCCGCAGTGACCCAACTGGGCAAATCAGAGTACTACGGAGTGGAAGGATGGGAAGGGAGCTCCCAGGCAATCCAATCCAACCCACACTTGAACAAGAACACTTCAACAACTTATCCGACAAGTGGGTCATCCAGCCCATACTTGAAGACCTCCAGTTATGGGGCACTCACTACTTCATGAGGCATGTCTCTTTTGGACCACTGACTGTTCAGATATTACCCTACAGTAATTTCAATCTGTCTCCCAGCCCCTGCCATCCGTCATTCCTAGTTGCATCCTCTGGGGCAAGCAAAATGAGTCTAATCCATCTTTCACCAAAAGCCCTGCAAATATTTAAAGAGAGCCAACACATCCCCCACAGGTCTCATCAGCAGCTCTGCTTGGCCGGACTCCATGAACATCATGGCTCCCCTAACATAAATTGATCACCTGAAATTTCATCATACCATGCGGACTGACTAGGCTTTTGATACTCAATCCCTTCTCAGGCCCTCCTCCCCTCTGACTGGAGGGCTGGAGGGGGAACAATAAATTCCTCCTAAAACCTTCCTTTATGGAGGGCTCACTTTCCAGGAAACTATTTTCTATCATCTGCTCTACTTGGTTTAGACTCCAGAATGCCATGGTCTTGTGCTGGGTAGCCCCTGGTGGTCCCCCACTACCCTGCCCTTTTCAGCTTCCTTTTGTATACCATCTTTTCCCATTAGATCATAAGGTCCTTGAGGGAAGGGACTGTCTTTCTTTTTTTTATTTCCATCCCCAAGGCCTTGCACATAGTAGGCACTTAATAAATGTTTATTGAATTGAATTGAATTCAGCTCTTACACACAGCTAATGAGTGTAAGAAGAAACATTAAAACATTATATAAAGGTCAACTGTGTGATCATTATTAGAAATATCACTGGGGCAGCTAGGTGGTGCAGTGAATAGAGTACTGACCCTGGAGTCAGGAGGACCTGAGTTCAAATCCTGCCTCAGACACTTAACACAAAAACTAGCCGTGTGACCTTGGGCAAGTCACTTAACCCCAATTGCTCTCCCCCCAAAAAAAGGCAAAAAAAAATATCACAATGGGGTGGGGCTGTCCACATATGAACTTGTGACCCTTCACTGGAGATGTTTAGGTTGGACTTCTTGGGGACGTGTCAAGGGAATTCATAAGAGAGGTAAGGGTTGGGCTAGATGACCTACCAAGTACCTTCTGTCTCTTAAGAGACTATGAATGTTATGGATTAAAATATGTTTCAAGTGAGGACTAATGATTCCATAATCATCAAATCAAATTTTGTTGTTGTTCAGTCCTTTCCATTGTATCCAACTCTTCATGGCTCCATTTGGGATTTTCTTAGCAAAGAAACCATTGGAGTGATTTGCCTTTTCCTTATCCAGCTAATTTTATAGATGAGGAAACTGAGGCAAACAGGGTTAGGTGATTTGCCTAGGGTCACACAACCAGTAAGTGTCTGAGACAAGATTTGAACTCGGGTCTTCCTGACTCCAGGCCCAGGGATCTCCCCTTCACCACTTAGCTGCCCCTATCCAATCACATAGCCATTATGTACTGTAATACTCATCCTCCTCCACCTCTGTAGCAGTTAGCATTTCTGACCACCCTCATTCCTCCCTTAGTTTCTGTGATGGTTCTCTTCCTACCTCACTGGGAGCTCCCTCTCCTTCTACTTTATGGCTCTTCTTTCCACCCTCAATTGTCGGTGCTCCCGAAGCACAATCAGCAGCCTTCTGCTCTTCTTTCCCTCTCATCTGCTTCCATGGACGTAATTCCATCCTCCATGAGGATAATTCTGAAGTTTCTACCTCAGTTTAGGTCTCTCATAAGCACATGCATCTCCAGAGGCCCACCTTTGCCTCAAACTTGGCACATCCAAAATGAAATCTATCATCCACACACACACACACACACACACACACACACACACACACACACAACACTTAGTTCCCTGTCACAACCAACAAGCTCCCTTTCCTAATTCTGTCAATGACACCAACGTTCTCTAATCATCCAGTCTTGGAACTGTCTCTGACCGAGCCCTCTCCATCTCCAGTCCCAAGTCCCATCAATTCTTCCTTTGAAATGAATGACTCCCTCAAAATACCTGATCTTTTTCGTTCTCTTATTTGATTTTATGTCCTCTTACCATTTTTCATTCCAGCTGGTACAATCCATCCTTATAACCTGATTATTGTATAATGTGAAAGTATTTACAGATCCTATACTTGATTATAAGACGCCATGGGGGGGAGGGGAGGGAGGGGGACAAAATGTGAAATTCAAGGAATTGTGGAATTGAATCCTGTAAACTAAAAGGAAACAAACAAATTAATAAATTAAAGAATTAAATTTAAAAAAAAAAAAAGAAATGAATCACTCCCATGCTCCTCCTTGTTTCTACTTCCACCTGTACCCTAGTGCAGGTCTCACCTGGCTCCAGTATCTCTTCTACTGTCATCAATCTTATTGCAGTCAGGTCCACAAAATATTAGAGATGGAGATCAAGTTCAACCTCAGTTTACTTGATAAGGAAACTGAGGCCCAAAGAGGGACCAAGATTTATTTGTGGTCACATAGCAAGTGAACAAGAACTAGAGACTGAGCTTTCCATTGTACCAATCTTCCTAAAGAAGGGCATTGGATATGGTCAAAACCCAAAGTCCAAACTCCTTAGCCTGGCACTTAAAACTGTACGTAACTTGGTTCCACCCCACTTTATCAATGATTCCTCCCCTCCCACCCATCTACTTTTTCTTTGTTCTAGTTCCAGTTTCAGTCAAGCAGTCCTTACTCATAGGTCCCTTAGTGACGTTCAAGGTCATTAAGTCCAAACCATTCATTTTACAGATGAGGAAACTGAGGCTAAGAGAGGTTAAGTGAATTGCCCAGAAGCACATACCTCCAATTCAAATCCAGACTTCAAGTCTAATATTTTACCCACTAACAGCTAACATTTATACAACATCTTAAGATTCACAAAGTGTTTTACAAATATTATCTCATTTTATCCTCACAACATCCTGGGAGGTAGGTGCTATTATTATCCCCATTTTACAGATGAGGAAAGTGAAGCAGACAGAGACAAAGCAACTTGCCCAGGGTCACACAGATACGAAATGTCTGAGGTTGGATTTGAACTCAGGTTTTCCTGACTCCAGGTCTAGCCCTCAATCCACTAGAATCTGCTCATTACTTTAGGAATATACCTTGTGCTTTCCAGCATCTGTATCTTTTTTCTTGCATCATTCACCCAGAATGCCCTTCAGCTTCCTTCTCCTATGCAGATCCTCCCTACTCTTCAAAGTCCAGCCCCAATGTCACCTTCTCTATGAAGCCTTCCCAGAAGCCCCCATCTAGAGGTGACCTCTTCAGCCAAAAGAAGTACTTTCCTTAGAAGATTCATCACATTATTTTTGTCCCAAACCCACAATCATGGTTTTTTTGGTGAGAACTCTCCCTGCCACATGGATGGCACTGACATAAAAATAAAATCCTTCACCCTGTGGCTTTTCCACTGACATAAAAAAGAAAACCCATCACCCTGTGGCCAATTTTCTGCCAATGAACCTCTCCATACTTAACAGGTTGGTCTTCATGGGCTAGACATGAATCCTCACCTGGCCCATAGCTGAAGCCCTTGAAGATTTGTGGGATCCACACAGTAGTCAAGTCTAGGATCACCTCCATGTAGTGGGACCATCACAATCTACTTTGTATTCTGGCTATTTTTGTACATATCTTATCTTCCTACCCTTCCCCAGCCCCCACTAGACTATAAACTCCTAGAGGGCAGGGACTTCATCTTCTTCATCTTTATTGCCCCTTAAAAACCCAGAATAGGGCCCTGCACATAGTAGGTACTCAGTAAATGTATTATGACTGAATGAATTTTTATAATAAATAACCAGAGGAAACCATGGCATGATACATTGCAAGTGTATATTTGGAGAGTTCTCCAGTTCTGAATGCTCTCCTGAGCTCGAGCCCCTAGTTCCAGCTATGGATAGTGGAAACAGCACTGAATGTGAAATCAGAGGATCCAGTTTCCCATGCTACTTACTATCTAAGTGCCCCTGGGTAAGTCATTCTCTTCTCTGGGTCTGTTTCCTCAATTGTAAAATGATCAGATTGGGTTACTTCAGAGTTTCTTAGCCTGAACTTGCTTTTCGATAATTGCATTTCAGTGTTGGTTTCCTTTATCATCCTATGCATTTAAAAACAGGAAAGGGTCCATAAGCTTCACTGACTGATTGCCAAAGGGGTCCATGTCACAAAAGATGTTAAGAAACCCTGACTAGATGACTTCTAGGGTAGGGACTCTAGACCCTAGGATAGACCTATGGGACACTGTCACTTATACAGTCCATTAGCATCTCAAATTCAACATTTAAAGACCTTCACATTCTGGATCAGACCTAAATTTCCATGTCAATTACAAATTTTTCCCCCCACCACCTCCCATGCACTCAATTTTCCAGCAAAACTGGCCTACTTGCACATAATATTTCGACTACCACCACACCTTCCTATTAGCTGTTCTCCATCCATAGAATGCTTCCCTTCCTTATCTCCAAATCTTGGAAGCCCTAAGGCTCTGCGATGGTGTAGATTCCTACATAAGACATTTCCTAATTCCCTTGATTGTCCTTCCCTTCCCTGGAAATTACTTTGTGCTTTTAAATATATCTTGTATTTGTTTATAAATTTATAGTAGAATGTAAGCCCCTTGAGGGCAAGGATTCTTTTTTTTTCTTTGCTTTGGTATACAGCCTTGCACAAAAGAGACAATTTGTAAATGCTTCTTGGATTGTATTTAACATGTCTAAAATGGAGCTAAATAACCTTTCTCCAAAATTTATCCCTCCTCTAAACTTTCCTAGTTCTGTTGACAGGATCATCCAAATCACCAAGGGGGAAATGACTTCAGGGTCATCTCTAACTCTTCCCTGCCCCTCATCCCATGAGTTGCCAAGTCCTGTGCCTCTTCCTGGACATCTCACATCCATCCCTGTCTCATTACTAGAAAGGCTACCACCCTAGATAAGGCATTCACTCTTTCTCAAGTGGGCAGTTTCAACAGCCTCCTAAGAGGATCTCTCAAGTGCAGCGCCCCCTTCTCTAAGCCATCCACCACACAACTGCCAAAAATAAGCTTCCTATGGAAGATAAAATACCAGCTCCCGACTTTATAGTCCCAGACTTTCCAAGGTCTACCTCCAACCCATCTCCCAGCCTTATTTTACGTGCCTCCCCTTTTCATACTCTATGACCCACTCAGGCTGAGCTACTAGCAACCCTTCCATACCCATCCCTCAATTTCTTCCTATTGAAATTCTTCCCTCTTCCTTTAAAGCCCAGCTCAGGTGCTAACTCCTTCAGAAAACCTTTCCTCATTCACCCTAAGATGAAGGAGACCTCTCCTCCAATCACTCACCCCCTTAGATTGCCCTCAGCATTTTCCTGAATTGTATAGTTATTTATTTGTCTATATCTCATTCCTCTAAAAGATAGCCCCATTGTGTTAAAATTATATCTTATTCTGGTCCACCTGATCAGCACCACCCCACTTCTAGTCAGTATAATAAGTTTATAAGTAGTCAGTAAAAAGAAGCAATAGCAGAAAATTAGATTGCAGAGGGGAACCTGGAAGTCACATACAAATCATCCAAAATATCCAATATGTATCATATATTAACCAAAATTCACTTCTTGGTAGTATGTGCTGAATCAGGGAAAGCCACTGTCAGGGTTCTGGTCCTTTGATATCTGGTCCACAGACAAAATCCAGACCTCCACAGCTCCAGACCAGCACCAAAAGTTGATAATTCTGAGATAACGTAGATATGTTAACTGAAGTTTTAGTGATAACTTTGAGATGATGTGGATGTTAATGAACTAATCCCAAGGTGGCACAGATAAGAGCTGGTCTGTTTCAAAAACAAAAACAAAATACCCTATAAGAATGAGACCTCATGGCAGCTAGGTGGAAAAGTAAATAGAGCACTGGCTCTGGAGTCAGGAAATCCTGAGTTCAAATCCCACTTTAGATACTTAACACTTAAGTGACCTTGGACAAGTCACTTAACCCCAATTGCCCTGCCTTCCCCCCTCTAAAAAAACAAACAAAAAAATTCTTGGGGCGGCTAGGTGGCGAAGTGAGTAGAGCACTGGCCCTGGAGTCAGAAGGACCTGAGTTCAAATCCAACCTCAGACACTTAACACTTTACTAGCCATGTGACTTTGGGCAAGTCACTTAACCCCAATTGCCCTGCCTTCCCCCCTCCAAAAAAAAAAAAAAAGAATGAGACCTCATACTCGTGTCCCCTAAGCCCTCTTCCAGCTCCACTGGGTCCATGCTGCCTAGTGCTTCCAACTCTAATATGCTTATGTGAGTGATACTTTCTGCCTCTCCCCCTTCCAATCTTCTTCTCTGTGCTGCCCATCTTCCTTCTCCATCCCATCCCCTGTCCTCACACTGCCATTTGCCTCTGTATCCCTTTCTGTTTGTCCCTGTACTGTTTGCCTTCATTAACATGTGATTGCTGGAGAATGACCAAAGAACTCCACATGCCCCTATTTCATAACTTCATAAATTATCAATTCATTCATGATGTCAAAGACCAGAATGGCTCCCCCCCCCCCAATCTGGTGTTCAGCACCAGCAAACAGCAACAGATTTCATTACTAAGAGCAGGGTAGATAGAGAGTTTAGTTAAGACCTGGTGGGTCTCTGTCCCCAACTCAATTCACCAAGCACTTAATAGTAAGTTGATCTTACCTTGTCACTTCTCTGCTCAAGAAGTTTCTTCAGTGGATTTTTAGTGTTTTTAGAATAAAATGTAAATTCTAGCCACCCAGGTTTATAATTTGGATTTGACCCTTAGCTCTCACAGCACTCCCAATAACCAATAAGTTGTCAGTTTGTTAACTGAAAATCTCTCCAATATATCCCTGTTCTCTCTTCCCTAGATAAAGACTAAAGGAAAAACAGGTATTTGTTATCTTCCTACTCCTTAAGTACAAAGCAAAAGACTGTTCAGATTTTAGCAGGCATTTTGATAAAATAATAATAAGACCAGTTTGGTTTATTTTTTTTAATAATAAAGGGGTGGCCAGGTGGCACAGTGAGTAAGAGCGCTGGCCCCAGTGTCAGGAGACCCAGGATCGGTTCTGGCCTCAGATATTTGGCACCCACACAAAATAACTGGCCAGGTAACCTTGAGCAAGTTACTTAACCCCAATTGCTTTAAAAATAATAAAGTAAAAAATATTGATCTGAAAAATTTTAGTAATATGAAATCAAAGATGTGATTGTCCTAGCACTCAAGGACCTTTGTAAAGAAAACTGAACAAAGGAAAAAGGTAGTATTTGGGTTGGGCTTTTAAGGGCATGGTTAGGAATTCAACAGAAGATATTTCAAGCATAAGTTACAGGGTGAGCAAAGACACAAAGGTGGCAAAGCTCAAGAAATGTTTGGGGCACAGAGAATTATTAAATTTGACTAAGAGATTATAGGAAATAATACTGGAAAAGGTAGTGTAAACTGACAGACTCATCTTCCTCAGTTCAAATCTGGCCTCAGACACTTGCTATCTATGTGTATAGGCAATGAATTAATTTTACTCTGTTTGCCTCATCTGTAAAATGATCTGGAAAAAGAAATGGCAAATCATTGCAGCATCTCTGCCAAGAAAACCCCAAATGGGGTCACAAAGGATGGGGGGCTGGCTGAACAAATTAATGGAGTTCTTAACTTGCAGTGTTTGGGGTCATGGGTCTCTTGGGCAATCTGAGGAAAATCTATGGGTGCCTCTTCAGGATAATGTTTTTAAATGCATAAAAGTAAATACAGCGAATTCCAAAGGAAACCAATTCTATTGAAATACAGTTACCAAAATTTTAAAAGAACGTCAGGGAGACTTAATTTAACCTTTGCTCAGTAATCAGCAGAGCAGTATGACGGCCTACATCTGTGCATAAGATTGTGGAGGCAGTAATATCTGTCCTAATAGGCATTTAATAACAACCTCCTACCCTTTCCTTTTTTCTCCCAGCTCTTGTCTACCTGAGTTAGGAATCAGTCTGCTGCCACCACAAGGGAAAGAGACTGTGGATCCACGTGGGGTCCTGGGCTCAAGGTTCCCCAGGAAATGGTGGCCTTCCCTGCCCCCAGAGCATTACCTTTACCTCCCCTTACCTTTCTTTGGAAGTGCTTAGTCTGAAGCATAGAGAGAAGCCAGAGGTAAGCAGCCAAAGAATTTCCCAGGCCCTGGGGGCCACTAGCTCCCCAGAATGAAGGTACCAGTCTTGTAGTGCTAGGAAGGGCGCCGCACACCAGTCGCTCTCCCCAAGGAGGCTGGATGCGGAAGCAGGTCAACCAGATGGGTTATGGAAGCTTTTAGCGACGTGTTCAGAGTCAGGCCCCTCCCTCAGATGTTTGAGGGACGTGAAGATTTTCCCTTTTCTCCCAGCCACAAGAGGAAACTGATTGGGATTTCCCCAGGAGACAGGAGCCGTTTCAGGGCATAATGGGGCGGAGGAAGCAGTGTCACCAGAGCTTTGCTCTCCTATGGGTACTCAGAGCAAACTGGCAGGGCCGGGCAGGCTGAGCCAGGAAGGATCTCCTGGAGCCCTGGAATGGGAGAACTCCTAAACTCCAAACCCCGGGAGAAACGGGAGTATCCAGTTCTACCTGGGATATGGAGAGAGAAAGATTGCGGAGCTAGAAACTCCGAGGACGGAGCATATGGGATAGGGTGAAGTGGCCGAGAAAGGAATTTAGAACAGTGATTGGGGGGGGGGGTGGGGGGGGGGGGGGGGGGGGGGGGGAAGTGGCCGAGAAAGGAATTTAGAACGGGGGGGGGGGGGGGGGGGGGGGTTGACGCTGGGGTTGGTGACAACATTTCGAACGCTGAGTAGAGGGAAAGCTCGGAATGGGTCGGGACTCAACGAGAAGTTCCGAACCCTGAGAGGGGGAGCTCCCAACTCTGGAGAACAGAGAAAATTCTGTAACCGGCCTAAGACAGTCATACCCGCCCGAAGTGGGGTGTCCAGTCTTCCAATTCCGCAGCCTTTCGGAGTGGCTCTCTCGGCCTCCAGAGCTCCCCAGGCTGAAGGTGGGAGCAGACCGCAGGCGGAGGTTGGAACCTCGGAGTCACCTACACCGATCTGGATCTCTGGGAGGTGCCGGATAAGTTGATGACCTGATCCGTCTTGCTTCGCTGCTTTGGGGGTGGATCGGTCTACGCCCCAGGGGCAGGGAGGCTGCACCGCCCCCGAGCTTTCCAGAGAGCTAGTTGGAGTTCTTCAGTCCCCGCTCTCCACTTTAGTGGACCTGAAATTTGGCTTTAAAAAACACACACACCAGAATTTCCTCCAGTGCCCTGCTGGGGAAAAGCCCCCAGTCTGTCCCTAGCGACCATTTATTTCTTCCGCTTACTTACTACCAACTTGGAGCAGGGGAAGGAATGGGGGGGAAGGGTAGTGGAAGTAGAACTTACAGGTTAATTTTTTAATTGATTTTTTTTTTTGTTTTTTACTCCCCCCCCCATTTCTTAATGTATACCCAGTCTCTCTCTAACCGAGCAACCCCATTCTACAGATGAGTTAACTAAGACCCTATACGGAAAGGGACCACAATTATTCAATTAAACGCCTAACTAGAGGTAGGTGCTGAGTTGCATAAATAACTGAAAAAGGGTCACTGCCTTTAAAGTGCTTATTCCGGTACAACATTATGTAAAATAAATAAATATGTTGTAACAGGAACCGGTAGATAGAGCTTGGGTCAGGGGTCAGAAAGACCTGCCTTTAAATTTCCCTTCGGTCCCTTACTAGGTTAAGTGACCCTGGAAAAGCACGACCTCTTCCAGCCTTAATTTCCTTTTCTGTAAAATGAAGATAATAATAACACCAACTTCGGCTATAGGAAAGCTAGCGAATGCTATTAGCTAGGTACAAGATAATTTTTAAAAAGGCCAGATGCCTTGGGGGGAGAGGGAGAGAGGGAGGGGTTCGGATTCTGAGTCATAAGTGGAGAGGTTATTCCAGAAGTATGTGAAAAGGCCTGGGGCGAGGAAACAACAAAGTTGAAAGTGAAAGCTAGCTTCCCTGACTCCATATCCACTTTCTTTCTCATAAACCACACAGCCTGCCTAGCTGCATCAGTACCCAAACCCTCCCCAGGAAAAGAGGTTCTGGAAGAAGCCAGAAGAGGCAGGTGACCAAGGACCCCAGTTCCCCTGCCCCTTCTCCTTCCTTCTTGACTGGCCTGGCTCCTCCCTGACGCCTTCCTTAGTTGAACTGCCCCTCACTCCCCAAGGAATCCGGGTAGCTTCTACAGTGTTAGCTCCTACATAAAATCGCAGACCATATGCCTCTCTCTCGGCCTCACCTCAGTTTTCGAATCTGTAAAACAGAGATAATAGATAGCACCTACCTCCCAGAGTTGTTGTGTAAAACTCAAGCTATTAAAAAAAAATTTTTTTTGAGGCAAGTTGGATTAAATGACTTGCCCAGGGTCATACAGCTAGTAAATGTTTGAGGTGGAATTTGAACTCAGGACTTCCTGACTCCAGGACCATTATGCTTCCTACCTGCTCCAAATCTTCACTATTAATACAATAAGAGTAAGAGGTACCAGACCTTATAAAAGGGGAGAGGGAGGAAGGTGGGGAGTGGGTAGGTGGCGCGTAGGTGGTGCAGGGCCTCAGACACTAAACACAAAACTAGCCATGTGACCTTGGGCAAGTCACTTAACCCCAATTGCCCTCCAAAAAGCAAAAAAAAAAACCTTTTTTTTTTCTTTAAAAAGGGGAGAAAGACAGAGGAGTGTCCCATGGTAGGGTAATAGCATCTCTCATTTCCTTAACATTTCAGTATTGTATTAAAAAAGTACTTTCTATAGAGCACCGGCCCTGGAGTAAGGAGGACCTGAGTTCAAATTCGGCCTCAGACACTTAACACAAAAACTAGCCGTGTGACCTTGGGCAAGTCGCTTAACCCCAATTGCCCTCCAAAAAGCAAAAAACAAAAAAAAGTGCTTTCCTTGGTACCTACCTATGGAGGTTAGGTTTGGAGTCATTTCACAGGTGAGGACACTGGGTCGTCTGAGAACTTTGTGGCCCCAGACCTGCAGCGTCACACCCACTGTGTTTACAAACCCCTCTGCCTCCATTTTCATAGAAACCCAGAGAAGGAGGGATAGTACAAATATTCTCCCCCATTTTACAGATAGGGAATGTAAGTTGAATTAACTTGCCCAAGGTCTGGACAGTTAAAAACACAGAAACAACTACAAGCTGGAACTGTCTTCATACCACTGCTCTTAAGTTCCCTATCGCTCCTGACAGATTCAGGAAGACCTAAGTTCAGATTCTGCCTTACCAGTGTTATGCCTGGATGAGTTACCTAACCTCTCTCTGCCTCAGTTTTCTCCTATCATCTGTAAAAATGATAGGGCTTGGATTTGATAACTAAGATCCCTTCTAGCTTTTAATTTATGAACCTCTGAAGTGCAACTCTTCCCCTCCCCCACTGAAAGTTCTAAAAAGATTTTTACTTCTGTTCTCAGCACCATCTGCTTCCTTAAAGCCTGGTTTCTGCCAAACTTGGACAGACTTAGAATGCTTCCTATAGCACCCTCTGGTTTTACACAGTAACAATAGCGATGGGCCCAAAAATTCCAAAGGCAAGACTTCTTCCTGTCAAACTTACTACAAGTTTGATGTTAGAGCAAGTGACTAGATCCCTCATCCCGGCTCCCTCACCCAGCTAAGAGTCTGCTTAGTATGTGCCAGACACTGGGACAAAAGGCACAAAACATCCCCTTGCCCTCAGGGATCTTACATTCTACTGGGGAGATTTCTATATGGCAATAAGCATAGGGATGAGGCAAAGTGCACTAATTAGGGAGATCCAGTCTCAAAGACCCAGTTTGTCTCCAGCTTTAGAGAAATCATTTCACCTTTCTCTGGCCTCCGTTCACTCATCTGTAAATCATGAAGAGTGGCTGGCTGGATCATAGGATCATAGCACTGGTGCTGGGACATCCATCCTAGGCTGTCTGGGAGTAATGAGCTCTCAAGGTTCACTAGGCTGGTTTTAGAATGAAAAGAAGCTCGAGACTGTACTCAGAGCCATCTCTCTGTACCAGAAGCTATGCCTGCCCAACCCACAGGGCTTTTTTTTTTTCCTTTTTGGAGAGCAATTGGGGTTAAGTGACTTGCCCAAAGTCACATAGCTAGTAAGTGTGTCAAGTGTCTGGATTTGAACTCAGGTCCTTCTGACTCCAGGGTGTAATGGGAATGCAAATTTGGAAGATCTTCCCTGCCCCTAGGCTAAAGTGCACCTGAAGCCTGGGGTGGGAGGCTTGTTTTTCAGTAGATACTTCTTGATTGGCCAGTGGGTCAATAAGGTTGTTACATTCTCTGAGCCAGGAGAAGGCTATATAAGCCTTGATGTGTAGCTTTGTTTTGGGGGCTCACTTTGAGAAGTGTTCTGTAATTTGATATGGATTCTGGGAAGCTGTAGTCTGCAGTCCCCCCAGCTTTGAAAAAACCCAGATGTTGAAACCCAGATGTTGACTGGGTATGGATGTAATGGTTGGACAGTTTGAAATCTGTCTACTAGATCTGTTTGTGTCTTGATAATTCTGTCTGTGTACTTTGAAGTTCGGGGTGCTGACCTTTTCCCCTGAACAAGGTAAACGATATATGTCTGACTGATTAAAGTAAGCTTGTTAACCCATTTTGAGTTGCTTTCCTTTAACAAAGAAGATCCAAGAACCTGTGCTGGCAGCAAACCCTGAGGACTCTTGGGGTGCTTGCTGCTACACAGGGCCAGTACTCTATTCACTGTGCCACCTAGCTGCCCCTTCACAGGGCTTTCTTAAAGAAGTAATTCCCAAATCCGTCTAGGCAGAAATGATAAACAGCTTACAGAATGGTAAGAGATTCATAACACACAGAGAACTAATAAAACAAGCAAAATTACAATAAAAATATACATATACATATATATGTATATGTATATATATTTATTATAATTTATATTTAATTATATAATTTAGTAAAACTTGACAAAATCTAATCAGATTGGCCTTCCAGTAATTAGTTCATGTGGTGAAAATCAGTTTAGACCTTATGGAATTTTAGTCTTATGAACAACAGAGCTATAGGGAGAACATCAAAGTAGGCTAAGCAATAAGATACCTTCTATTTGCATCCCATTATAGCAATTCAGAGGTGCTGGGGTATTGCAGAAACAAGATTCATTACCTTAAAAAAAATTACAGTTTTACCTACCATAGCTAGAGGGATTTGCTATGAAAGGAAGGAGGGATATGGTTGTAACAACACTGAAACTGTACCTCTAGGCCTAAGCCTAAGGGTACAGAGTGACTTAACATAAATATAACAGGAAAAAGCATTCCTAGTTCTGTTTGATTTAAGATAGGTGTCATAGTTAACTTTTTGGAAGAGCCAATCAAATAGCAAAGTTCCACATTATTTATAGTGTATAATAGCCAGGCTGAGGATTAACCAGTTGGGAAACATTCCTGTTTAAAAAGGAAATAACTGAGTTGAGGACCCTATGTTCACTTATGAAAAGTCATCCTTTCAAATTTCCCATCTGTAATAGCTCTTGGATCACACTCCATTTGAACAGCTCATGGCATTTCCCTTGAATGGTGGATTATTGACAATGATAATTCAGACATTTTTACCCAAATTCAAAACTCACAACAATATCAAATTCTAGTCTGGAGAGATTTTACCTCAAATAGCAAGTTTCACTAATCACAGTTTAAGGCTAGATACAACTATTATTTCTTTCATGTTGTTGCTGTAACAATTAACAATAAAAAAGTTTACCAGGCCTTTAAAAAGAAATTTACTCAACATCCTTTTTTTTTGAGCTTAAACTCATCCTGGTTTAAAAATTGATCAATAGCAATTAAGAAAATAATTACATACTGGAATTCCATGTAAATAGTGACCATATGATAGTTCACTCTAAATCCAGAAAAACACTGGCTACTTCCAGGTATAATTTCATAATTTTCATAATCACAAATCATCATATAAATTACTTCTATACCATAAGCAAACCTGTAAATTGTCTTACTCTCCCTCCACCCCCCACCCCTCCCCCTGTTTTGGCAAAGAGTGTTTGTGATAGAATAGGAGATTCCCGTTTTCTCAGTAAACCAAGTCATTATTTTGGAATTTGACAACATTTAGCTAGTTCTTTTGAAGAGTCGATAAGATTTTGTGACCTTGTCCAAGCAGATTGTCCCAAGGAACCTAATAAGATTACATATAAGGAGATTTTATAAGACTGTCTTCTTTTTTTTTCTTTTCTCACAAAGTATAATATACTTTTAATATACCTTTTAAAGTATATAAATATATCTTTTAAAGTATACCCAATTAAATACTTGATAGGTTTTAACATTATGACAATAGCCTCTAATAATTTAATAATTTCACAGCATCCATATCAAAAGGAATTAAATTTTCCAATGATACAGTTGCATCATCTTCCTAACATCCTTTCTTATATAATGGCTTCTCAAAATTCACAATACAAGAAACTTTAGAAACACAATAATAACATACACAATATCATGTATTTAAAACATGAAACAAAACTTATTGCCAGCCATATGACATCAATTTAATTGAATGCCTTTCCAAATTATCTTATATAGAAAATCATTCATTTGATCACTTTTGGCATTCCATAGGAAGGCCAATCTGATTAGATTGTGCTGTATACTGCAAATATGCTATTGCACTAATGCAATATTGATTGCATTCAAGACCAATATAGAGTAATTTTGATCCAATTATGCCTTTAGCAAAACTTGCAGGTTTGGGGTTTTTTTTTTTTTTTTTGCTTTTTGGAGGGGGGAGGGTAGGGCAATTGTGATTAAGTGACTTGCCCAAGGTCACACAGCTAGTAGTAAGTGTTAAGTGTCTGAGGTCTGATTTGAACTCAGGTCCTCCTGACTCCAGGGGTGGTGCTCTATTCACTGTGCCACCTAGCCACCCCAAAAACTTGCAGTTTCTAAACACATTGTTAAATACTATTAATGTTAATGCTAAATACCAAGTTTTCATTAAGGTCTAATTTCCTCAAATAATTCCACACTAAAAATATATTTCTATGTTTTCCAAATAAAGAATAAGCACATAGCATTTCTCATATCCATTTTATCTCAATGAGATCAAAAACCTCCTCAAACTCCAAACCTTTTACTTTCAACTCCTCCATTTACAGTCAGTGCCAAAAGATTATGATTTCCTTTAACTTTCTACCTATTATCCTCTCATCCCTGCTTGCTTAAAACTTCTTCCTTCCTTCCTTCCTTTTTATATCTCCTTGTGGACATTGATTAAAGTTCTTCAAAAAAGCCCTTTTCTTTTTTCTTTCCATATTCTGATCTGATATTTCTCTTACTTCTACTTGTTTAATTCCTTTAGTCTCTATTTCCCAATCATATCCCAGACTATGAATAGAATTTATCTTCTTTACCCCCCTCCACTGAGTTTCTCCTTTGAAATTTTAGCTCAGGTTTTTGTTACACAGCACCAATTCATTCATTGCAATACTGTTACCTTTTGGGGGTTCTTTAAAGTTTACACATGCATGATATTCCAAAATCCTTAGATGATTTTGCTTCTAGTTTACCTAGACAATTACATTCTGTTATGTCATTCACAGAAAAAAAAATATTGGCAACACAAAACGTTCTCCCAGATTAAATTTTATTTATTTTTAAGTTGCTTTCTGACTTAAACAGGCTTCTCTCTTTTCATGGTCAAGAAAAGAGGTAATAATGGGCAGTTTATAAGTACCAGACAAGTTCAAATTATAAACTGCAAGCACATTTTTTCCCCTTCACTTTGGAACTTCACTGATAGTACTTCAGCTCCTCCCCCCCCCCTTTTTTTTTTCCTAATTAGTAAAGTAACTTTCTTCCTTGCAATAAAACAATAAATCTGCCACTCTCTGGGGGAAAAGTGATAAAAGGTCGAAGGGCTGTTTCTATGTGTAACTTTCACAAAGTTTTATTCTTATTTTTCCTTAAAACAAATTCTACAGAGTGACACCCCAAAACGAACGTATTTCAGCATTTATTAAAAACATCCACACCACAATTTTGAAATTCACAATACTTATATTTTAGTCACAAATTTAGTCCCTAATTAGTTTACAATGTCATAAATTTCTGCAGACTTGGAAAAAAAGATTCTCTCCCTCTCCATAACTTTTAAAAAAATTATTTTATTTTCTTCCAATTACATGTGAAAACAATTTTCAGCATTCATTTTAAAAATTGAGTTCCAAATTCTCTCCCTCCCTTTCCACCCCCCTCATTGAAAAGACAAGCACTTTCATATAGGTTATATATGTATAATCATGCAAAATATATTTCCATACTAGTCATGTTGTAAAAGAAAACACAGACCAAAATAAAAGCCCAAGAAAAATAAAGAAAGTTAAAAAAAAAGCATGCTTTGATCTGTATTCAGATTCCATCAGTTCTTTCTCTGGGGATGGAGAGCAATTTTCATTATAAGTTCTTCAAAATTGTCTTGGATCATTGTATTGCTTAGAATAGCTAAGTCATTCATGTGATCATATTGTTGTTACTATGTACAATGTTCTCCTGATTCTACTCATTTCACTTTGTATCACTTCACGTAAGTCTCCAGGTTTTTCCAAAAGCATCTAGCTAATCATTTCTTATATTACAAAAATTATTTAGCTATTCCCAATTGATGAGCATTCTCTTAATTTCCAACTCTTTGTCACCAGAAAAGAGTAGCTATAAATATTTGAGCATAGTTCCAAATTGCTCTGCATAATGGTTGAATCAGTTCAAAATTCTACAAATAGTGCATTAGTGTCTCAATTTCCCCACATCCCCATCCAACATTTATCATTCTCCTTTCCTGTTCTAATAGCCAATCTAATATGTGTGAGGTAGTATCTCAGTAGTGTTTTAATTTACATTTCTCCAATAAATAGTAATTTATAGCATTTTTCATATGGTTATATAGCTTTTCTTTTTATAAATTTGATTCATTTTTCTATATATTTGTGAGATGAGGCCTTTATTAGAGAAATTTGCTTCAAAAATTTTTTTCACAGTTATGATTGCTAAGCGTATTTCCCTCCATCCTATTTCCCCCTATTTATTCTATTCTGTCTCCTTTCACCCTTTCTCTCCTCAAGTGTTTTGTTTCTGACTATTGCCACCCCAGTCCACTCTCCCTTTTCTTGTCCCCTTCCCCTCCTATTTTCCTATAGGGTAAGTTTTATTTCTATACCTAATTGAGTGTGTATGTTATTCCCTCTTTGAGCCAATTCTAGTGAAGTAAGGTTCAAGCATTCCCCACCACTTTGTGTTAAGTGTTTGAGGCCAGATTTGAACTCAGGTCCTCCTGACTCCAGGGCTGGGTACTCTATTAACTGCCCCACCTAGCCACCCCCCTGTTTGTCTTTTTATGCTTCTCTTGAGTCTTGTATTTAAAAGTCAAATTTTCTATTCAGTTCTGGTCTTTTCATCAGGACTACTTGAAAGTTCTCTATTTCATTGAATATCCATTTCTCTCTTGCCCCCACCTCCTACCCCTGGATTATACTCATTTTTGCTGGGTAGGTGATTCTGGGTTGTAATCCTAGCTCCTTTGCCCTCCAAAATATCTATCATATTTCAAGCCCTCTGATCCTTTAATGTAGAAGCTGCTAAATCTTGTATTATCCTGACTGTGACTCCATGATACTTGAATTGTTTCTTTCTAGGGTTTGCAATATTTTCTCCTTGACCTGGGAGCTCTGGTATTTGGCTATAAAATTCCTAGGTGGTTTCATTTGGGTTCTCTTTCTTAAGATGATCAGTGGATTCTTAAAATTTATCTTTTACCCTCTGGTTTTAGAATATTGAAGCAGTTTTTCTTTATAATTTCTTCAAAGATGATTTCTAGGCTTTTTTTTTTTTAGCATGGCTTTCAGATAGTTCAAAAATTTTTAAATTTTCTCTCCTCAATCTGTTTTCTAAGTCAGTTCTTTTTCTCATAAAATGTTTTACATTGTCTTCTATTTTTTTCATTCTTTTGGTTTTATTTTACTGTTTCTTGATGTCTCAAAGAGTCATTGGCTTCCACTTGCTCAATTATGCTTTTTAAGGAATTATTTTTTTTCAGTGAGTTTTGTGCCTCTTTTTCCATTTGGTCAATTCTGCTTTTTAAGAGTTCTTCTCTTTGTTGAATTTTTGTATATCTTTTTCCATTTGATCAATGTTGCTTTTCAAGGAATTTTTCTCCTCATTGGATTTTTGTACTTCTTTTATAATTTGGCCTATTCTGTTTTTTTAAGATGTTATTTTCTTCAGTATTTTTTGTGCTTCCTTTACCAAGTTGTTCACTCTTTTTTCATCATTTTCTTACATCACTCTCATTTCTCTTCCCAATTTTTCCTCTACCTTAATTTTTAAAGATCTTTTTTGAACTCTTCCATGGTCTGAGACCAACTCGTATTTTTCTTGGAGGCTTTGGACATAGGAATTTTGTATTTGCTGTCTTCTTTTCAGTGTGTTTTGATCTTCCTTATTACCGTAGTAACTTTGTTGTTTGCTAATTTTCCCTGCCTATTTCTTGACTTTGAACTCTTTGCTAAAGTTGGTGCACTAATCCAAGCTTTAGGAGTTTTGTACAGCTATTTTCAGAGATATTTCTAGGGACCTGTAGGAGAGGTGTAGGAGAGCCTGTGCTCTTGTCTGTGAGCAGCCACAAACTCTTTTCTGCCCTGGAGCTGTGAGGAGGGTCCCTGAGCCACTGCCACTGCAAGTTTTGATGTGCTAGTGCTCCTCTTTGCCCTGGGAGTGCTATCCACTACTGGGACCCAGATCTGAGCATGGGCAAAGCAACAGTCCTGCCCCCAGTGCCGCCAAAGAGGCTCTCGTAATCTTCTTCTGACCAACTGTTCCACCCCCTCATTCTTTGTGGGCTGGGAGCTCTGGAAGCAGCCACTGCAGTTGCTGATTCATTCATTCCGAAGGCCTGCTCCTAGTTTGCTGGGGCCTGGTCTTCGCTGGCCAAGCCCCGAATTGGACTGTGCTCTGCTCTCACCCCAGTGAGACAGACTTTCCTGCCAAACTTTTAATTGTCTTGGGCTAGAAAATGGTTTCATCCTGTCCTTTTGTGGCATCTGCCTCTCCGGGAATCGTTTTGTGGCATTATTTAAAGGTGTTCAGAGAGGTTTGGGGCAGAGTCCAGGCAAGTTCCTGCCTTCTCAACTTCCTTTTCTCTTAGCTGTTTTGTCTGCATCCCCAACATAGCTAGAGTTAGAAATGTAGAGAGACTTTCTTTTTGGATGCTTTGAAAGTTCTACAGGAAAATTTTCACTCTGTACATTTTTTTCTTTTATTAGACCACAGGGAAAAGTTAGTTTGAATTTATCAAGATACAAAACACAGACAATGCTGACAACATACTGGACATTACACAAATACAAACACTTTAACAGAAACAAAGACAACACAGACACATAGAAGCACTTGCTGGAGAAATCTTTTCTAATTCAGAAAAAAAAGTTTTTAACTCAGAAACAGACCAAACCAAACCTGACTGATTAGAAGGCAGGTGGAGTGTTTCCATCTGTAGATAAGGGTGATGTGGCAAACCCTCACCCACTATAATACAAAGGCTCTCAGTGTCAACCCATAAAAACCATTCTGAGTAGATAAGCCCATGGCATTCCAAGGTCATGGTCCCTGGAACTCCATAGCGCAGCCCATCTGAGATTCCCATTGCCTGCCATCATTTACTGTAGGTAAAATTGTCAATGCTGCTAGAGATCAGAACCAGAATCCTAAAACCACAACCCAAACCCAGTACCATAAGTTTAGGAACCAATGAGGGGTTATTGAGTTCACCAGCAAGGGAGCCCCGCCGACACAGAAGGGAAAGAAGTGGAGACTCCCCAAAGGAACAAAAAGACAAAACTTATGTTTCAGTTTAGTCAGGAGGTAAATTGGGGATGGGGTGTCTCAGGATTGGACAAGGCTGTTAATGGAGGCTTGTGAGGATGGAGTAGGGGATGTGGTATCCTGTGATTAGACAGAGCCTGTCACTTGGAGCTAGTAACAGGAAAGACTCTTCAGATTAGCAGTCTCTTGTAATCCCACCCTAACAGGATAAATCGTCCTTGCTGTTTTAGCAGTAAGGAAAGTAGCTGGAGTGGGGGTGGAGGGTTCGACAACAGGGTCAGGGGCAAGACAGAGGAACAACAAAGTCGTTTCTTTAGCTTTCTCAGCTACCATATGAAATATCTGTACAGACCTGAACATAATGCCTGGAATATAGCAGGCACTATGCAAATACTTATTCCATGACCACCACCCTTAGTTTCCCCATTCCATAAAGGGACACCATGACTTCAGACAAAGGTGTAACCTTCTATAGTGGGAAGGGAAGACCAGCTTGGGCTCCATGCTCAGCTGCCAACTAGTTGTCCTTTGTTATTACCATGACTTTAACCCTAAAGTTGGGACCTCAGTTTCCTTGTCTAATGGGAAGAAAAAAGGGAACCACTGCATACTTCACAGGGTTTGATGACACTGCTTTGAACTAAGCTGCTAGGTGCATCCCAACCACATTATTTAGTATCTGTTAATACTATTTTCTTTTCTACATGGCTCTAGAAGGTTGGGATCCCTGGGAGTGGGAATTACGTATGTCATCTCCAGTACTCCAAAGGCAGTTAATAAATCTATGTGGACTCCCATATTTGTTGGCTGTGTGACCCTGGGCAAAATGCTGGCCTCTTGTGATTTTCAATTTTCCGATCTATAGAGTATGTTAATACTTTTAAGTACTCACTTCACAAAACTGAAAAACTCTTGTCCATCTTTATTGTCACACATGCAAAAAAAAATGAGCAGAGGAAGGAACTATCAAACATAGAAAGCAGACCATTAAGTTGCTTCTGTAATACTGAAATAGCATTAGTGACTCCATTTTGTCTTTATCTACCATTTTGTGAAATTACGTCTTAAAGTCATCTGAGTTTAGAGAAGTCACAAGATTACTCCCCCTTCCAAGTGTTCCCCAACTTGAAGAAAGACAACCCCCCTTCCTTTCTCTCCTGATTGTTTCCTGATCCCCTCGACCTCTCCTCATGGTCTCTATCTCCCCTCCTCCAGTAAGAAACCAAGCATGGTAATCCTTGCATCCTACTTTTCATTCCCTCCAAACTGTATATTAAGCAGGTAAAAACCAAAATTCAGGGTTCCTGGCTACCAAGAACATTTCTGTTTTGCAATCAACTGCCTGCACTGCTAAACAAATTGTTTATCTGGACGCTACTGTTTATTTTAAAATGAAAACTTCCCTCTCAGGAACATACACTGTTAAATAAAGGTAAGATTTATTTGAGGCGATTGAGCTTAGTACAAAAAACAATTTATCTACAACACTGGTTGGGGGGGTTGGCAGAGAAGGAAAAATATTATGTCTCCCATTTCTTCCCCCCCCCAAATCAGGAAGTTTACTTCCTACTACTATGGAAGGGTTATTACTAGTCTATGCCTCTACACCACCTGGTCAATTTCTACAAGGAGTAGGGAAGGGTTACTGGTTTGAGTTCAGACATATCCTGGAAACTCAGGGATGAAGTCTGAAGAGGCTATGTTCCTACTTTCTGTTTAAATCCTGACCCTGGGGAGGTGAGGGGAAGGTCCATTTCCCCAATCACCTCTTGACTAGAGCCAAGACTGGGTTAACCTGTAGGCAGCTCTGGCCAGCTGGTTTCTTTAAGCTGAGAGAATGATCAAGATGTATTTATTATAACTCCACTTGCCAAAAGTTGGGTTTTAAAGACAAATTTAGCTTTCTGACAGGATCCTATCCCTGTCTTCACCATGGCTGGGGTCTCTAGTTAGTCTCCATCTTCTCTGGAGTTTTCTCTGACTCACTAGAGGTCTGGCCAGATGGAAAAAACGGTCCCACAAGCCACGTGAGGGGTGTGTTGTGAGCGACATACTCAATCATCTCATCCAGGGACTCTCGGGCCTTGTTGACCCGCTCTCTACTCTGGGTCAGGACGCTACTAGAGAGGTCCTGGAAGGACTGGACTCCTGAAAAAGTGGCCCGAAGCTCTTCAATCTGGGTGTGAGCCTGCTGTACTTTGTCCTGGATGTTGCTAGGAAGGCCTTGGATACTGGATACAAGCTGTAAGCAGTTACCCTGAAGCTGCTGAGTGACATCCCGGAACATGGTAAGGGTACGAGACTCAACCTGCTGAAGAGAGGGGAAGGTAGAGAAAGGTTAGGCAATCACCACTGCTACCCAAAAGCTTGAAGGACTGACCCCAGCTTCTTTAGAGGGGGTAAAGGGGTGGGGAAAGCACCACATGATACTGGATGTAAACATGTTATGGTTTTGCTGCATTTCCTTTTTTGTCTTTATTATAAAGTAAAAGTTCTTGACTGTCAGTGTTCTGGACCCTTATGTCATTCGGGGGAAGTCTAATGAACTCCTCAGTCTCATATTTGAAAAATGCAGAGGTTTAGGAACAAAATCAATTACATTAAAATCATAAATCAAAATGGTTTTCTTTTGAAATGGTGATGACAGGCCTCAAGTTAAATATCTCTGGGGTAAAAGAAAAACCAGGCAGGCAGTGGAATCTGACCTTTCTTTAATAATCAAAAAGGGAGTCACTGAAGACAGAGCAGCATCTCTACTGGATCTGTGACTAAGAAAGACTTCTCCAGCAGTGGTATGAATGATGGGATTGAGGGGTAAGAGAGTGAAGGCAGGAAGACTTGTACTGATAGACACTTACAAGAGATGGTGGGGGAGAAATAATAGGAAATTTAGGTGACTTAAGAACAAAAGATACATTAAAATGTATCTTAAAGAAATCACTTGGGGGGGCTAGGTGGCATAGTGAATAGAGCACTGACCCTGAAGTCAGGAGGACCTGAGTTCAAATCTGGCCACAAAACTAATCATGTGACCTTGGGCAAGTCACTTAACCCCAATTACCCTGCCTCCCCCTTCCAAAAAGCAAAAAAAAAAGAAAAAGAAATCACTTGGAAGAACCAGGATTTAGGAGATCCAATTTTTAATTCTACCTCCAGACTGACTATGTTAAGAACCCTGATGTCACACTTCAAAACTTTTAAAGAGGTTCATATTCAAATTTCATCCTGAATATCACTAGGATGTATTATAGGTATTTAGCCTGATTTCATGGGCTAAGTGTCTCAGTGGATAGATAACCATGCCTGGAGTCAGGAAGACTTAGCTTCCTGACCTGGCCTCAGATACTTCCTTTACTAGCTATGTGATTAAGGCATGTCACTTAATTCTCTTTGCTTCAGTTTCTTCATCTGTAAAATGATCTGGAGAAGGAAAATGGCAAACCACTCCAACATCTTTGCCAAAAACCCCCAAATGGGGTCACAAAGAGTTGGAGGGGACCGAATGGCAACTGCTGCAGTTATCTCTAAGAAGGAGATTTGACAAAGGCTAACTTGTTTAGAGGGCTACTAGGTCAGAAAATCAGACTAGAATTTTCACTGTCCTGCCCTCAAGGAGGGATCTCTTCCAAAACTCCCTAAAGGAATCCCCAGGGCTGGCTGGAAGTCATCAAGTGACTGGACACTTCCTCAACAGTACCACAGCATACAACTTTGGTTAAGAAGTCCTTCATAAACACATGAAAGTCTGCTTCCCAACTGGTCCAACAGCAACAGCTCAATCCTTTAAAGGTCTAGAAATCTAACATTTTTTTAGATGTTTGAATTAGCATTTAGAAACCAAGTGAGAAATTTATCCTCTGAAGTTTCACTACAACTTTTCAATGAGAACAGCTTGTTATAGGCATCTAGACTTTAGGGAGAGTGAGGCAAGAGTGACCTAGATTTACTAGTCTAGAAGGCTTATTTTTTTTTAAAGCAATTGGGGTTAAGTAACTTGCTCAAGGTTACACGGCCAGTTATTTCTGGGTGTGGTGCTAAGTATCTGAGCCCAGATTTGATCCCCAGGTCATCTCGACACTGGGGCCGGTGCTCTTACTCGATGAGCCACCTGGCCACCCCTTAGAAGGCTTATTAAAAAAGAATGGAAGGGCAGTTAGGTGGAGCAGTGAAGAGAGCAATGACCCTGAAGTCAGGAGGACTTGAGTTCAAATACCCCCTGAGACACTTGACACTTAACTAGCTGTGTGATCTTGGGCAAGTCACTTAACCCCAACTGCCTTGCTTTCCCCACCCTAAAAACAAACAAATAATATTTTTTAAAAAAGAAAAAAGAATGGAGAGTTATTTTATTAGGTCTCAGTTTCCTCACCTGCAAACTGAGGGGCCTGGATCAGATAATCAAAGACTCCTTTTAGTGGGGACATTCTTAGATTCTATAACTTGTTCTTAGCAAACTGTAAGGTGGATTTTAGTGTGTGTAGTCAATTTTTATTATTTCTTAGAGTTCAGTTTCCCAGGATCCATAGCCATAACTCAGGCAGTAGATACAAATTCTCATGATCATTGTTAAAAGCATCACAACCCTCACACAGCATTATATGATGATAAATCATATAAACATCCCCTGCAACTGTGCAGTGAGATACAGGAATGAAGTGATATAAACTTGTGCGGCCATTGCTGGCAATATGCCTTCTTTGTCTGTTGCCCTATAAAGCAGGTGGGCACTGGTCAAGGGGTGGGGAACCTTCAGGGTTGAATGCACAAGCTGGAATGCTGTGTGTGCCTTGATGGGCCCCCATCAAGGCTTGGAGGGAATCTGTGTTTGCTTCAACCAGCCCCCAATGAGGCTTGAGGGGATTTAGGGGAATGCAAAAGCTGTGCCTGTCTCAAATGACCCCACTGAGATGTAGGGGTAGTTGCCCCCTCCCCTTCTTGTTGACCCCTAGAGAAGGGTGATGAGGGAATGCTGTAGGAGTTGTGCTTCCATTATCAGCAACCCTCTTGAGAAAAGCAGACTAGAATAAAGTAAAATTATAAACCCCTTCTTAGTGTCTTTTCTGTCTTACTAGATCAAGAGTGAACGTGTGCTAGCAGCCATCCTGTGTGCTAACGTTACTTGTCGTACACAGATCCATGCTAGTTCCTAGTGCTCATCTTCAGAGGCGAGGGAGAAGTAAGACGTCAACGGACAATAGAATGTAGTGATACTAGAAAAAGATTAAGAACCTGCTCTTGTGGGTGGCCCAATGGGCAGCTCTGTGGTACAGTGGATATAGGGCCAGGCCTGAAATCAGGAAAACCCATCTTTGTGAGTTTAAATCTAGCCTCAGATACTTATTAGCTAGGTGACCCTAGGCAAGTCTCTTTAACCCTGTTTGCCTCAGTTTCCTCATGTGTCAAATGAGCTGGACAAGGAAATGGTATATCACTCTATTATCTTCGCCAAGAAAACCCCAAATGGGGTCATGAAGAGTTACACACAACTGAAAAACTCAACAACAACAAAAACTTGTGCGTGATCCTACCTCTGGTTTAGAAGCAGCATCACTAGAGTCCTTCAGTTCCTTCTGGTTCCAGTTGAGCCACATTTGGTGGAGCTTATCCTGGCCATCAAGCAATTTCTGAACACCACCCTGCTTTACATTTTCAATCTAGAAAAGGGAGAAGGAAGTGAGAGAATGAGAGAGAGAAAATTCCCAAGTACAAAACCTTTGGGCAACCAGCAGAGAGAAGAGAGAACACCTCATGTGTCTGAGTAGCCTGAAAAACCTTAGAAAAACAGCATGACCTCCAAGAAAGTTACAGAAAAGGGGATAAAGAAAAGCAACTCCCTGCAATGAGCAGAACCAGGAGAACACTGTACACAGCAACAGCAACACTGTGCAATGATCAACTGTGAAAGACTTCGCTCTTCTCAGCAATACAAGGATCTGAGACAATTCCAAAAGACTCATGATAGAAAGTGCTGTCCACTAGCCATGTGACCTTGGGCAAGTCACTTAACCCCAAATGCCCTCCAAAAAGAAAAAAAAAAAGAAAGTGCTGTCCACATGCAGAGAAAGAACTGTGGAGTCTGAATGCAGATCAAAGAATACTATTTCCACTTTTTTTCTCTCTCATGGTTTTTCCCTTTTGTTCTCTTTCACAACATGACTAATGTGGAAATGTTTACACAACTGTACATGTATAACCTACATTAGATTGCTTGCTGTCTTGAGGAGGTAGAAGGGGAGGGAGAAAAATTTGGAACTTAAAATCTTATAAAAGTGACTGTTGAAAACTATCTTTACATGTAATTGAAAAAAAGGTAAAATATTATTATCTATGGGGAAAAAATAGAATAGCAAGTTCTTCACGTGCAGAGATCTTGTCTGAGGCCTTCCTCAATTCTGGGAGATAAGCCCTAGAGTGCTTCTGAGCTACAAAATTATATTATGGACAAGAAGCTCCTTGAGGGCAGGAACTGTCTTTTGCCTCTTTTTGTATCCCCAGCGCTTAGCACAGTCCCTGGAATGCAGTAGGCACTTAATGTTTTTGATTCAATGACTGGATGAATACTTTCCTACATGTGGAAGGGTTAATCTTCTATTATTTAGCTATAATGATTAATGAAGATGGCCTACAGAATCAAATCCAGCCTGATGCCTATTGTCCAGTCCCTAGACTGAGTGGGGAAACCTTACCAAGCTGATGGCCTGAGAGAGCTGTAGGAGGGCTTCTTGGGTATTCTGCTTGGTCTGCTTCAGTTTACCCAAGGAGTGCTGGTAGGCCCTTTGGTGGAGCTTGGAGGACAGGGAGCCCAGGCGAACAAAGTAACCCTGTTGCTCCTTCTGCTGCTGGACGGATGCCATGTCAAATCCTTCCAGGGAAGTAGCAATCTTAGCTGCAGGGAAGAAGTTAAACATCAATAAATCAATCAAGATGTATTAAGGACATGTGCCAGGCACTGTGCTGAGCACTGACAGTCCCTGCCCTCAAGAAGCTCACAATCTAATGGAAAATCTAATGGAAGAGACCTGCCCCTCCCACCCCACCGGGAAGCAAGGGATAGCCTCCTCATCTCCCAGGGTGAGGCCAGAGGGCATCACCATTCGGGTGGCTGGAAGGGGAAAGACAAGTTTTTACATAATCGTTTGAAGCACCTTTAAAGGGGTCAACTCAATCCACCAAGTGCCAGATATGACAAAAAGGCAGTCTCTCAGGCCAGTCTTTTCTACGGAGGACAGAAGTGTCCCCATAAAAGTAAACACAAAGAAGGAATTAAAAGTATCAAGAGTAGTTTCGGGATGTGGGAAGCCTTACAGTGAGAGATGGTGTGATGATGTAACAAAGACAGTTCTCATATGCACAGGAGACAGTAGCTCAACTATAATTGGAAGCTGATGAGGGATTCTAAAAGGCAGAAAGTAGAAGAGTTTGGGGGAGGAGGTACTTTCTTCCCCAGAGCCATAGTTTCAAGCTTTCTGACTTGAGGAGCAGGGCTCACTGCTGATCTACACGGTCACAGATTATACAGAATGTCCCCCTGTAGGGACGATAACAAGAGTTGGATAAGCCAGTCTGAAGCATGGCAACCAACAGATGGGAAGGTCCAGTTTCCAGCTCCCTGCATCCCTTCTAGAGTTGGGGGGAACAACTATGTTTGTGGAATGTTTACATATACACTATCATTAAACATACTGTAATTTTTGCTGACCTGCCTTTTCTTTTAGTTGTGTTTTAAGGCTTTGTAAAGAAGGGTTACATTTGGAAATACATGACATAAAAAAGGGGGCATCAATAAAAATCAACATGTGAGAGAACCCCGACTTCTCGGACCAGCTTGCCCAAACAGCCCCGTGTAATGTAATGTAATGTGACGTATAATTGTATACGTCACATCTATAAAACTGGGAAGGAAGGAAGAAGGTTCTCCTATCAGACTGTACTCTATTGAGTGCCTCCTGGCATGGAGAGGACCCTGGATAAAGGCAACAGTGTAGGATTTGGCCAGCATTACCACACTAGAAAGGCCCCTCCAAATGCAGAGGGATTTATCAGCAGGAGGAAGAGTCTATCTGGGATAAGGTTTTGGCCATAGTAACCCATAAGCAATCTTATTAAACCTAGGGAAGAGATGATCTGTGGTGGAAGCAATACCTCCTTAGGGAAAGTTATGTATTCAAGTATCAGCAAGGGAGGGTAGAGTTAAAGATGGTTACTAGGTGGTCTAACATCATAATCTAAGGAGCTAGCCAAAGCCACTATCAGAGGAAGTTAAGTTAAAGTGGCAGCACTGAATCTCAATGAATCACTGTTACAATCCTAGGATTCATTAACAAATTAAAAGAGGAGAGGTAACTTGGAAAAGTCAACAGACTTTTTGAACTCAGAAAGTCTGGGTTCAAATCCTATGCCTGTCTTGGGCTATTACTTATGTGACCCTGGGCAGATGGCTGTGACCTGAGGTAAAATACTTTTCTTCCTGGAAATTTCCTGTGGATGAAATCAGATCCTTTACCTGAATGTAAACACATCAATGGCTTAGAGGACAGCGGTAAGATGAGAAATGTGATGACTTAGAGAAATATTTAAAGAAAATTGGTCAGGATGAATATGCACGTCGGATTTTTAATTTCATGATTCGTAAGTTGTATTTATTGTTTTGATTATTAACTGGCATTTGTAGATCACCTATATGAAGTTTAAAATGTATAAAGTAGATAAATGTTTTATACACACAAACACACACAAATGTAAAGTGTACATTCATTAGCAGGTTATCTAATAACTCAGGGTTTACAAAATGTAGAAAAATAGAGAGAGAAGTAAAGACTTTAAATTAGTATATATGCAGCTCAGCTACCAATCTGCTGTCTAAGCAAGGAAATAATGTAAATACAAATAGTCTTTTAAGACTGAGTCAATCTATAGAGTAAAACTTATACACTGAATTTCTGAAGAAAGGCTTAGTTGTAATATAGTAAATGAGGCACAAGGTGGAAATATCTGTGTGTTTGTATTTTAGCTATATAACAAGGACAGTTAAGTCTTAAGATGAATATTAGAAAAAGTTCAGTTTAAATGCAGTAGGGTTCCATTTTTGGTACATCAAAAATTATGTCATTGTGATAGAATACTACTGTGCTCTAAGAAAAGATGAGCTGGTTGATTTTATAAAAACATGGAAAGATTGCAAGAAATAATGAAGAGTGAAATGAGCAGAACCAAGAGAATGGTAGATACAGCAACAGTGATATTGTTTAAAGAATAACAATGAATGACTAAGTTATTCTGAATATTATACTCCAACGAACTACAAAAGACCTGTGAAGGAAGATGCTATCCACCTCCAGAGAAAAAAAACTGAAAAACAGAAGTATGCACAGTATGGTTTTACTTAAAATGAACCAAACAAATAAATAAATGAAGTGAAATTAAAAAAAATTATCTCATAACTATTAGTTTGATGTTATTTATCTTTCATTTGAAGACTATACTAGGGTGATCAAAATAGTAGTGTAATAGTGGTGTTAGTGAAACTCAGTGTCTTAAGAAATAATCACAGGAACATGCCTTGTGAAATCATGTTTTAAGGAATTTGCTTAATACTATTTCTGTAGCTGAAAGATAATAGATTACCTACCTTATCTGAGAGAGAGAGAAAGAGAGAGAGAGAGGGAGAGAGAGAGAGAGAGAGAGAGACAGACAGACAGAGAGAGAGAGAGAGACAGAGACAGAGACAGAGACAAAGAGAGACAGAGAGAGAGAGAGAGATGTGACCCAAAGTTCTTCCCAGGTGCTTTAAGAACCAAAAAAAGTCTTCTCCATAGCTAGCTAGCTACTTAATTCCTAAAGAATCTCCCCAAAGCAAGCTAAGTAGGTATAATCTTAATGGGATTTAAGATCTTCCTGCCCATTAAGGGAAGCTTTATTAGGGGGGGCCTGCTGTTAAGGAAGGAAGACTTTCACAACTTTTGTTAATTTCTAATTAGGCACTGAGTCCTGAGGGTTGTAATGCCCTTTGGTTCTAAAAAGGGTATAAATACTCTGAGGTTAGCATTTTGCTTTAGGGCTTATTCATTGGAAGAGTGTTCCTGTGATTTGGCCAGATGAGACTCTGAGAAGCTGTTACCCTCCCATCCACCTTTGAAAAACCCAGATGTTGGAGCTTCTCTCTCTGATAACTATGTATGTATTGTCTTGGTCAGACAGCTGGATCTGTCTGTTGATCTGTGCTGATTTCTCAGACAGTTAGAAGCCCTGTCTGTTGGTGTTTTTTTTCTCTGCTTGTATTTTCTCTGAAGTTCAGGGTGCTAACTTTGCTTCTGAACTAGTGAATGTAATTTAAAAGGTTGTTAATCCTTTAATCAGTTATCTTTCCTAGTAAAGCAGATCTAGGAACCTGTGCTAGCAGCCATCCTGAGGGTGCTAGTGTGGCTGCTGTTACAAGAAGGCTAAAGAGCCTTACCTAGCTCTTCATCTGTCATGGGTAGATAGTTGTCAACCCATTCTTCAGATTTTCCTAACACAGTATCCATGCCACTGAGGACCATCTGTCCTACTTTGGAGCCCATAACTGTGTTGACACTGCTGGTCACCATTGATTTGGTCATGTCTACCCCACTCTGGACAGCTCCTCGGGTCATATCCACAGCCTCCGTCACTCTGCTGGCCATAGCATCTTTGGCACCCAAAACTGTACTGGAGACTGCATCCTTGGCACCGGTCACTTTGGAAGAAACGAGTTCCTTAGTATCAGCTATAACCTGGGAGGCAGAGTATGAAGTTTAATATTCTCGATTCAGAGCAACTCCTCTACCACCCAGACCCAAGTAAAGACAACTAGGCTGCTATAGCTCCTGCCTCCTCAGCATCTACAACTACTGATGACCCTAAAGAGCGACTTTTTGCCATCAAAGTCCATTATCAAATGGCATTACCAAGTGATTCATCATCAGAAACTGATATGGTTTTATTAATAAAAAGAACATTAGATGCATTACTATAGTCTCTTGGGGAGTCCTTACACTTGAAATCTAGGTCACCTTATTCCCCTATTAGAACATAAGCTCTCTGAGAACAAAGTAGAGTTTTGCTTTTTCATTGGCATTCTCAGTACTTAGCATAGAAATCTTCCTAGAGTAAGGAAGGGCTTACTAAATGCTTTCTCATTCGGGTCAAATGTTTCTCTGCTAGCTACATGTACAAGACAGCCAAGCCACTGTGAGGAGCCTTGCTTAGACTAGCTTCTTAAACTTTTTCCTCTCAAGATCCTTCAGTACAATAAGTGCTGGGCCTTAGACAACCTTATTCCAATGGTTTTTGGTGCTATCAGGTTACTTTTTAGTCATGTTTACTTCCATAGGTAAAGAGATACTAAGGCAGAATCCTGTCTAAGGACCATCACTCACATCCTTCAAGAGTGGGGTCTTGGGGTGGCTAGGTGGTGCAGTGGATAGAGTGCACCAGCCCTGGAGTCAGGAGGACCTGAATTCAAATCTGATCTTAGACACTTAACATTTACTAGCCATGTGACCTTGGGCAAGTTACTTAACCCCAACTGCCCTGCCTTCCCCCCTCCAAAAAGAAATTTAAAAAAAGTATAGTCTTGTTCCATTTGGTATAACTTTAAGGGAAGTGAATTGACATTTATTCAGTACTAACTACAGACAAGGCTTGACAAATATGATCTTATTTCATCCTCACATCATCATCCCCATTGTACAGTTAAGGAAAGTGAGGCGAACAGGGTTAAATGGCTTGTCCAGAGTCACACAGCTAGTATGTGCCTGAGGCCATATCTGAACTCAGGTCTTCCTGACCCTGGGCACAACACTCTTATATAAATAAATATTCATATAAAATGAAGCCTAATGACTTCACATGTATAACTGATATCAAATTGCTTGCCTTCTCAGTGGGTAGGGAAGGGGTGGAGAGAGAATTTCAAGCTCAAAATTTAAAAAGAAAACAATGTCAAAAATAAATAATAGATTTCAGAAAAATAAAAATGGCAAGACATGAAGGTTTATTACACAAAGAGATCTGTAGAATTATGACTGGATACATACACTGCCTCCAACTTGAGATAAATATTTGTTGGTTGGGTGTGCCACTGCTGCGCCACCTAGTGGCTGCTCTCCTCACTGCTTTTTCTTGATCCTCACCACTCCTAGCATATCCCTGTCTTGTAGGGTACGGGAAACCTCTATCCAAGGTCAGCAGTATAGTACAGCAGAAAATACCAACTGGGAGTTAGAAGTGCTGGGGCTGAATCCCAGGCCTGAACATTAGTTGAGTAAAACCAGTCTCCACTAAGCACCGATATGCCAGATGCTTTAACAGGAGCAGAGACAAAGATACAATTTAATACGCTTGGTCCTTGAGAAGGCTACATTGTACTCTGAGGAAAGGGAGGGGTGGGAGAAGGAAGTATTTGTAGTCAGATGTACAGAGATAGTAAACAAATCATGTGTGGTAAAATTAAAGGTAAATGATCACCTGATTCCAAATAACTGATAAAAAACACTGCTCACCTCAAGACAGAGAACGTATACTTGAGATGAGGAGCAAGGGAATGCAGTTTCTGGATGTGGCCAACATGGGAACTCATTTTCCCTGACTCTGCATCTATGAAACAAGGGTTCTACCTTTCCAGTGGGTGGGGTGAAATGGGAAGGAGAAAACTAATAAATGCTTCATAACTGAAAAATTAAGTTAAATTTAAATGTAAACTTTTTTTTAATGTTTGTTGAATTGGAGGGGAAACAAAGGAATTAGGAATTCAAAGAAGGTGGCCACGTGGGATAGCATTCCAGGCACAGGGGGACAGTCAGTATAACCGCACACACAGAAGTAAAGATAGAATGTCATGCCCTTCAAGGTTTGGAGCAAGGAGGCCTACTAGCTGGTTTGAGATTAAGAGTTCAAGAGGGTAGAGAATGTAGGTCTAGGAAGTTAGAGCCAGAGGAATTTGAATAACATGGTTAGAACATTCCTTTAGAAATATTTGGCAGATGTGTGAAGGACAGATGGGAGGGGAGAGAGATTTGCAATAATCCAGGTGAGAAGTGCTGAGGGCTTGAACTAGGGTGGGGGCTCTGTGAAAGGTGTCATGCCATTTGAATCTATTTTATTTGGCACACAGTAAGCTCTTAATAAAAGATCTTGCATTCATCCATTGTCAAATGGGGAGAAACTTAATCTTTCCTTCTAGAGTTGGAATAAGCCTTCCAGTATTAACCAAGTTCTGGGTTTAAGGCAGAGTTTGAGTAAGAACCAACTCTCCCAGCCTCTAGTCCCATGGTCCCGGAAAGATGGAAAGCTGGTATGATGTACCTTCTCACTCGGCTGTTGAAGAATTGGTAGTTTTTCTTCCAGTTTGTCCAGTCCTTTATGAGCATATTCGCTGGCTGATGCAACTGGCAGAGGTTAAGGAAAAGAAAGGAGACGTTCAACATTACCAACAAGTTTGAACTGACACTAAAAGCTTCTACTAAGGGTCCCCTTGGATTCTTTGTGGCAAGGAGGTGACCTTGGAGTCTCAGAAGCTAGGTCCTGCCAACACTCATCTTCTGAAGGCATTCTAAGCACCAGCTGTCCCAGCCAATCATGTGGTAGCTAAGTTCTGAGAATTACCAGTTTAACCTTGGGCTGTTGTGTTTTCCCCCCTTTCTGCAGAAACCCTGAAGGCTGAAAAGGACATCACAGACCTTGACATGTTCAAATCAGATCCCTTAAACAATAAAGCCCCATAGGACTTGCTGTAGTATTCTAGCTGATGAGATCCTGACATGGTCTAATACCCAAACTGTTAGATTACGACAGAATTAAGGGTGGATTCCTATTACCCAAGAGGAAGTTGCAAAATGTTTTTCTAAGGAGCTGTCCTCAGGGCCATTACTCACTCTGAGGCTCCAGTTTAGAGAGAAGTGGTTGGGCCCCACTGACAGCGGCAGCGGCGAGAGTCTTTGCCCCTTGCTCAGCAAGGCCACACACAGATTTGACGTATGGGTAGTTTTCCTTAGTGGACTCATAAGCTGCAGAGACCATGTCGCAGGTGGAACTCAAGAGTGGCATACTGACCACCCTGTTGACTACACTCTGATGTAGAAAAGAGAAAGGTCAAACTGGCTGTAAATCAGAGCACCAAAGTACAGGAGAGACAGGGAGATAGAGACAGAGAGACAGAGAGAGAGAAGGGGAGGGGATGGGGGAGAAGAGAAAGGAGAGAGTCAGAGAAGGGATAGGAAAGAGATAGGGGAAGGGGAAACAGATGGGGAACGGGGAAGAGGAAAGAAAAAAAGAGCATAATAGACTTCACTGTAAACTAGATTCCAAGCCTACATCAACCACTTACCAGTTTAGTAACTAGGGGCAGGTCCCTTCTCCTAGTCACCCAGGCCTTTTGATCCAGCTTTCTGACAGTTAAAGAGGGCTTTGCAGCCGCTAAAGTTTCTTTTAGAGGTCTGGCACTCCTTTCTAGATTTGCCTCATTCAAAACAAGTCAACCTATAAGGGATCTTAGTCAAGACCCTCATTTTACTGAACAAGGAAACTTGGAGGCAAGAGAAGGGAAGGAAACTGTCTCAAGTTCAAGTCAATGTCTAAGCCAAGGTCAGTGATCTTTTTTGCCAGACTAGGTTCTTCTCTACTTCCAAATTTCTCCTAATTAACTCCATTTAGGCTTCTTTCACACTGTCTTTTTAGTATTTGAAATTAAGGCCATTGATAAAGGCCAAGATAAAGCTCATCAAAAGCAAGGATCATCCTATTTCTCTAACCTATTCTTCTTCACAGCTAACTGACCAGTCTCCTTGTACTTGATTTGGGAAAAGACGGGACAAAGCATTTATTAGGTATCTACTAGGCAGCTAAATGGCTCAGTGGATAGACTGCTGGACCTGGAGTCAGAAAAACCTGAGTTCAAATATGACCCCAGACATTTACTAAGCTGTGTGACTCTGGACAAGTCACTTAACCTTGTTTGCCTCAGTTTCCTCATCTGAAAATGAGCTGAAGAAGGAAAATGGCAAACCACTTTAGTATCTTTGCCAAGAAAACCCCACAGACAGTACCAGGATGCTGTGGTCCACAAGGGCACAAGTCAGACGTGATAGAACAACAAATGTGCTACAAATGAATGATGACACTGCATTTGTAAAGTCTAAAGAACTTTACAAATATTATCACCTTTGATCCTGGGAGGTAGATCTATTATTATCCCCATTTTGTAGCTGAAAAAAGTGAGGCAGACAGAGGTTAAGTGACTTGCCCAAGATGACATGGCTACTAAGGGTCTGAGGCTGGATTTAAACTAGGGTCTTCCAGATGCCAATCCTAGTGGCTGATCCACTGTGCTGTCCTAACTGCTGCCCCTCACCTAGGACACTCCATCTCCCACCCCCTCCCACTGTCTTTACACTAGCTGGCAGCCCTGCCTGCAATGCTTTCTCCTTCCTCCTCTCTGCTTCTCAGCTTCCTTTATAAGTCCATTCAAATCTTACCTTCTTCTGAGATAACCTTCCACCTGGTATGTACCTAGTAATTTACATGCTGTATCCCCCCATTAGAATATAAACTTCTTGAGGGCTAAGGGTTTTTTTCCTTTGCCTTTCTTTGTATCTTAGCACATAATAAATAATCTTGACAATAACTTCTGATATTGGGAGGTTATTCTGTGATTCTAGGATATCCTGTGACCTCTGAGAACAGCTTTGTTTTTTTTTTGTTTTTTTTTTTTTTTTAAGTTTCAAGCCATCCCTGGCTTCATTTGTAATAGGATTATCCCTCCTCCTCAGGGAAAATCAAAGCAGCTCCATAATACTTTAGGGAATAAGCTTCCTTCATGCTTTCATTTCCAACACTGCCATCTAAGGCAGCCTAGAGACCAGGGAAGGCTAACCTGCCAAGCAGAATCAGTCATCTACATGGTTATCATGCCTTAAAGGTTTATGAAACTCTCCACAACAACCCTATGAGGTAAGGTGTATAGATATCATACCCATTTTACAGATGGGGTGGGGAAAGAGGCTGAAAAAGGAGTAACTGACAAAGGGCCCACAGAATATAAATAGCCCAGCTGGACTTTGTACTTGGGTCTCTCGACACAGAATTAGGAAATCCTATTCCATCCCAGTTACCTAATCCATAGTTCCTTTTACTCCCTGATTCTGAGTCTAAGCACCTAGTCAAGAAAAGCGGCAGGTGGAAGCAATTTCCCCTCCCTCCTGGCCTCCGTTTCCTATCTAGAAGTGTTGCCATCTCAGGCTGGTTCTGTGGAGGGTCATACCTGTTGCACTGGCTCCCCAGCAGCTGGGGCACTGGCTCCGCTCTCAATTTCACTGGAAGACATCTTCAGAGTAGAAGGCACTGGAAGTCAAAGAGAAACAGTTGCTGCCCTATGGATCTATCAGCTGGCTAAAGTCCGGGACCACGTAGAAGCTGGGCAGAGGTCATCCCAGCTGGGACTGCTCCCACTCTCTGCCCTGCTTCTTAGATGTCATCAACTGCAGATGCACCTGACTTCATCAGGTGAGGCCCTAGCTTAAGAGCTAGGGCACAGCTATGGCAGACAGTGCTATGGCTCTTTAACACTCCAGACTTAAGAAAGACTTCCAGGAGCAAGGAGATAATGATATAACTCAACAAAGTGGCCTCTCTCTATGTGGGTGGAAAGGCTTAGCTAGCCAGCTCTCCAAGCAAAAAGGAGCCAGTGTGAACAACTCCCATTTCCCAAGCACTTTTATCAAGTAGCCAATATATTCCCACTGGATTCTTCCCACCTATCCCAATAAGGTAGATGACACAAGCAGTAGCCCCCACTTTATCAAGAAATAGAGGCACATTGCCCAGGATCACATGGCCAATAATTAGCTGAGGCAAGACTTGAACTCTGGTCCTAAAGAGGAGGCGACACTCTGCCCTGATGAAGGTGACATTGCTCCTCCAGCTCCTCCATCTGCCCCAGGCTAAAAGCCCGGTTTCTCCAGGTGGGAAGGGTGGCATCTTCCTTTAGCCAGAAGGCACAGGTTCAGGAAGAGACCTGCCCCCCTGCCCTACCCCACTTCTGTCTTTTTGCAATGGGCTCAATATAACCACAGTAGGTCACTTAAAGGTGTTTATTGTATCTGAACATGCAAGGCACAGCCTGAGTCTTCCCTCAACGAGTCCTTCCTAGAAAAGAACGAATTAAGGACAAGAATCCTCTGTGAGAAGTGCTGTAAATTGCCACCCATTTCCAGTTATCAGGTATCTGAATTTGGCTCCTGCCTCTGATCCCATTGTTTGAAAGCTGGCCCTTCTATGGGGATGGTAGGAACCTCCCTCTCCCCCTCCCCCCCCAGACATACACATACACACAGGAAAGGGGAGTGAGGAGTGAAGAAGGGAACTGTATATTCAATGACATACTATCTTCTCTGTAGTACTAGTTGCAGAAGGGTCAGCTGTATAAAGGAGGCCTGTAAAGTATTTTCCAAGTGTCCCATAGATTGGCTGAGGATGATCTTGGGGAGGTTGTGAGGTAGGGGAATAGAAGGTTAAGACCCAGGCTTGGATGGGTTGTAATCTGTAATTTTGGGGAGGTGGGAAGGGTGCATGTGCAATGTTCACATCAGAGGAGATCACAGATTCAGTGAAATACTGAGGTAATTCCCAAGTCATGGCCCATATCCAACCACCACCTGTGTGTATGGCCAAAAATCCTCAACGATTTGCCAATAACAACAATAACAGTGCCCAAAATTTGGAGTCAAAGGACCTGGGTTCAAATTTTGTTTCATGCTGAGTGATCTTGGGGGAGTTTCCTCATCTGTAAACTAAAGGGATTCCTTCCAGTACTCCTAGGAATGAAGGGACCATTTGTCAATTTTTATTCTCTCTGACTCATCCTTCCACTTTCCTGATTCAGAAGCCAAATCAGCATTCTTTGGGTCATTACCCCATCCCCCAGGCCCAACTACATCCTGTTGGAGGTCAATCCACCCAGAAAGAAATTCAATTCAAGCAATTATTGAGAGGATGGAGAAACTGGAAGTGTTAAACTAGGGCTAAACAAACCATACTGACTTGGTCTGTGGGTAGAAATGATTCAAATTACAGCCTTTGTAAGTGTGTTAAGGGGTGGAAGGGAAGAGGAAGAGAAAAAGGAGGCAGTTTCTGATCTCTAAGCTTTATGGGTATCAGTTCCCCCCCCATCCCAATACCAGATGGAAGTGAAGTGAGGGGAGGGGAAGAGTCTGCCCTTCCCCAATGGGCTGTGAGTAAGACTTGTGACCTTTCCCTCTGTTAAAGGGGAGCCATTACAACCTAATTCTGACAAGCTATAAATATATCTGAATTTGGGAGGAGTTGAAGAGACTTTTCTTTGAATTCAACTAAGATGAAGAACCCATGTTTAAAGGACTAAAAGAATACAGGTAGTACTTTTATGGTAGATTAATTCATATATAAACTCTAGAATGCTTTGGTTGGAAATACTGCTTTGACCACTGAGGTCAGTAGCACTCTAACCAAGATCTCAGTTATAAAGAGAAACAGAGAGGCCTGTATGGCTTAGGTCTCTAAGATGCCTTCAACAAATGTCCTCCACTCAAGTAAATGAGGGCTCCTAGATACTAGGCACAGCTTCAGGGCTCAGTGGGTAGAGTGCTAGGTCAGAAGTCAAGGTCTTCCTGAGTTCAAATCTGGCCTCAAACACTTAGTAGCTGTGTGACCCTGGGCAAGTCATTTAACCTTGTTTGCCTCAGTTTCCTCATCTGTAAAATGATCTGGAGAAGGAAATGGCAAATCACTCCAGTATCCTAACCAAGAAAACCCCGAAAGGGGTCAGATATGACTGAAAAACAACAGAATAATGACAGCAAAACCCCGGACTAAGAGCTAGACAGGTCTCCAGAGGCGACTTTAAAAGCCTTTAAAAGGCCTGAAATAGCCTAAATCACCTCTTTTGTTTTGCATATGAAAAAGAGGTCCAGGGAGTGTGACTTATCCAAGGGAGCAGAGGTGCACGTGTGCAGAGGTGTGCAGGAGGGATCTGAACCTAGGTGGCAGAGCTCCAAATCCCATTCTTTCTACTTCAGCAAGGTGACTCCAGACTTGTAGAGGTCATCTAGCCCACCGCCCCTTCTTACTGGGAGAGCCCCCCATAAAACCTTAGTGGGGACCTACAATCTTCAGCCTCAAGGAGGCCTTGCCTGGAGGCAAGGAGGCCTCTCAATGGAGAGCCTCAGCTAATACTCCACCGTGCCCCTTCAGGTCTGGCTCACACCGGCTGGGATTTCACTCTGCTCAACTCCACCCTTCAGTTAGTTGAGTTGGAATGAAACACGAGCCACCCTGGAACCAGCCATAATGAAGAGTGGGGTCAATAAGACGGGTCAGCTAGACCCTCCACACCCTCCTTCAAGCCCCAGGTGAAGGCTTGCCCTCCAATATTCGACTAAGGAAAGGGTGTGCAGCAACTCAGAAAGGATGCAGGCCACCAACGAGGCTGGGAAATTCCCCCTCACCCTCCCACCCAACTTTCTCATAATGAGCCTGGGGAAGTCAGTTAGGCAGGCTCACGGGGAAAATAAGTCTATTTCCTTGGTGGAGCCCTCACCTCAAAAGTGACAATGAAGGCCATAAACAATGGGGGAGATGGGAAATTGACTAGGGGACAGGTTCATACCATTCTTAACAATGTAGTCTGCACCCCGCCCACTTTTACCCAGGAAATTGGGATGGAGAGGAGGCCTCCCAGCCCCAAACTCAAAAGAGGTGGGCGGTGGGGGAGAAGGTGGAGGAGCTTCTAGGAAAGGCAGAACCGGGACAGAGGTGGCAATGGAGGGTTTGGCCTGTGGCTCACACAAGCTTTTAGCCTCCATACCTAGGCAGGCAGGGCAACGGCAAAGAAAGCCAGGTCCTTGATTGGCGACTGACCTTTCACCCAAAAAATAAGCCACGCCTGGCCTGGAAGGCAAACTAGACCCCTCCTCCACCTTCTCTGGGACTCACACCGCTCCCTTTCCCTCCCCCCCTCCTCATTTCACTTACCCCAGGGAAACGTTCTGTTTTGGGTCGACGTTGATCCCCCAACTACTATTCACCCCGCGGAGTAGCAAAGATCTGTATCTTTATGGAATTCTACAAACTCAACCCGGATCAATCGCGACTCCAACTTGTACAGCTCACGGGCGGAGGGACTTTTAAAGTAGTTCTGGAGGAGACGCCTGATGGACAGGCCGTGGGAGCGAATCTGGAATCGGGGCCTTCCCCACGCCAGCCAATGGGGAGTTCGGGGCCGGCTAGAATGTCGCAACTTGTGGAAATAGTGGCAGCTCTGTCTCGAGGCTCGGTGACTGAACTGGGGCGGGGCGGGGCGGGGCAGGGCAGGTTGAGGTTGGGGGCGCATTCTTTTGGAGCACCAGAGCAGGCCTTCGGTGACTCCTTAGAAGGTTTTGTCTGGGGGGCAGGTAGCTGGTTTCTGACTTGGGGAGGAGGGCATACTGCTTCCCCCGCTCCGTGCCTCGACTTCCCCTCGGTGGCCTGCTAGAACCAGTTCCTCCTACCTCCAGGCTTAGCTGCCAAAGAGGCACCTTTCGCTCTGTTGCCCTTACTTTTCCAGTCACAGCTCGGGCCAGTGCTTCTACGGCTACTTCTTCCCTCTCCAACATATGGCCTTCTTCTGGTCAGCTGGCATCTGTTTGGGGGAAGGTGAGTGACCGAATGTAGAGCAGTGTAATGTTATGTATTCACTCATCTCTGCTGACGGCTTCATCCCCTACCAGATTGTGACCAGTATTAAACTTTTCGTCTCTACTCTCTCCCCTCCACCCTCCTTCGAATAGAGCCTTCTACACAAGGCTCTGCCCACAGTAGGTGCTCAATAAATGTTGAATATTGAGGTTGCCCTTGTAGAGGGAGTGAAAGAAGCAGTATGAAAGTCTGAGTTCAAATCCCAGTTTTACCACTTTCTACCTAAGCAATTAATAACAAAACAATCAGCATTCACATTTAAGACTTACATAGTATCCTACCAATACCTAGAGCCGAGGGTACAAAAACAAGAAAAAGTCCCTTTTCTCAAGGAGCTTACTTATATAAGTATATGCAGAATAAATACAAATGATGCAAGGAGGATGTTGCCGGAGCTTGGTCTGTTCCCTTCAAGAACAATTGTATGAGGTATTGTTAAAGAATAGCTAGGTGAAACGCGAATTTGAACTCATGAAGATGAGTATTGCTGATTCTAAACCCAGTACACTAACCACTTTGCCACTTATCTGTCACAGAATCAAGAAGCCTGAGTTAAGTCCGGCCTCAGATTCTTATTAGCTGTGTGACCCTGGGCAAGTCACTTATGCTGGTTTGCCTCAATTTCCTCATCTGTACAATGAGCTGGAGAAAAATGGCAAACCACTCCAGTATCTTTGCAAAGGAAACCCCAAATGGGGTCAAGAACAGTCAGACTTAACTAAAAATGACTGAACTGACAACAAAATAGGTGAGAAGGAAGTGAATTTCAGGTATGAAGGATGGACCTGTTGCCCCTCTAGAAGACTTGAAGTTGTAAGGGAGTCAACAGTTTGAATTAGTGGAGGGAGTTTCCACAATGGGAGTTTCCCTGGGGTCCCTCCATCCCTGCCCCTCCTCACTTCTATTGGTAGAAGGAACATTCATATCAATGAAGTTACACATCAGTCAATCAATTTACTAAGTGCTTCCTGTGTCCCTTACTAAGGTAGGGGTCCAAAGAAAGGCCAAAACACCCAAACAGTTCCTATCCTTAAGAAACTTAGGCAGAAATGAAGGAGATATGGTGTAAAGAAATGGTTAATTAAAGTTACATCCATGGAAAATAACCAAAGGTGAGGCGTCCAAAAGGAGTATGTAGAGAGTACATACAGTGAATGAATGGAGCTCTGGATTTAGAGGCAGGAAGCCATGAGTTTGAATCTTGTCAAAGACCCTTTCTAGCTGTGCAACTCTGGGCAAGTCACTTTGTCAGCCTCAGTTTCCTTATCTGTCAAATGGGGAGAATAACAGCACCTCACTGGGTTGGTATGAGAATTAAAAGAGATAGTATATTTAAAGTACTTTTTATTAATTAATTTATTTTTAGTTTTCAACATTCATTTTTACAAGATTTTGAGTTCTAAATTTTCCTCCTCCTTACCCTCCCCCCTCTCCAATTTGATATAGGCTCTACATGTATAAGTATATGTAAAATACTTTACAAACCTTGAAGTGCTGAGTAAACCTTAGCTTTGATCAGTGTTGTCCAATAGTCTGAGAGGGCAGTCCAAGCAAGGCCAAGGTTATTCTCAAATCCCTGCCTCCTGGTTAGGGTAGGGAAATTTCTTAGGTGTTGGGATTCTAGAATGTAGCCTTCTAGATGAGAAAAATTTCTCTACAGCAGCAGCCTAAGGTTGCTTTGAGAATAATTCCATTTTTGAGAGTTTGGAAGCAGTGTAAGATCTTTTATTCTTGGGCTCAAAGAAGTACAGATGGTGACTCTAGCCATGAAATTAAAAGACGCTTGCTCCTTGGAAGGAAAGCTAGGGCAAATCTGTATAGCATACTAAAATGCAGAGATATCACCTTGCTGCTAAAAGTCCAGATAGTCAAAACTGTGGTTTTTCCTTCCAGTCGCAATGTATGGCTGTGAGAATTGGACTAGAAGGAAAGCTGAGTGCTGTAGAATGGAGGCTTTCAAATTGTTGTGTTGGAAAAGACCTTTGAAAGTCTCTTGGACAGCAAGGAGATCAAATCAGGCAATATGTAGAGAAATGACTCAGGCTATTCACTGAAAAGTCAAATACTGAAGCTGAATCTTAAATACTTTGACCACACAATAAGAAGATGGGACTCATTGGAAAGACCCTGACATTGGGAAAGATTGAAGGCAAAAGGAATAGGGGACAGCCTAGGATGAGATGGATAGATATGGAAACAAACAAACATGAATGTGGACAGATTTTAGGAGACAGTGGAGGATAGAAAGGCCTACCATGCTATGATCCATGAGGTCTGGAAAACTCAGACAGGACTGAACAACTCAACAACAATCATACATATAAGACTATATTTAGAGAGGCAGCAGAGAATAGTGCAGTGTAAAATACTTTATAATAATCTCAAATAGCAATGGATTCCTGCAGTTGCAGATTGACTTAGAAAAACACAAATTAACATTATCCGTGTTATATTTTATTTATTTTACTAAACATTTCCCAATTACATTTTAATCTGGCTATGGCCCATTAGGGAGTTTCATGAGAGGCATGGGGAGATGGGGAGAAGGGGGAGTTTGACACCTCTGGTATAGTAGATAAAATGCTGGCCTTGTCTGTTGAACATGCAGTTGCATTCCATCCTCAACACTTTCTAAACTATGTGGTTACTGGTAGGTCATACTTAATTGCCCAGAACCTTACGTTTTTAATCTGTAAAATTGGAATAATGATGCGTATAGTGTTAACCACAAAGGATTGTAAGGATTAAATGAGATAATGTATATAAAATGCTTTGCAAATTGTAAAGTATTATGTGTTAGCAATAATTATAATTGAGGCTTGATATTAGGTGCTAATGATATGAAAAATGGAATAAAATACAGTTCCTCTCCTAAGGGAACTAAGTATCCAACAGGTAGAGGTGAAGATGAGGAAGAGATACAAATAATTATAATACAAGTTAGGTGAAGTCAAAGTAGCTTAAGAGTTTTAGGAAGGAAGACAATTCCAAAGGACTTATGATAAAAAATGCTATCTG
>NW_027185782.1:1425191-1440707 GCF_028583685.1 Petaurus breviceps papuanus | reverse complement strand
TCCTTCCTTCCTTCCTTCCTTCCTTCCTTCCTTCCTTCCTTCCTTCCAGTTTTCTTGCACAAAATGACTAATATGGAAATGTTTTACATAATTGCATGTGTATAACCTGTATCAAATTGCTGCCGTTTCATGGTGTGTTGTGGGGGGCCATCTCAAAGAATTCAGACTCAGACCACCTCTAATGGAAGTGAAGGCATTTATTGAGAGTGACACTCTCCAGCAGGCTGCATTCCAAGACAAGACAGGCAGTTTTTATAGTGTAATGATGCTATTACACAGCAGAAATTATGAATATTAAAGAGGCAGGAGGAGTTTGTCAAGGGATTAGGTAATAGGGAGGGGTCCTGGCCTCCATGTCACTGCAAGTGCCATTACCCATAATGCATATAGAAAAGCTGAAGGAGGAGCATGTATGTATGATAATGACATTATAATATGCCTCTCTATGTCATAAATTTGCCTAAAGGACAGCTTTTGCTATTACTGCATAGGTGCCTACTTAGGGAAAGTTCTTTCCATTGTTTTGGGATCTACATCCTATTCCAGCATCCTGGTGGTGCTGCTTTCTGATGGGCTGGCTATTGTGGTCCTGTCTGAGATTAGATGGATGTGATTGTGGTTGAGTGCATGGACCCACCTGCTGTTTCTGTGGGAAATATGAGGGGTCTAGGGGCAGTGGCTAGCTAGAGGCAGTGGCTAGCATTCCATTGCCTGCTGTCCTTGTGGGGCATGACTTCATGGACATACCTGCTGTTCTAGTGAGACAGTGAGGCATACATGAGGAAGTCAGGATATTGAGTCAGGGGCTGGAGGAGCAGTGGCTAGGTGGAGAAAGTAGCTATATTGAGTCTGGGGGCAGTTGCTAGCTAGGAGCAATGGCCCTGCTGTTCAGTGAGGCCTATGATTGAGTGTGGGGGCCTGTAATGTGGTTAAAGTCAGACTGTGTGGTTAAATCTGTATGCATCTGCTATTGAGTGAGGCCCATAAGGAAGTTAGAATATTGGGGCTGGGGGAAGATTTATTAGGATTCCATCAGTAGAAAGTGAGGAGCTCCTAAAACATTTTTAAACTGAGATCAAAGCTGCCAATCCTTAAGGGGCAGGAGGGGTAGAATTAGCAAAGATGCATTTGAGCTCCCTATAATGGAAAACTTCCTAACAATCTGACCTGTCTAGTAGTAGAATAAGCTACATTGGGAGAGAATGGAGACTGATTGCATACTTCATAGGAAATGCCTTTTTTTTTTTTTAAGCAATTGGGGTTAAGTAACTTGCTCAAGGTTACACGGCCAGGTGTTTCTGGGTGGGTGCTAAGTGTGTGAGCCTGGATTCGATCCCAGGTCATCCCGACTCTGGGGGCGGTGCTCTTACTCACTGTGCTACCTGGCCGCCCCTGAAATGCCTTTTTTAAAGCATGGACTGAATGACTACAGAAATCTCTTCCCATTTGGAAATTCTTTGATCCCTATTAAATTTCATCTTATTAGGAAAATTCTTTTTAATTTTGTCCCAATCTAGCCCAGCATTCTAGTCTGTCTAGATCTTTTTGTACCTTGATTCCAGCATCCAATTTGTTAGTTATCCCTTTTAGTTTCTTGTTATCCTGTGATAGTAATGGCAATTAAAGATTCCCCTGTATTGGCTTGGTTTTCAAATTGATTGTGTTAAAACCCAGAGCTTGTTAATCCCACCTGTGGGATGGACTTGTTGATGTGAAAAGAGAGTCCTGAACTGGGAGGAGCTGGTGACATAGATTTGGAGAGACAAGAGAGAGGCAGAGGAACTTTTTTGGAAGCAGCACCTCGTGGAGGCAGAGAGAGACGGAGAGCATTGCTGAGGGCCACTTTGAATTGCCCTGGACTTTTGAGACCTGCCTCCTGAGCTGCCAAGGACTGAGGAGACATGGCTGTTTTGTTGGTACTTTGTCTGTCTGTTTTGATGTTGTTTTGCCAGATTTGTCCACTGGTGAAAGACAGTTCTTTTGTTGAAGAAGTCCTGGAACCTGGCTGTTGGCTAAGAAGCCCTGAGACTGTCCTGCAGACAGAGAGTGAATGCTGTCCACTGGTGAAGGACAGTGCTGTTGTTGCAGGGGTCTGGAGACTGTCCTGCAGACAGAGTGAATACTGTCCACTGGTGAAGGACAGTGCTGTTGTTGCAGGGGTCTGGGAACCTTTCTGTTGGTTCAGAAGCCCTGAAGAAGGATTTTCTTGTTGTATGTTTACAGAAATCCTGGGAGAGGGTTTTGCTAGTGTTTTCAGGGGTTCTAGGACTGTTCTACAGACAGAGGATGAATTAATGAAGGGACTGGCAATGTATCTTGTGGCCTTGCTAAGCCTTGTCTCCCCAGGAACTAAGATTGCTGAGAACTTGCCTCATGTCAAGATGAAGAAAAGACCTCCATTTGGGTATTAAGTGCTGTGCTTAAACTTGATGTAACTCTGGGGTAGATTCAATTGTGATCCAGGGGTGGGGAACTTTTGACCTTTTTGTGTTCTATGGTTGAACAAGTGAATGTACTTATGTTTGGAAACTAATCTCCATTTGAGAAGAGGGGCTTCGTGGTGGACTAAATGAAGGTATAGCCTAGGGGTGGAGTAGTATTTAGAACAGGGATTTTGTAATTGATTGAATGATTGGAAGGTCCTGGGGTGGGGTAGTACTTGGAGATTATTTAATCACACTTAGTAAATGCTGTATTTTGAATGATGTCATGTTTTGACCTTCCCTGTTCTTGGTTTGTCACTGAATAAAATGGAGAGCACCTATGCTGGTATTCTGAACCTTGGGAAGTTGCCTTTCCTTGGCATTGCATTACATTACATATCCATAAATTCAGTAAATTTAATAAATTCAATAAGCATATCTTCCTCATCTCCATTCAAGTCATTGGTAAAAAATGATGGTCAAGATATGGTTGGTGATAGAGCCCTGTGGTACTCCAATGGAAACCTCCTTCTAGGATTCATTGTGTTATTTTTTGATTCTGGTCATTCAGCAAATATTGAGTTGTCCTAAATGAATGATCATCCAGCAGTCTTGTCCACCAAGATATCATGAAAGATTTTGTAAAATGCCCTGAAGACAGAGAATCCAGAAAGAGAACATGGAGGCCATCTGGTCCAGCTTCCTCTTTTTACATTAGATGATTTTAAAATGAGGTCTGGGGAGGTTAAGTGAATTATACAAGGATGTAGTCCTGGTGGGATTTGAACCAAGGTCTTCTAACTAGTTAATGCTTTTTCTGCTCTAGCAGGTTTTCTTAATCCGGTTATACTATACCAATCCCCTAGTAACTCAGAGAAGAAAATAAGATTACTCTAATATAACTTGTTTTTTATTAATCTAATAAATCAATTAATCAACCCTTTTTTAGGCACCTACTATGTGCCAAGCACTGTGTTGAGCTAGGGATACAAAAAAGGGGTAAGGACAGTTCCTGCCCTAAAGGAGCTTACAATCTAACAGGGGGTGGGGGAGAGGAGACAACATGCTAACAAAAATACATAAAGCAAGCTATATAGAAGATAAATTGAAATACTTAATAGAGAGAAGATAGTGGAATTAAGAAGGATCGGGGAAAGGTTCCATACTGGCTCTGAATTACCATCGCTCCCTTTTCTCAGTATTTATAAATAATTTCTTTAGCGATGTATAAAGTGGGGGTTCGGAAGGGGAGGTGATTTTCTGTCTGCAGGAATTTTCTTTGCATGGCTACTGAGGGTGCAGTGTCTGCATAGGACACCAGATAGCGCTCCAAGCTGGAGCTGCTTCAGCATGGGACTTAGTCTTTCCAGACCTTTCAGTCCTTTGCACAGACACAGACAGCATGTGCCTGGGTCTTGAGCTTTCCAGCCCAGGTTCAATTAATCAATCAATCAATCAACATTAAGAACCCACTACTATATGGCAGGCATTGTGTTAAATTGGGGATACAAAAAGAGGCAAAAGATAGTCCCTGCCCTTAAGTAGCTTAAAGTCTAATGGGGGAGGCAACATGCAAATACACACATACACACACACACATATACACACACACCGTCACACACACAGAATTTTTGTAATCCTATGTATTTTATGCATTTAAAAACATTATTCTGAGAAGGGGTCCATAAGCTTCACTAGACTGCTAAAGTGGGGGGAAAGGATCCATAACCCCAAAAGGTTAAGAATCTCTCCTCTGACTATAAGTTGCAGAGGTACCAACCTGCATTGGTAAATGGGCCCTATACCATCAAAATCACAAGTCCAGTCCCAATATCTCTTGATAGTAATAAATAGAGAATCAATAAAGTCATCTGTGAAAACAAAACAAAACAAAGTATCGGGTTAAATGTTGGGAGTAAATTTGGATCTTTCATTCATCTGTACTCCTTATTGCAGTTAAAATAAAATTCAGAAGGCCAAATTTAATACTCCCAATTGGGAGAGTGGCATGAGACCACGACTCCTACAAAGGTCTGAAATCTCAATTCATCCACTCATTCTTCCAGGTTTGGTTCTTCACAGCAACTCCCACAGACTATAATGGTAGTGATGGTGGAGTAGAAATCATCTCTTAAACATTTTAGCCTAGATTTGGTGTGGACCTGAGTTCAAATCTGGTCTCTGGCTAATATTAGCACTTATATCCCAGGGTTGTTGTGAAATTTTATTTGTTTGTTTTTGGGGGAGGCAATTGGGGTTAAGTGACTTGCCCAGGGTCATACTGCCAGTAAGTATCTGAGATCAGATTTGAACTCAGGTCCTCCTGATTCCAGGGCTGGTGCTTTATTCACTGTACCACCTACCTGCCCCCAAATGAGGTTTTGTAAAGCACTTTGTAGACCTTAGAGCACATATAAATGCTGCTACTATTATTATTGTTCTTATGTTGAAGCTAAATGATGTCAGGTAGTCACACACTGCTGCATCTTTTCACATTTGTGTCTCACCTCCAGCTGAACCTGTTGTAACTGCCACTCCAACCTTAATGTGGGTAATTCATCATCCTAGCCAAGCAGCTAAAAGAAGCCATATTGGATAGCCCACCGATTGCTCCTGCCCCTTCTGTGTCCCTAGCATGCTGCTCATGTATTATCCTTCTCAGATACCTTCTAGGGCAATTTTTTATGAAAGAGGAAGCCTGTCTCTCTAAGAAGAAAGAAATTAGAATGAATTTAAGGTAGCTGCTTTTAAGTTAAGTGTCCAAAGAAACTTACCTCTGTGTGCCATTCTTCTCTGGTCCTAGAATTGGCAGGAAATGAAGAAGCAAAGAAAAATCAGAGGTTACAAGTGAATCATAGCATTGGAAGAATTGAAGTTCTTAAAGACTTTTCAAAGATTGCTGCTTGAGGCTCTGCAGTCATATTGGGTGTGGGCCCCTTTCAGTAGCCTGTGTGTATAGTTCATTTTGTTCTGATGACTTGAACTCATTGAGGACAGCTAAATACTCTGAGGTTTATAAGGTTCTCAGGGAGGATGAGGCTGTCAACAGAAATAAGGATATTAGAAGGAGGGGGAGGGTCTTTTTTGGTGGTAGAAGGAGAGAAGATGAGTTCATGTGGGATGGGGGGAAGATGATGATTTCAGGTTTGGACACATCAAGTTTGAGTGCTCCTTGAGACATCCTGCTGGAGATGTCCAGTGACCAATTGGATATATGGGGCTGCAGGTATACATTTGGGAGTGATCTGCATAGATATGATTACCCAAGTGATAGGAATGGATTAAGAATGCCAAGTGAGGCAAGGTAGGAAGAGAAAAGGACCAAAGCCAGAGCCTTGGAGAATGCCCGAAACTAAGGGGTGGAAGGAGGCAAAGAGACCAAGAACGATTAGTATGAACAGAAGTCAAATCAGAGAATAGAGGGGTGGGGATGGGGAAATATTTCAGGAGAGAGGAGGGATGCCCATGAGCAAATGAACAAAGCATGTGTGAGCAATGATTGGAAGGGACAATATCTAGCTCACTGTCCTACCTGGTCTGGAATTCCCACTGTCAAAACCAATTAGCAACATAAATGGTATAGACAGGAAGCAGGACAGTTGTCTTCAGAAGGTCCCAGTTAAAATTTTAGTCATATTATAAAAAATGGAAAAGGACGCAAATGCACAAAAATATTTATAGAAGCTCTTTTTGTGGTGGCAAAGCATTAGAAATTGAGAGGATGCCTATCCATTGGGGAAAGGCTAAACAAGTTGTTGAATACAAATGTAATGGAATACTATTGTGCTATAAGAAATGATGATCAGGCAGATTTCAGAAAAACCTAGAAAGATTTACATGAACTGATGCTGAGTGAAGCGACTAGAATCAGAAGAACAGTATACAGTAACAGCAACATTTTGAAATGATCAATTACAATGGACTTAGCTTTTCTCAACAATGCAATGATCTAAGAAATTCCAGAAGACTCATGATGGAAAATGCTATCCACATCCAGAAAAAAGACTATGGAGTCTAAATGCAGATCAAAGCATACTGTTTTCACATTTTTTGTTGTTTTTTTCTTTCTTGTGGTTTTTCCCTTTTGTTCTGATTCTTCTTTCAAAACATGACTAATGTGGAAATATGTTTAATATGGTTGTACATGTATATATAACCTATATCAGACTGCTTGCTTGTCTTAGGGAGGAGGGAAGGGAAGGAGAAAATATTTGGAGTTTAAAATCTTATAACTTATAACAAAAAGTGAATGTTGATGCAACTGGGAAATAAGATACACAGGCAATGGGATAGAGAAATCTATCTTGCCCTACAAGAAAATAAAGGGGAATGGGATAAAAGGGGACATGATAGAAGGGAGGGCAGACTGGGGGAAAGGGTAATCAGAATGCACACCATCTTCAGGTAGGGAGAAAATTTAGAGCTCAAAATGTTGTGGAAATGAATGTTGAAAACTAAAAATTAATTAATTAGTTAAAAACAAAAAAATGAACGTTGAAAACTATCTTTACATGTAATTGGAAAAAATAAAATGCTGTTGAATGGGAAAAATTAGAAAGGGAAAAGAACCTATTTGTACCAAAAAATATTGATCATACCTGGGCAAGGTTCTCTAGCACTCTCCTAGTAGGTAACATATCAGATTAGCAAACTGTAATTTAGCTGGAAAGCACCTAAAGGGGAAGAGAGTGAGAAGAAGTTGGAACTGGATTGGGGCTGGATTATGAAGACCCTTGAGTGGCAGATGAAAAAGGTTGGACTTGATTCTATAGGTAATGGGGAGGCACTAAGATTTTTGAGCTGGGGGGAAGGGGAAGGCAAGTACCATAATCATTCAAAGGGACATTCTGAAAATTGCCTTGCAGATTGTGGAAAAGGAAGTAGAAAGGGAGAAACTAGAGGCAGACAGACCAGTCAATAGCCTATTTCTGTTCCAAGGTGTTGTTGGTCTTTAATTTCCTTGGGTGGTTGTTCAAGTGGCCAGAGGAGTTCCTGCCCATCCTCATTGTAGGCTTTGCTTTGGTCTTGTGTGAAAATCCTTCTTTATAGAATGAAGGGCAAGGGATTGGAGTAGGTCTTCAATGTCCTCTCTCTCTATAATAAGTATAATCAAGATAAGTTTATTCTCAACAGGATCTTCACATTACCTGAGACCATCTAGAAATAAACCAAAACCATTTAGCAGAGTTTTGTTTGACTTTCAAGAATTGCTACCATGATGGGAGGAGGAAATCTCAGAAAAATCCCATCTTTTGAGTATTGACTTCAGTGGAAGTATTGACATGAAACTATGAGCTCCTCTGAGGATAGGGACCTTGACTTATTTGTTTATTTTTATAAAGTTTTATTGGTGCCTTTCTGTTAAGTTTCTACCACCAAAAGTGTCCATTGCTGTTGCTGTTTCCAACTCTGTTTCTCCCAAGGACTCCCAGCCATGTCTGGTAATCTGTGCCTACGCTAGCATTAAAGTCACCCAGAATTATAAGCTTATCTTCTTTTGGCACATTGATGATCAGGGTCTCCAGGTCTTCATAATATTTTTCTTTGACTTCATCAGGGTTCATCATGGTGGGAACATAGGCACTGATGATGCTGTCTTGGCCCTTTTCTGCATGTGGCAATCTAATTATCACAAGCCTGTCATCCACTCCTTTTGGTAGGCATACAAGCTTGTTGAGTATATTAGTTTTTATTGGGAAACCTACACCAGCTAAACAGTGTTCTCCCTTTCACTAAAGCCGCTCCAGAAAAACATATCCAGCTCCAACTTTGGTAAGCTGGCTTTCATTTGCCATTTGAATTGTCTTAGGAAGATTCTGAAGATCATCTGGAAGGATAAGGTACCAGACCCTGAGGTCTTTTCTCCAACTGAACTGCCAAGCATTCAAACTCTACTGCAGAGAGCACAACTCTGATGGGTTAACCATGTTGTTTGAATGCCAAACATACTCTTGCCTAAAAGACCATTTTATGGAGAACTCACACAAAGCAAGTGCTCACATAGTGGTCAGAAGAAGCATCGAAAGACATTCTCAAGATCTCTCTGGAGAACTTTGGTATTTATTATGTAAGGTGGGAGGCACTGGCAAAGGACCACCCGGCATGGAATGCCCTCATCAAAGAAGGTGCTCTAGGAGCAAAGCAGAAATGAACTTGCTCAAAAGAAATGCATGATGCGCAAATATAGAGAATGCACCCCAAATGTTCACATGGACTATTTGTCCCCGATCTGTGGTAGAACATTTCAAGCTCATGTTGGTCTCATCAGCCACAATTAGAAACCCTGTAACTTGAACCCTAACACAGTGAAGTCATTTTGGTCCTCTTTGAGAATGAAGGACAACTCACCAACCACCAAAACCTCTGTCCACCCTCCCCAACTTAACATCAGACACTTACTAGTTGCATGACCTTGGGAAAGTCACAACCCAGTTTGCCTCAGTTTCCTCATCCATCAAATGAGCTGGAGAAGGAAACAGCAAGCCACTTCAATATCTCTGCCAAGAAAACCCTAAATGTGGCCTCAAAGAAAAAGGTATGACTGAACAACAACAGAGATAATAATAGCCCCCACCTCCAAGGGTGATTGTGAGGATCAAAGGAGATAATATGTGTAAAGCACTTTGCAAACCTTAAAGCACCATAGAAATGCTGGTTATTGTTCTTCTTCTGTCTTTGGTCACTCAGTCTCTGTTTGAGTATCTCTCCAGCAGAGCCCAGGTCTCTGCACCAAAGAAGTACTTTATCAGCTTTGGTTATATTGGGGTGTTCCCCACCCTGTTTAAATATGAAGATCCCTTTTCAATGATGAAAAATTTCAGGTCCCTCTCCCCATATGATCTGAGAGTTGGAAGAGGCCTCTCTCACCATCTCATGCAATCCCCTTCTTGGACAAGAATCCCCTCCTTAATACTCCTGACAAGTCATTCAGCTTTTTCTTGATAAAATTTCAAATGGATGAAAATTCAATGTTGGGGACCACTAGTTCTGTGGAATCCAATTCCAGGAACATTTGAAGAACAAACCAAAACCATAATATTCTCTGTCCTTCAGGAGTATATGCTTTGCAGTAGGGCTATGAGGATCATAGGGATAATATATGAAGAACATTCTTCTGGACCTGAAAGCAAGAGGCAGCCTGAAGGAAAGAAGGCTTGGCTTCAAGACTGCCTGGGAGTTGGGGGTGGCAGGATGACCTTGATCATTAACCTCCTAATATCAAAGTCAATTATCTAAAACTAGAAATTATAGAATGGTCACTGATCTCTGCCTTGGTTTCCCTTATATAGGTTGTGACACCTCCCTCTAAATGAGTTGCTATTATTGTCAATAGATGGATAGTTCATTTCCCACCAGCTGCTATGCTTGTTCCTCCAATATCTTTCTCCAGGCAGGATAGGCTCATCACCAGAAATCTCATCATCCTGGGCATTGGTTTAACTTCCGTAATCCACAGGACCTTAGTACCCTCAGTTGCCTCTCCTCTTTGACTAGAAGACCAGAGGGTGAAGCAAAAAACTCCTCCCAAGGCTTTTCTTTATAAAAGCTTCAGATTGGCCCTACTTGGTTTCCATTTAACCACTCAGGCTTTCGGCTCCCTTTTGTATGTAGTCTTCCCCTTTTAGACTATAAGATCCTTGAGAGCAGGGACTGTCTTTCTTTTTCTTATTTGTCCAAATTGGAGAATGTGCAGTGCTCCTCTGTGCCAAGCAGAATTGAAACAACCCAAAGGAAATGCAGGATACAAAAATTTAGAGTATACGTCCCAAGTGTTCACACAGACTATTTGCCCCCAACCTGTGGTAGAGCATTTTGATCTCTTATTGGTCTGATCAGTTATAGTTGGACACATTGAAACTTGACTCTAACAATCAAATGGAGGAGACAGTATGCAAACAACTATGTACAAGCAAGATATAAAGAGGCTAAATTAGACACAATCAACAGAAGGAAGGCACTAGTGTTGAGCAGAATTGGGAAAAGGTTCTTGTAGAAGGTGGGTGGGATTTTAGCTGGAACTTTAAGGAAGTCAGGAGTTAGAGAGAAGGGAGAGCATTCCAGGCATAAGGACAACTGATGAAAATGCCTGGAATCTGGGGATGGAGAGTCTTGAGCAGGGGGCAGCCATAAGGCCGGTGCTGGAGTCCATGTACGGGAGAGAGTAAGGCATAAGAGGTCTGGAAAACAGGAGAAGGCCAGGTTAGGAAGGACTTTCCATGCCAAACAGAAGAGGATGTGGGGAACCTAGGAGATAGGAAAGAAGATGGCACCCTCAAAAGAAACAGGAGAGTCTGGAGGAGAATCTGGTTTAAGGGAAAGAGGATGAGTCGAGTTGGAAAGTAGCACACAAAGGACCCTATTACAGAGATCCTCTTTGTCCTGAAACTTCCTCCTCACTAGTAGACAGGGTCACATCCCATTGAGATAAGGTCACACAGCTAGAAGTTAGTGAGTGGCTGAGTCAGCCATGAGATAACTCAAGTCTTCTGACCTCAAGCCCAGAATCCTCCTCCCCACTGCACCAGGACATTTCTTCTTAGGGACACAAATTCCTGCTCTTCCTTCCTCTCTTAACCCTCCCAATCCCAACCCATAAGAGACTTCTGGAAGGCTAGGGATAACTTCAGTCCCTCAGCTCCTGCCAATCTGGTCTGTGAGTGTCTGATGCTTTGAGTATGGTGTTCATTCCCTCATCCATGGTTGAGTAAGACAGTCAGCCAACAGTTCAGGGCCAGCATTTTAATGTCTGACTGACCAGAGCTCCTTCACAGTAGGAGCCCAAACCACTTAATGTGAGCATTTTTGCGCCCAGCACATTTGATCCAAGCATTTGTGTGTCCCTGGCCGCAGGGCAGGAATGCAGCCCCAGTATGAGGGGCTGGGGGAGGGGATAGGCCGGACACATGTGCTCCCTGCAGGAGAAGGGAGTGTGTTTAGATATATTCAAAGGTATTTACTAGCTCCACTGGATGGCCAGGGTCTTTGAAAATCCCAGAGTTGAGGAGAGAAGCCTGGCTTTTAGCCTACTGCAGATCCTCTCAGGCCTCCTGTGGGCCCAAGCCCCCAGTGGTGCATTTTTGTTCTAACATCTGGCCTAGGACCAAGGGGTCATCTTTCTCTAGCTCTTGGGCCCCTTTCACAGGAGAAGAACATTTATGTATAGGATCATATGCATATGGAGCTGATAACATGGAAGGATGTTCATTCCCTCTTCTAGGGAAATCACAGGCCCAGTTCCCTCTCAAAAAACCCCCAAACAAATAAAGAATTTTAAAGTTGAAGGAAAAGCAAAAGGCAAAAGTAGTGAGTAGCAGGGGCTGCTAGGTGGCACAGCGAGTAAAGCACTGCCCCCAGAGTCAGGAGGTCCTGAGTTCGGTTCCAGCCTCAGACACTTAACACCCACACAAAAAAACTAGCCGTGTAAGCTTGGGCAAGTTACTTAACCCCAATTGCCCTCCAAAAAGGCAAAAAAAAAAAAGTAGTGGGTAGTAGCTTGGGGGACAAAGCTGTTCGTGCTGTCTCATTCATTGTCCGTATTTACTTTTTTTCTCCTATCCTAACAGAAAGGACTTTTTTTCCATTTTGTCTTTTTTCTTCAGCACTTAACACAGTGACTGGCACAGGATCATAGTTATGTGGGACCTTAGAGACCATCTCTTCCAAGGGTTCTTAGTCTTTCTTGTGCCATGGACCCCTTGGGCAGGTTGATCAAGCCTATGGACCCCTTCTCAGAATGTTTTGAAATGCATAAAATAAAATACTGAGGAATACAAAGGAGAACAATGATATTGAAATAACAAGGGGATTGCTTTCCCATCCAGATTCATGCAATTGTTTCTGTTCTGTTATTTCAGTCATGTCCATCACTCCATGACCCCATTTGGGGTTTTTCTCAGCAAAGATACTGAAGAGGTTTGCCATTTCCTTCTTCAGCTCATTTGACAGATGAGGAAACTGAGGCAAACAGGGTTAAGTGACTGGCCCAGGGTCACCCAGAGAGTAAGTCTCTGAGGCCAGATTTGAACTAGGAAGATGAGTCTTCCCGACTCTAGGTCCCTACTATGCACTATGGCGCCACCTAGCTGTGGACCCCAGGGTAAAAACCCCTTACTAGTCCAACCCTCTCCTTATGTGTATACATAAAGAATCTGTAGATATGGCTTGGCCAAATTCAACACAACTAAGTTGATGGCTGAGTTGGGACATAGTAGGTATTTAATATTGACTTGAATGGCTGGCTTTGTTAAAAGTTTATTAGGAGGGGCAGCTAGGTGGCACAGTGAATAGGGAACTGGCCCTGGAGTCAGGAGGACCAGAATTCAAATGTGGCCTTAGACACTTGACACATACTAGCTGTATGACCCTCTGCAAATCACTTAATGCAGATTGTCTCACCAAAAAAAAAAAAGTTTATTAGAAGAGGTTCTATTCTGATATTGAAACTACCTGGATGACAACAAGGAAGGGATCATTGATCTGAACTGGTCGTGTTTGCCTACAGAATCAACTCACTCACTCATAAGCTTCTGCAGGGGAACAGATTGGGCCATTATGAGAGGTTTGGGGGCTATCTGGGGTTTCTCCCATTAGCAACATAAAGTCTGTTGAGAATAAAGAATAAAGGCTGTCTTGTGCTGAGGCAAATATGATTCACCTGAAAATCTGTTTTCATTCTTGGCATCCTTGTGTAAAGATGGTTTTGAGAGGAAGATGATTTTTTTCTCTATTTCTCACTCCCAGCTACAGTGTTTGTCTACTAAAATCCTGCTCTGATGTCTTGTTGTGGACAGGTCTTTCCAAGCTGCAAAGGCACAGCATGAGATTGCCAGCTGATTTAGGGAGGCCTATCTTCAAGTTGACTGTGGCATGATGATCTTTTGTGGGGGGGGGGGGGGAAGGGAGATCACACAATTCTGCAAGGATCATCCATGAAGTTGGAGTAGGGTTACAGTCTATTTTGGTGGAGGGGAATAGCCACAGTGAGAAAAATCATAGATCCCAGAAGGATTTAAGTGTGAAAATCTGAAAAGGAAGGGCCACAGAACCATAATTTTCCAATCCTTATCATGTGTCAAAATCTGGAAGGTATCTCGAGAGGCCAGGTAGTCCAACTTCCTCGTTTTAGGTGAGGAAACTGAGACATGGTAAGTTTGTGACTTTGTACACAGGGAACAAACAATTCAGGTAGAATTTGAATCCAGGACTCCCTCCTTGAGACTCTGAACCTTTTATGTGTCATGGAACCCCTTGACAATGTGGTAAAGTATATAGGATGACTCCTTCTCAGGAGAATGTTTTTAAATGCCTAAAATGAAATTATTATAAAGAAAACTAATTGAAATATGGCTATCAAAATATAGATATTTAAAAACCAAGTTCGCACGTGAATCCCTTCTTAGAGCCAATCCCTTACCACTGGACCAGACTGTTTCCAACTGACATCCTTTGTTGTCTAAAATGAAAATATTCGTGTCAGGCCTGTGCTTGGGGTAGGAGGCCCAGTTTGAGAGAAGTCCCCATCTGGCCCCAGCTCTCCCCCACTGGTGCTCCTAAATTGCATCGGGATAGCAATTAGTCACCGGATGAGCTCAGACCCATGTAATCTGATGACTGTCCTAGCTGCCTTCCTGTCCAAGTGAGCAATCAGTGTGCTGTCGCCCCCTCCCCCTTTCCACTCTACCCCCACTGAGATGGCAGCCCTGCCTCTCCCATTTCCCCTCTCCCCCAGGAGACATTAGCATACTTCTCTTTTCTCATAATCCCTGTGTTTAGTTAGATTGTTATGGTCTTGCTAAATTCTAAATCTAAACCTATTAATTTAAAAGATCGCTCTGACCTTTTGTGAAATATTTGGGTACAACTCTCAGTCTTGTGTAGAGCAAAAGTTCCCATGGTCCCCCTTCATCAATCAATAAGTAAGGCATTTTGTAAGTGCTGCTAACCTTTCATTTAATCTTATAACAATTCACATTTTCTTTGTACAGGACTGCATTCCATCCATATATTATCTCATTTGATTCTCAAGGCAACCCTGAGATATGGGGGGATGCTGTTAACCCCATTTTACAGATATTGAAACTGAGGGGTGGGGTGTGTCCTGACTGGCCTAGGATCACAGGGGCACAGTTGATAAATCTGAACCCAAGTTCTTCAGATTCCCAGTCCGATTTTTTTTTTACTATTGTGGTGCACTGTTGATCTAGGAAATTGAAAACAATTCTCAAACATGTATCTGTTTTTGAGAAATGGAAAAAAAAATTGTTTTCATGGAGAATGAAATGAAAATATATATTATAAAATTATATCTACATTAAAATTATATATTAAAATTATATTATGACCCCCAAGCAAGCTGCTTCCTTGCCCTCAGCCTCAGTTTCATCTGGAAAATGGGGCTAGTTATCTTTGTTCTACTGATCTCACAGGGATATCAGGAAGAAAATGCTTTGTAAGCCTGAAAGTGCTATATAAGTGTGAGGTCTTTTCATTAGTGGAAAGAACACTGGATGTCTAACCAGAAGACCAGTTCACATCTGTATGTTACTAGCTAGCTGTTTAGACAAGTTGTTTCCCTCTGTGGGTCTCAGTTTCCTCATCTGTTTGGAAAAAAAAAAAAAGATGATTGTACTGGATGGTATGAGGTGCCTTCCAGTTCTTCTAACCCTTTGTAACTCTGGTGTTGTAGAAATGGGGGACTCACCCTTCGTTTAGCCTTTGAAACTGGAAGGAACCCATTTTCTCATTCTACCATATTGTTACAGGCCCTTGAACTCTCACCCCGACCCCTGAATGAAGAATAGCCAATGTGGGTCAGACCTCGCAGAAGCTGCCTCAGAAGGGGGTACTTCTGGCGGTTCCCTAGGAGACTGGGTGTACAGATGGAAGGAGGAGGGAGGTCCCTGCTCCCAGGCCCTCCCTCCCTCCTCTCTCTGTGGTGACTGGCAGCTGCCCTGGTCCCGCCAAAAAGTACAGGCTGTATACTTGGCAGCCGGGGACCTGGAAATTTCCTTTGTTCTCAGTGTCTGGAGTATGGCCGTCTGCCGCCCAGCCCAGATCGAGTACACCTTCGCCACACACACACACACACACACAC
>NW_027185782.1:1373824-1425181 GCF_028583685.1 Petaurus breviceps papuanus | reverse complement strand
ACTGAGACAGGAAGTCTCATCTCAGAGTCTGATAGTTCTGTCCTTTCTTGGTATAGGGGAATAGGATGTGAATGAGGGGGGTCCTCACTCTCCTTTCATCAATGGAGGACTGATGCCCCAGGACTCCAGGGAGAGGCAGCTGCTCCTTCCTTTGAGTTAGGCAGGGAAAATTCGGTGCCAAGGATGCATCCATAGGCACCACTGAGCCAGACTCCTGTCCTAGAGGGCCCCAAGATAGAAGAGGTTGTATGTGCCTCTATAGAAGAGCACAATGCTTGTTTGATGGACCAAATGGGTGGAGGGGGATGGGTAGAACGCTCATTCAAGGGACTCCTTTCAGCAGATCTGTGTATTCCTTACCATACCAGATCCTAGGATTTAGAACTGAAAGGAATCTCTTCATTTTAGGGGGGCAGGGCAATCAAGATGTAGAAAGAACCCAGCTGCCAAGTATACATATGTCCAAGACTCACGTGCAGAATTTGAACTCATGTCCTTTGCAAATCCAGTTCCCTTTACACCACACAGTAACTTCAACTGTGCTTGGCCAGAGGATTGATTGGTGGTTCTAGAAAAAACTCCTGGTTTTAGGGGGTTCTGTTTATGGAACTGGGGAAAGCAACAAAAGTATGAGAACCCCCCAGCAAAGGCAGGAAGTGAGCCTGTCCCCTGAGGCCTTCTCAGAAGGATTTCCAGTTGGTCCACCTGTGTGCCTAGCCTCCCTCTGTTGCCAACCCCAACCCAGTTCCCACCACACAGGAAACCCACCCTTAACGCTTAATATATTTGCTGACACCTGTTGAGGAACTGGGGATTCTAGAAGGGGTAGAATTGTCTCTCTCCACTGCCCCCTCCAATACTTACCCAATTATTATGAGGGATGATGGTTCTGGAGCCTTACACCCCCCAGCCTCAGTTTACTTACTTGTAAAATGAGGATAATACCAGTAGTCTCTATCTCCCAGGACTTAAGGAGATAATATATGTAAAGTGTTTTGGAGACTTTATAATACTATGTAAATATCAGTAATTATCATCTTATTATTCACCAACCCTTCTCATCCTGGAATCAGGAGGTTAGAGAAATGCAAGTCTATATGGTCCCTGTCAGTCTTCTAATATACAACTACACCACTCCCTTGCCCCCACCCTCCTACTACCTTCTGGTAGAATTCTGTCCTATTTTCGGCTATCAATAGGAAATCAATTGCTCTTGGTCATCTGTTTCAGAATCTAGCAATTCCCAATGTCAGGAAGCTCTTTTTTTTCCTATACCATCACCTCTCCTTTTCCCCCCTCCCCCATGCCCTGCAGCTGAAGGTAATTTGAATCAATAAATTAATAACTGAATGAAGATACATTTATAAGAGCTTACTATATGCCAAGCATTGTGCTAAGCCCTGGAGATATACTAACCAAGAGCACGCCCTGCTCTCAAAGAGCTCACATTCCAAATGGGGCGGGCAACATATATAGGAAAGTGTGGCAGCCTCAAAGAGGATGGAAAGTCCAAAGGGATCAGCCAGACCTGGGTGGGGTGGGGGGAGAGGGTCTTTAGGATGGAGGTGCAGGAAGATCAGCCAGACCTGGGGGCAGAGGGTCCTTAGGAGAGAGGTGCAGGGAGAGGAGCCAGGACTGAGTGGGATGGGGGAGAGATGATCCTTAGGAAGGAGATGCAGAGAGATCAGCCAGACCTGGGTATCTTTTGAGTACAGCAGGACAGAAGGTAAGGCCTAGGTGTCCAGAAGGTGCAAGAGAAAGGGATTTCTACTTGTAGGTTCATTTCCCTAGATGGGATGTTGTCCTCAGAAGGGAACCACAGAAGTCCTTTCTCCTAGTTCATCTCAGAGACATTCTAACTCAAATCTTTCATTTTTATAGAGGAAGAAACTAGGACATAAAGTGGGGAGTGGAGGAGGGGGAGGATTTTCCTATAGTCACCCAGTGAGTTAATGACACCTGGTCTCCTGACTCTGAATTAAGGGTTCCCTCCACCCCATTCTCATTTGTTTGCCTTCTCATACTGCCCCTCACCCTTATCTGCCAGCCCCTAGGGATCTATCCTTTCTCTGAGCTTCTCTGACATCAATACTGTACACACTATCTGTAGCTCTCCTTTGGCAGGGAGGTCACATAATTTAGGATCATTTATGATTTTTTCATTCGTCTTACATCCCCCAACTAGACTAGAATTTTCTTGAAAGCAGGGACCTTGTGTTTTGACCCCATTTTCCCATTACAGTGTTATTCACAGACCAAGGCACACAGATAGTTATCAACAAATCAATCAATAAATGTTTATTAAACACCTACTATGTGCCAGGCACAGTCCAGGCACCTGGAGATACAAAAAGGGGCAAAAGACCATCTCTATCTACAATCTAATGTAGGAGTGACAACATGCAAGCAAATATATACAAAGCAAGGCATATGCAAGATAAATAGAAAATCATTGATAGAGGAAAGGCATTGGAATGAAGAGTTGTTGGGTAAGGCTTCCTGTCGAAGGTGGAATGGGACTTAAAGGAAGCCACAGAGGTCAGTAGTCAGAGAGGAGGGAGAGCATTTCAGACACTGGGGACAGTCAGAGAAAATTCTTAGAGCCAAGAGCTGGAGTGTCTTGTTTGTGGAATAGCCGGGAGGTCAGTGTCACTGGAACGAAGAGTACATGCCAAAGAGTAAGGTGTAAGAAAGCTGGAACTGTAGCAGGGACTAGATTATGAAGGACTTTCAGTGCCAAACAGCATTTTATAGTTGTTCCTGGAGGCAATAGGGAGTTGAAGCTTTTGGGTAGGGGACTCTGTGACAAGATTGGACCTTTGTTTTAGGAAAGGTGGCTAAATGGAGTATGGATAGGAATGGTAAATATAGTAATACATAGTAATAGTATATTACTATTAGTATACTAATAGTATATTACCAAACATAGTAATGTAATAATATGTAGTGATAAATGTATCTATTTGAAATATATAATATATACAATATACTCTATATGAATATACACTATATAATCTGTAAATATATGTATATATCTTATCTATTGTGTTATATAATATATATTGCATATTACTAAATATAGTAATGTATAATGATAAATAGAGTAATATAAATACACCTATGTAATACATAAATGATTTGTAAATACATGTATATATTTTACACAAATATATAACATGTCTATATTATATTATGTACTATATATTATATGTAATTACTCAGTAAATATATTTCATATTAGATCTGGAAGGGACCTGATCTGTCATATGTCCTTCCTCCCTCTCCCCCCCATTCTACAGTTGGATAAACTGAAACCTGGAGGGGTGAAGCACTCCTACTAACTCACTTTTCCATAACACTTTATTTACCTTGAGCACTTTTCATACTATAACCCTGTGAGATTCATACATAGCACAGGCATTAATATGTCCCCTTTACAGACAAAAAAAAGTCTCCCAGGGGTTAAGTGACTTGCTTGGGGGTCACATAGCTAATGAGTGTCACAGTCAGGATTCGAACCCAGGTTCTTTGATTCTTTCTCACGACCTTGCACGACTTGCTGAAGGATTAAAACAAGGCACGAGTCACAGTGTTATCTTAATAGACTTTTTAATGTTCAGAAGTCAGTAGTACATTTATTCTTGGTGCATTGGTCCCGCTGGTACTTGCTAATCGAATCTTGGTCATCTGCTTTACTAGTCTCGCTGAGAAAGGTGGCTTTTTTGCAGGAGGGTGGCTCTCTTTCTCGTGCTTCTTCCTTCAATGTCTGTGTCTGCATGGGAACTGCTCCCTCCCTCCCTGGGTTATTCATTTGTAACTTCTAATGGTAAACTCCCGCTGACGCTTGCTGTTGAGACCACACCATCCACAGCGACAGGGATCCGTGGGAGGCGACTGGTCATGTTGCGCTCTCTTCAAATGTTGGCGTTCTCTTTGCTGGTGAGTTGGCGAGTGTTTATAGGGAGAGCGGAGAGCCGGGAGAAAGTGATTATCTTCTAGGAGAGGGGGAATGGAATGGTCACTGGTTTTCTCTTGTGCTGCAGGAGCTCGGAGTCTTTGAGACTTTGTTGCCAAGAGTGGCAGCCGAGGGCAGAGGCAGTAGTCCCTCCGCTGCTTTTGGTCGGGTTGTGGACCTTGCTTATGAAGGCGGTGTTGTTTTCCCCTTCTGCCAAGGTGTTTTTCTCCCTCAGGTTCCAAAGGGAGGTAGTCACCTGGGGGTGGCAAGGTGAAAGGACGCTTTTCTCGGAATGTGAAAGGAGGAATTCCTGGGAAGGAAATAAACCCGACAAGCCTATGTTTATCCCAGGTCAGAGAGGAGGACCAGTGGAAGGGGGTTGGACTAGATGATTTCTGAGGTTCTATTCAGATCTAGTAATAAATGGGTAGTGCTGATTTTTTCAGAAAACATAAACACTAAGTTTATTAAATCTTGTACCATTCCTATAGATCCCATCCTTCATCTTTCTGATCACAAGCATTCATTTGCCTGAAGGTAGTGTGTGAATGGTTTTTCCTTAATAAAGCTCTGGAATTTGTAATTAACAGATCCTATCTCAATTTTTATTTCAAATAAAATGAGAAACTATTTGGACATAGTTGTCAATAATTACTGTTTACATGTTGTTTTGTTTGTCTTTTGTTTTTTAAATCCTAGGTCTCCCTGTCTTGCTCAACCTGGAAATGCAGTGGCCATTCATCGGTCTCATCCTACTGCCTGCCACCATGGAAGTTTTGACCTTCTTTGTTTTCATTCTGGGCCAGTTTGAACATCTCCTTTCCCTCATTAGGCAGCCTGATGGTCCCTGGCTTCCCAGGGTTCACCATATTGGTCTTGAACATAATGTGGACACCTGATCAGCTTTGGCTTTACTGCAGCTCAGAACTCCTGAACTCAAGCAATCCACAAGCTTCCGTAGTATTGGGCATTACAGACATGTCCCACCACACTTGGCTAGAACTTGTTTTAAGAAAAAACAAATTTATATTCCCATAATCTTTGGCACATCTGGTAGTCACAGGTACAACTCATGCCAGAGTTTTAGATAAGGCAAACAATTATTTTACTGGATTATATTTTTCCAAAACTAGTAGGAAAGTCAATCTTTCAGTGAATTGAGAACTATATTCTATTCTTTTCACTCCTGAAAACAGAGTCTGATTCAAATGGTGGGCAAGGCTACATATCATAGGACTGTGGATTTAGAGCTAGATGGAACCTTAGAGGACATTGAGTTCAGCATCCATGATCAAGAGACTTAGTCACATAGAAGTCAACTGACTTGCCCAGTGTCAACAGTTAGTGTCTGAGACAGGATTTGAACCCAGGTCCTCCTGACTCCAGGTCTTTTTTTTTTCTTTTTGGAGGGGGGAGGGCAGAGAAATTGGGGTTAATGACTTGCCCAAGGTCACACAGCTAGTATGTGTTCAGTGTCTTTGGCCAGATTTGAATTCAGGTCCTCTGACTCCAGGGCTGGTGCTCTATTCACTGCACCACCTAGCCACTCCGTGACTCCAGTTATGTTGCTCTATCTTCTATTCTCTCATCTGACTAGGCTCCAAAGTCCTCCAATCCAAATCCTTGAAAGTCAGTGATCAACCTAGGAAAATCAGTAAATAAACATTTATCAAGCACCTAGAGTGTTCCAGGGAGTAGCTAGGTGGCACAGTAGGTAGAGCACCAGGCTTGAAGTCAGGAAGACCTGAGTTCAAATCTGGCCTCAAACACTTAGTAGCTGTGTGACCCTAAGCAAGTCACCTAACCCTGTTTGCCTCAATTTCTTCATCTGTAAAATGAGTTAGAGAAGGAAATGGAAAACTACTCCAGTATTTTTGACAAGAAAACCCCAAATGGGGTCACAAAGAGTTGACCATGACTGAAATGACTGAACAGCAATAGGCATTGTGTTAAGTCTTGGGGAGACCAAAAAGAGACCAAGGTCAGTCCCTACCCTCGAGGAGTTCATAATCTAACAAGGAGACAGCAAGGAAACAAATATGCGCAAACAAGCTGTATATAGGAAGTACTTAATAGAGAGGGAAGGCCTTAGAATTAAGAGAGGTTAGGGAAGGTGTTTTCTTTAGCTGGGACTTAAAGGAAGTCAGGGAAGCTAGGATGTGGATTTGATGAGGGAGAGCATTCCAGGCATGGGGAGATAGAGAAAATGCCTGGAGTTAGGAGACAGAGTGTCTTGTTCATAGATAACAGGGTCCAATGTCATTAGATCAAAGGGTATGTAAGATGCAAAAAGACTGGCTTTGAATGCCAAACAGACGATTTTGTATTTGATCCTGGAGGCAACTGGAATTGGGAGTGTTTATTGGGTAGAGGTGTGACATGATTGGACTTGCATTTAGGAAAATCATCTTAGTGACTGAATGAAGGGTAGACTGGTATGGAGGAAAGTGAGGCAGGCACAACCATTGGGAGACGAATGCAGCAGTGCAGGCATGAGGTGATGAGGGCCTGCACTGGGAGGGTGGCAGTGTCAGAGGACAGAAGAGGGTATATTGAAGAAATGTTGCAAAGATGAAAGGTGACAGGTCTTGGTAACAAATCGGATATGAGGGAGGGATGGTCAGTGTTGGTGAGACCTATGTTGGGATCCTGAGGGATTAGGTGGATAGTGTTGCCCTCTACAGTAATAGGGAAGGTTGGAGGGGACTATTAGGGGGAAAGGTAATGAGTTTGGTTTTGGACATGTTGAGTTTAATATATCCTTTGAGCATCCAATTCAAGATGTTGGAAAGGAAGTTGGAAATCTGAGACTGAACGTCAGTAGAGAGGTTAGGGCGGGATAGGTAGATGAATCATCAGCATAGAGATGGTAATGGGAGCTAATGAGATCACTGAGTGAAGTAGTATAGAGAAAAAAGTGTCCAGGACAGAATCCTGGATACCCAGAGTTAGAGAGTATGAGCTGGATGAGGCTGAGAAGGGTCAGTCAGATAGGTAGGAGGAAAATGAAGACAGAGTAATGTGCAAAATAAAGAGATAATAGAATATCGAGGAGAAGGTGATCTACAGTGTCAAAGGCTCTAGAAAAGTCAAGGAGAATGAAGATTAAGAAAAGCCCATTGGATCTGCCAATTAAGAAGGCATTGGTAACTTTGGAGAGACCAGCATTGGTAGAATGTTGAGGCTGGAAACCTTAACGGGTTAAGAGAGTAAAAGGAGAGAAAGTGGAGGCACCTATTGTGGATGGGCTTTTCAAGGAGTTTAGTCACACAGGGCAGAAGACCTATAGGATGGTAGTTATTGGGGATAGAAGGTTTGAGGGTGTTTTGAGAATAGAGGAGACGTGGACATGTTTATAAGCAGTAGAAGAACCACTAGACGGGGAGAGCTTGAAGATAAGTGATAGAGTGGGGATAACAGAGGGCACAATATGTTAGAGGAGACAGTAAGGAATGGAGTCACTTGAGCAGATAAAGGGATTAACCTTTATGAGGAGTAAGGCCACTTTATCTTGTAAGACACGAGTGAAGGAAGAGATGTGGCAGAAGGCACATGCATGAGTGATATGAAATGAAAAAAGGGAAGAAGAGGGAGCTTATGGAGAATGGCCTCTATTTTTTTCTGCAAAATATGAGGCAAGATTCTTAGCTGAGAGGGTAAAGGGAGGGGGAGTCATAGGAGGTTTGAGGAAGGATGAGAAGGTTTGAAGAGATGCTGTGGAAAGTGGGAGAATAAGCTGATGAGGGAGGTATAGTAGGATTGTCTATCAGCAGTGAGGGCCCCCTTGAAGTTGTATTGCATAAATAGGTAGTGGACTCAATCAAAACTTTTGCATGATAGGTGGTAGTGTTCAACCACTTCCATTTATCCTTCCCGATCCTACTAGTGACTCATTGTCCCTATGGGTTTCCTAATATAAGTACTTTTTTTCCTCCTGTTCTAGGAAGTTGTACCAAAAGATCTATAATTCCCTCTATGGTTTTCAGTTCTGACCCCCAGCCAGAGACAGTGCTCCAACAAAGCAGTTCAGTGTTCGATTTCTTCTCTGAGGATGCTTCTATTGCCTTCTCTCAGTTGCCTCTGCCTTTCCCTTCCCCATCTCCTTGTGACTTCTACAGGACTCTTCTCTTCGAAATGCCTTTTTTTAAAACTGTCATTTAAAAGTCATCTGGGACATAGCCAATCACTGTTGAATCTATTGACATTTGTTATTGTTAAGTTGTTTCAGTCACTCTTTGTGACCCTATTTGGGGTTTTCTTGGCAGAGATATTAGATTAGTTTTTAATTTTCTTCTGCAGTCCATTTTGCAGATGAGGAGCTGAGGCAAATGGGGTTAAGTGACTTTCCTAGGGTCACTCTGCTAGTAAGTGTCTGAGGCCAGATCTGAACTCAGGAATATGAGTCTTCCTGATTCCAAGTCCAATGCTCTGTGTACTATGACTTGATCTAGCAGCCCATCTATGGCATTACTGCCTCTTTTCTAGTTCATTCAAGGGGCTTGTTCACACCTCATGAAGGGATCACTGGTATGGACTCATTTTCAATGTTCATAATTTGTTTAGTACTTTCTTATTAGCCCCCTTTCTAGTATTAGGTCATCAGTGTTCAAGGAACAACTCCATATTACACATTTATCATGTGACATTGTTATGCATTATGAATTTCTTTGTATAAATCAGTCAGTAAACATGTATTAAATGCCTACTATTTGTGAGGCACTATGGATACTCTGGGACTACAAAGACAAAAACTAAACTGTCCTTGACCTCAAGGAACTAATCAGTCAATCAATCAGTATTTCTTAAGTGCTTACTATGGGTCAGGCACTGTGCTAAGCACTGAGGATACAAAAATGGGTAAAAGACAGCCCTTGTCTTCAAGCTCACAGTCTAACAGACAATGAACGAATATATACAAACAAGAAATTATACAGGATACACTTAAATTCTAGTGGTGGAGATGAAATGTATACATGAGTATGGAATATATGCAAAATGAAAAAAAATATATATATATATCTCCTATCCTCCATCTAAACAGTGGGCTTTCTGAAGGCAAGATAGTTAATTTTCATATATCCTCTTGGACCTAGCACAATGCTTTGTACACAGGAGACAAGAGGTCTCTATTAATAGATTACCCAGGGGATCAGTGCTTGGCCCTATTTCATTTGATGTTTTAATCACTGATTTGGATTAATAGATATATGGCATACTTATTGTATTTGCAGATTACTCCAAGCAGTGAGGGATGGCAAAAATGCTGGATAAAAGATCCAAAAGATCTCAATAGATTAAAATAGTAGACTGAGTGCAATAAGATGAAATTGAAAGTAGATAAATCTAAAGTCTAATATTTAGCTAATAAGCATTAATTAAGTACTTACTATGAGTCAGGCACTGTGCTAAACTCTGGGAATACAAAGAAAAGTTAAAAAACAAAAATCTAGTCCTTGCTCTCAAGGAGTTCATAGTGTAAGGCAGGAGACAACATGAAAATGGCTACATACAAACAAGATATATACCATGTTTCCCCGATAATAAGACCTATCCTGAAAATAAGCCCTCCCCTTACTGTGTAAGATTCCTCTAAAATAAGCCCTCCCCCGAAAATAAGCCCTATTGAGATTGCTATTACGGTACCCTCTGTATGCACCCCCCACCCACCGTGAAACGCACGCCGTGCTCCGAGCTGCATCCAATCAGAGCTGCAGCAGTGATCAAGTCATCCTGTTCTTCCCCAGTGATTTGCTTATTGAATACAGGTACATTTTTTTGTTCACATTTACCTGTTTATTAAAATTGCTGTCAATGTGCATTAAAATAAGCCCTCCCCTGAAAATAAGCCCTCTGCTGTTTTTCTGTCCAAAAAATAATAAGACAGTGTCTTATTATCGGGGAAACACGGTGTATGTATGTGTGTATATATATATATATATATATAATACATACACACACAAGAAAATTTGGAAATAACCAACAGAAGGAAGGCATTAGCATCGAGTGGGATTAGGAAAGACTTCTTTCAGAAGGTATGATTTTAGCTGATACTTGAAAGAAGCCAGGAAAACCAGGAGGTGGAGATAAAGAGGGAGAGAATTCTAGGCATGGTGAACAGCCAGTGAAAATGCCTGGAGTCAGGAAATGAAATGTTTTCTTCTAGGAACAACAAGGAGATCAGTGTCACTGGATGGAAGAGTGCGTTGGGGAAGGGGGAGTAAGATATAAAAAGACCGGAAAAGAAGGAGGTAGTGTGTGGGGGGAACAAATTATAAGGGGCTTTAAAAGCTAAGCAGGGGATTTTATATTTGATCCTAGAGGTAATAGGGAACCAGTGGAGTTGATTGAATGGGGAGAAGGGGTGTAATATAGTCAGACCTGTATTTTAGGTAATTTCATAGTTGGGTAGAGAATAGACTGGAATGGGAAGAGATTTGAGACAGGGGGAAGTAATGGGAATTCAAATTTGGAAGATCTTCCCTGCCCCTAGGCTAAAGTGCACCTGAAGCCTGGGGTGGGAGGCTTGTTTTTCAGTAGATACTTCTTGATTGGCCAGTGAGTCAATAAGGTTGTTACATTCTCTGAGCCAGGAGAAGGCTATATAATCCCTGATGTGTAGCTTTGTTTTGGGGGCTCACTTTGAGAAGTGTTCTGTGATTTGATATGGATTCTGGGAAGCCTTTGTCCTGAGCGCCCCCCCCCCACTTTGAAAAACCCAGATGTGGAAACCCAGATGTTGACTGGGTATGGATGTAATGGTTGGACAGTTTGGAAAGCTGTCTACTTGATCTGTTAATGTCTTGATAATTCTGTCTGTATATTTTGAAGTTTGGGGTGCTGATCTTTTTCCCCTGAAGAAGGTAAACGATATATGTCTGACTGATTAAAGTAAGCTTGTTAACCCATTTTGAGTTGCTTTCCTTTAACAAAGCAGATCCAAGAACCTGTATGGGCAGCAAACCCTGAGGACGCTTGGGGTGCTTGCTGCTACAAAAATTTGAGACAGGGGGATAAACCAAAAGGTTATTGCACTGATCTAGAAGTGAGATGATGAGGGCTTGCACCAGAGTGGTGGCAGTGTTAGAAGAGAGAAGAAATGTTTTGAAGGTAGAATCGATAGGACTTGGCAACAAATTGGGTATGTAGAGGAAAAGAATGTGAGAGAGTGAGGCATTGAAGATGACACTTAAGTTGTGAGCCTAAAAGGATTGTAGTGCCCTCAAAAGTAATAGGGAAGTTAGGAAGAGGGGAGGGTTTGGCAGTGAAGATAAAGAATTCAGTTTTGGACATAGTGAGTTAAAGATGTTTATGTCTTATAGACATATTGGAGATATATAACAGGCAATTGATTGAGACTAGTGTAATGGTAATGTGAATTTTTAAGATCTTCCCAAGTAGATCCAAGAACCTGTGTTGGCAGCCACCCTGGGGACGCTGGGGTACTTGCTGCTACAAAATGGCATCACAAAAAGGATCTGCAAAGTAAAAGGAAAGTATGGGGACTGGGATAATTGTTTGTTTCCCAGTTGTGGTAGCTGTGATTCTGTGGAGCCATGGAGCAGGAGAGAAGAACGGCCTTCATGCTGACTTCACTGAGCTGAGAGCAGGAATGGTGAGCTGCCTGCATGGAAACCTGGGCAGAAGCCAGGAGGGGCTGTCGCCTGCGGGAGGAGAAGGAACCCAGGAGTTCACAATTCAGGCACAGGAAAAGATAAGGATTGTATGGCAAAGCAGGGGCACTGAATGTGTTTCCTTGCTGGATCCCACAGTTTGGGACCCAGGGGGAGGATGGACTTGTAACTACGGTGGGTGGGGTGAAGGGCCATGGACCCCCAAGGACCCCACCCTATTGGTTTTGTTGCCCGACTGCCCCTCAGAACTTGGGAGCAGGGGTTGGAGCTGTGTGAAGGACACCCCCCTCCGCCCAAGAGAACTTTATTTGGATACTTGTTTTGAATTGAGGTGATAATGCCATGTGTTTTGTGTTTGTTTAAGGCCCAGTGGCCACTTTGATAACTTTAGTTCTGTATCTTGAAAATGTGACTTAAGAGATGTTTAGTGCTAATTCAAAAGTAAATTGACTATGCTGTGGGCATGAAAGATCTTGGGGCTGAATGTAATGGGAATGTAAATTTTTAAGGTCTTCCCTGCCCCTAGGCTTAAGTGTACCTGGAGCCTGTGGTGGGAGGCTTGTTTCTCAGGAGATACTTTTTGATTGGGCAGTTGGTCAATAAGGTTGTTACATTCTCTGAGCCAGGAGAAGGCTATATAAGCCCTGATGTGTAGCTTTGTTTTGGGGCTCACTTTGAGAAGTGTTGTGTGATTTGATCAGATGGGACTCTGGGAAGCCATTGTTGAGAGCCCCCTGGCTTTGAAAAACCCAGATGTTGATGGTAACTGTGATTTGGTATGGATATAATGGTTGGACAGTTTGGAAACCTGTCTGCTTGATCTGTTTCTCTGTCTTGATAATTCTGTTTATATACTCTGAAGTTTGGGGTGCTGACCTTTTTCCCCTGAACTAGGTAAACAATATATGTTTGATTGATTAAAGTAAGCTTGTTAACCCATTTTGAGTTGCTTTTCTTTATCAAAGCAGATCCAAGAACCTGTGTTGGCAACCACCCTGGGGATGCTGGGGTGCTTGCTGCTACAACTAGCAATCAAAAGAGAGATCAGGATTGGATAAATCTGGGAATCAGCTGCATAAAATATAATGGAATCCCATGGGAATTGGTGAGATTCCCAAGTGAAAAAGTATAGAGGAAGAAGAGAAGAGAGCCCAGGACAGAGCCTTGGGGGACACCCAGGCTTAGTGGGCATGACCTGGATGAAGATTCAGCAAAGGAGATGGAGAAATAAAGACCAGACAGGTAGGAGGAAAACCAGGAGAGAGAAGTGTCATGGAAACCTAGAGAGAAGATAATATTGGAGAAGAGAATGATGAACAGTGTCATAGCATACAGAGAGGTGAAGAGAGGTCATTGTAGAAAAGGACATTGGATTTGACTATTAAGAGATCATTGGTAACTTTGGAGAGAGTAATTTCCATTGAATGAAGTCAGAAACTTCAATGAATTAGGAAGAAAGAGAAAAGGAAATAGATTATCTTCTTGTAGACCATCTTTTCAAGATGGTTATCCATGAAAGAGAGGAGAAATATTGAATGATGACTGGTGGGGATGGATGAATCAATGAGGTGTTTTTAATGATGAGGCATTGTTTGTAGACAGTAGGCAAACAACTGCTAGACAGGCAAAGATTGAATATTAGTGAGAAGGTAAGGATGATAGAGGAGACAATGTGTTGGAGAAGACAAGAGGACAGGCATCATTTGTGAATGTAGAGGAGTTTCCCTTGGCAAGAAGTGCAGTCAGGGTGAAGGAGGAGACAGTGGTCAAAGGCATCTGAATAATGTGAGATGAGAAGGAAGGGATTATGATCCATTCCAAAAATCAATTGTCCAAGTATAAGTTAGAAGGAAGGGGTTCTAGGTAGGAGAATTTCTGAAAAAAGATCTGGGGGGCTTAATGAAATACAACCTCTGCCAGTCATCTGTACCATGCAGCAGCCCCAAATGAGTTAAATGAGCCCCAATACTGCAGTCTGAGTCAAAGTGTCATGAAATTTTAGAGTTGGACAGAACCTTGGCAGCCATCCCATCCAGTCTAGACCTGAAGAAAGATTTGCCATTTTGATGTAGCTCCAAAGTGGCCATCTTGCCTCTGCTTGGAAACCTATTAGACAGTAGTACACCACCTTTGGAGAGCTCTAATTATTAGGTAGTTTTTCCTGACATCAAGGCTAAATTTTCCTCTTTGAAACTTCCCCCTGTTGCTTATGCTTCTAACCCTTTGGGACCAAGCAGAGCAAGTTCTCCCACTATAGAACTCTTGAGATATGCAAAGACAATCATTGTGTTCCCCTCTTCACTCCGATTTTTCAATCAATCACATGCATTCTAGGCTACCATCCTCATTGTCTTCCTCTGGGTATCAGGAGAGTGAAGAGCAGGACTACCATCACTCCCTGTCTTTTGGGAGGTTATGCCAAGATTACTTTGTATCTTTTTTGGTATTGTATTACACTGTTGGCTAATATTGATCTTTGTAGTCCCCTGAAACCTCCATGCAGCTCCCTCCCCCCTCTTAAACTTGTGAAACTGATGTAAAAATTTTTTTAAAAAACGTTTTGATAGTTTTTTCATTACCTTTATTTTTAAATATATCCCTTCCTTACCCAGTGAGCCATGTTTTATAATAAAAGCAAAAAAGGGGAAAGAAAGTAGAGAAGAAAGGAAAGAAGGAGCAGAGGGAGTGAGGGAAGGAAGGAGGGAGGAAGAAGAAAGGGAGAGAGTAAAGGGAAGAAGAGAGGGAGAAAGAGGGAGTTAGGGAGGGAGGAAGGAAGGGAGAAAGGGATAGAGGCAGGAAAAAAGAAAGGAAGAAAGAAGGGAGGGAGAGAAGAAAGAAGGATGTAAGGAAGGAGGGAAGAAGTAAGAAAAGAAAGGAGGGAGGGAGAGAAGGGCAAAGAAGAAGGGAAGGAGGGAAAGAGGAAAGAAGGAAGGGGAAGTAGAAAAGAAGGGAGAAAGGGAGGGAGAGAAAGAGGGAGAGAAGAAGGAAGAAAGAAGGAAGGAAAGGAAGGAGGGAAGGAGGAAAAACAAGAAAAAAAAGCTCAGTAAACCTATCAATCCAATCTGACAGTTGGTGAAATGTCTCAGACAATACAATGCACACACACTCAGACTTCTAGGACTACAAAGATTGGGAGGTGTTTTTTTTTTTTGTCTTATCTGGAGCTAAGCTTGCTCATAATTCAGTGTTCAGTTTGTTTTGTTCTTTCCATTTACATTGCTGTAGTTATTGCATATGTTATTTTCCTGGTTCTGCTTCCTTCACTCTCCATCAGTTTATATGTGTCTTCCCATGCTTCTCTGAATTCTGCAAATTCATCACTTTTTATGATTCAGTAATAATCTATTATATTCATGGATCACAATTTGTTTAACCATCCATCAATCAATGGATGGCTACTTTGTTTCCAGGTCTTTGACGCCACAGAAAGTGCTACTCTTCAAGACCTTTCTTTTTGTCTTGGACTTCCTTGGGATATAAATCTTGAAGTAGAATATCTAAGTGAAAACATGTGGACATATTCATTACCTTTTTAGCCCAGTTCCAAATTGTTTTTAATAGTGGTTACCTCAGTTCACATCTCCTCCAACAGTGTGTTGGTGTACTTGTCTTTCTACAACAAATACTATTTCGAACTTTTGCCTTCTTGCCAGTTTGCTGGGTGTGAAGTAAAAGCAAGCAACTCCCTAGAGGTTTTGATTTGCATTTCTCTTATTGGAGTGAAATTGGAGTAATCTTTCATATAGTTAATAGTTTATAATTCTTCTGAGGACTGTTTTTATCATATTCTTTGATCACTTATCCATTGGGGAATAACTCTTGGTCTACATATTTCTTTCAGATTCTTATCAGAGGTATTTGATACAAAGATGTTTTTCCCTGATACAATCCCTTCTTATGCTAGTTGTATTGATATTGTTAATATGAAAACTTTTCAATTTCATGTAAAAATTATCCAATTCATCTTTTGTGATCATTATCTCTCATTCTGAGTAAGACTTTTCTCTCTAGCCATATTTATTATAAGGTCCCTGAGTCTGTGTTCTTCTCATTTTATTATGGTGTAGATTTTAATATTCAGGTCATCTTTCTAATTGTGTTTATTGTGATGTGTGATATATGACATGAAGATGCTGGTATAAACCTAATTTATACCAAACTAGTTTCTAGTTTTCCTGGTGGTTTCTGTCAAATAGGTCTACTCCAAGTAATTAATATTCTCAGATTAATTAAACTCTGAGTTACTGAATTTAGTTGTTTCAGATTCTTCCTTTTCTAGTCTGTCCCACTAGTTTATTTTCTCTTTTTCAATTATTACCAAATAGATTTGATGTTTACTGTTTTATAATATAATTTGAAGTTTAGACTGCTATTTTCCATTTGTCCCTTATTTTTTCATCATTTCCCTTAAAATTCTAGGCTTTTGTTCTTCCAAATGAATTTTGTTATTATTTTGTCTTGATCTATAAAGCACATTTTTACTAGTTTGATTGCTACAACACTATATCAGTAAATTAATTCGTCTAGTATACTTTTTATTATATTTGTATGACCTAACCATGAGCAATGAATATTCTTCCAATGGTTTTTCATTTTTAAATTTCTTTAAACAATGCTTTATAATTGCATTTATGTTCAGTGTATTTATTTTGCTAAACCTACTATTAGATATTTTACACATTTTGTAGTTATTTACATGGGAATTTGTTTCCTGTTATTTCTTTCTGGATTTTACTGTGATTATATTGAATTGCTGTTGTTGTTTGTGGATTTGACTCCTGCTATTTTACTGCAGCCATTAATTGCTTCAGTTTCAATGCTGATACTCTGGGATTTCCTAAGTAAATCATTGTGTCATCAGCAAATAGGGATAATTTTATCTCTTGTTTGACTATGTTTATGCCTTTAATTTTTCTCATTTTATTGCTTTTACTAGCATTTCTACATCTATATCAAATAATATAAAGGCTGTTATCCTTGCTTTATTCCCATATTTATTGGAAACCTAGTGTTTCCTCATTTTTAATAATGCTAACTTTTGATTTTAGATATATTTATATTATATTAAATGCCATAGAGTTTAGAGAGCTGACCTCAAAGACAAAAAAGACTTGCTTCTGACAAATGATGGCTCTTTAATTCCAGGCAAGTTATTCAACCACTCATGGCTCTAGGCAACTCTAAGATGCTATGAAGATCCCCACCTGTATTGGTAGTTTCTTCCTTTGAGACTTTTCTATTATCAGTAAAATTACAGGTTCAGCACCTATCATCTTTTATATTGAAAAATGATCCTTCCATGCTTCTTCTCTGTAGGACTTTTTGGTTTGTTTGTTTATCATAAATGAGTGTTGTACTTTGTCAAAGGCCTTTTCAGCATTTATTGATAGACTTATTTAAGTTGGGGTATTTTGTGAAGTTGGTTTTCTGAATTCAAGTATAAGAGTTTATATTTATGCCTATTTGGTTTCATCTTTTTAGATGTGGCTTAATGTCTCAAGTCCATCAAGAATATTGAGTCTCGGGGCGGCTAGGTGGCAAAGTGAGTAGAGCATTTACCCTGGAGTCAGGAGGACCTGATTTCAAATCCGGCCTCAGACACTTAACACAAAAACTAGCCGTGTGACCTTGGGCAAGTCACTTAACCCCAACTGCCCTCCAAAAAGGAAAAAAAAAGAAAAACAAAAGAATATTGAGTCTCATCTCTTATGCCATCCATCCCTCCTAATTCTGAGTCCCCTGCAAGTTTGAGGCCCAGTGCCCTGCCAAGAAAGGCACATTGTTCTGGACGTGGGACCTGATTGTCCCACTGTGCTCTGGACTGGTCAGATTACACCTGGAGGACCATTATCAGTTCTTCCTACCATCTCAGGATGGATGTTACTGTAGTGTCCAGAAGGGGATAACCAGAATGGGAAAGGGACTTTAGAAGAGGTCATATTTGACCAATTCATTTATTCAAGAAGTATTCCATGATTATTGCAAGAATAAGAGAGGCAGTGTGGTAAGTGGAGTCAGGAACATCTCGGTTCAAGGACAAACTCTAAGATGTAATGTCTCTGTAACCCTAGGCAAATCATTCTCAGTATCCCCAGACAACTTTCTAAGACATAAATTCCTGAACAGTAGCTGTTTTGCATTAGCAGAGGGAGTTTTCTTACAGAGGGCAACCTATATCAATGCAATCACATATCTGATAACAATAATAATAATAAATTTATATAATACTTTAAGTTTAGCAAAAATCTTTATATATGTTATCTCATTTGATCCTCCCAACAACCCAATGAGATAGGAGCTAACATTCTAATTTTACAAGTGAGGAAACTGAGGCTGGGCAGTTGTGTACAGTATTTGAAATTCCAAGCCCAGCATTAGTCACTATGCTATCTTGCTTCTACTTTCTGTTTCTCTGTCTCTCCCCCCCTCTCTCTCTCTGTCTCTCTCTCTTCTCTCTGTCTCTCTCCCCCCATCTCTCTGTCTCTATCTCCTCTCTCTCTGTGTCTCTCTCCCTCTCTTTGTCTCTGTCTCTTTCTGTCTGTCTCTGTCTCTTTCTGTCTCTCTCCTCTCTCTCCCCCTCTGTCTCTATCTCTGTCTCTGTCTCTCTGTCTGTCTCTGTCTCTCTGTAAGGTACTGTGATGATCAATTGAACTGTGTATGTCTAGCATGGAGAATAAAAGGTCTTAGAGGGGAGGTAGTAGTTGTCTTTAAATCACTGAAGGTTTTGTCTTAGGTTCATTCATTTAGGAACTAGAGGGGAAAAAATTCCTGGATCCTGCTATTCTTTTAAACCATATCTTTTCTCCCCTTTCCTATCAAACTTCTAGAAAGAGGTCAGCCTCTTCCTCCTCCCCAGACTGCTCACTCCTCAAACAAGTCTCTGCCATCTTGGTTTAATCTCTAGCATTCTACCTACCATGCTTTCCAAGGTCCCAAATCCAGTGTAGGCATGCCTTGGTGGGAAGAACCCAGGACTTAATGTTAAGAAAGATCTGAAATTTGAACCCTAGCTCTAACCTTATCTGGTCCTATGACTATAATCATTCCTTTGTAGAAGACTTCCAAATCCTTTTTTGTCGAATGGAAGAGGGATTAGATTTAGCCTATTTATAGTATATACCAGAGCCCTGACCTCTCCTCTCCAACTGTCTGGTGAAGGGCTCCATTTGGATGACCCATGGATGACTAAGTCTGTATCTCATTGGGCAAAAACAGTGGTCTCCTAGTTAGCTTCCAGTTAGCAAGTGAATTTATAACCTGTAGTTTAAAGTTCTGAGGTCTAATCTGTCTAACTTTATCTAATTATATCAAAATATAAGATATGTAAAATATGTACTAATGTTAGTTGACTAGGCTGATTAAATGGATATTAGCAGACAAGTATAACAGAAAAAAATCACTATCCTTGTGGAAACACACTAAACTGAATAATACTGATTGAAATAAAATAGGAGTTCATAGGGGCAAAATTAATCATTTGACACATACCCCAGAAGATATATTTGTTGTTGTTCAGTCATGTCTGACTCTTGGTGACCCCATATGGGTTTGGGTTTTTTGGGGGTTTTTGTGCAAAGACAGTAGAGTGGTTTGCTATTTCCTTCTCCAGCACATTTTGCCGATGAGGAAAATGAGGTAAACAGGGTTAGGTGACTTGCCCAGGGTCACCCAGTTAGTAAGTGTCTGAGGCCAGATTTGAAGTCAGGAAGATGAGTCTTCCTGACTCTGGGTCTGGCACTCAGATACATAACAAATGGTTATTGAATTGAATGCAATGAATCCAAGCACCATTTCATAATATCATAAGAATCAATGGATGGAATAGAGCTTTGGCAAAGGAAGAAATAATATACAAGTAGCAGGTATTGTTCTAGGGCAAATGGACAACTTCAGCTGGAGGGATTTGAAAAGATGCTAAAGGGGGCAGCTAGGTGGCACAGTGAATAGAGCACTGGCCCTGGAGTCAGGAGGACCTGAGTTCAAATCCGACCTCAGACACTTAATACAAAACTAGCTGTGTGACCTTGGGCAAGTCACTTAACCCCAATTGCCCTACATTCCCCCCTCCAAAAAAAAAAGATGCTAAAGGGTAGGGAGGGCCACATAGACATGACTGTAAACATCCCAGCACCTACAAACCCCAAAGAACATGTGTGTTCCTTTGTGATAACTTTGTGTGGCTCTGCACCCTGTTAGCTCTTCATCCAGATGGTTGACTCCTTAAAAAAAGGAGTTTCTCTCTCCCAAGTTCTTCTCTGACCTAGTAATAAAACACTGGAATCAGAGGCCCTGGGTTCAAACCCTACTTAGGATTTTTTTTTTGAGGCACCAGGCTAAATGACTTGCCCAGGGTCACAGCACTAGTAAGTATCAGAGGCCAAATTTGAACTCAGGCCCCCCTGATTACAGGCCTAGAATTCTATCCACTGCTCCTGGTAACTGTTCTTCTATCTAGGAATTGTGACAGCCATATGACATTGAGAAAGCTACTTACCCTTCTGGTTGGTTCCCCAGCCTCAGATCTCTCCCTACACCAGACTGTCTTCTGCTCAGCAATTATTCTAAAGAGAGGGTCTCACCATGTCACCCTGCCCACCCCCCATTCAATAAACTCCAGTGATCCTCTGGCCTTTAAAATCCTTTACAACGGGGCCCCTTCCTATACTACTTATACTTTACTGTCCTCCATGTACTCTGAGATCCAATGACAACAGCCTGTTTGTTATTACCAACACAAGACCCTTCATCTTCCAACTCTGGTCATTTTCATGGTCTAGTCACCATGCTTGCAAGCATCCTCATCTCTGACTCTCATCCTCCCTAGCTTTCTTCAAGTCTCAGCTAAAATCCCACCTTCTGCCAAAAAAAAGCCTTTCCTGATCGCCCTGAATGTCAATGCCTTCCCTACATAATTATTTCCTATTTATCTAGTCTATACATTATTTGGACATAGTTGTTTGTATCCTCTCTCCCCTCCCTCCTACCCCCCATTAGACTATAAGCTCCTCAAGGGCAGAGACAATTTTTTACCTTTCTTTGTATTTCCCAGAGCTTAGCATAGTACCTGGCACATAGTAGGTACTTAAAATGCTAGTTGGTTTGACTGAACTTCCTTCAGGCTCTGTTTCCTGATCAATGGATGGCCAGTTAGACTAAGTGTAACTAGATGTTCACTAGATGTGAGGTCCCTCTGAATTGGAAATCTATGATCTTGGGAGCCTCTATCCAATTAGAGATTATAGGACTTTGAGTTGGAAGGGGCCTTAGGGTTTTTCTTGCACAATCCCTTCATTTCACAGATCAGGAAACTGAGGCCCTTGCAGGATGAGTTGCCCAGGCAGTAAATAGCACACCTGGCCTTTGACCCCAGGTCTTTTGACTTTAAATCCAGGACTCTTTCAAAATGGTGCTTCTCCCCTCTTTTTGACTTTCACTTGCTCTGTGATTGTAAGCCCTCCCCCCCAAAGCCAGAAACTGTGGACCCCCCACCCCACCAAACAAGAGAAAGTTCAATCTGTGTGACCAACCTCTCTTAGTTGCAGCTCTTGAAGGCCCGGAACAGGGAAAGGGCATGGCATTATTTCCAGGGTTTCATATTCTATCTTCTCCAACAGATTGCCTCCACTAACATTTCCTTCTGTCTCTAATATTCAGTTTCTCCCCATCTTAGCTCCTTCTCAGCTGCCTATAAATATACCCATCTCCCATATCCTTATAGAACCCAAAGTAGACCTTACTATACCCTAAAGCTAGCATCTTACCTCTCCTCCCTTTCATCCTGAGATGCTAAAAAAAAAAGTCATTCTCACATATTGCCTTCACTTATTCTCTTCTCGCTTTCTTCTTTACAATCTGGCTTCCTTCTGACCTCATTACTCAACTGAAACTGCTCTTTCCAAAATTAATATCAAGCCTTTAGTGGCTACACCTGATGGACTTTTCTGCATCTTACTTCTTCTCCAGTCAGTCCGGAAGCCTAGCATGGGCTAGTCTCTGTGCCAGGAATGAGGGATACCAAGAAAATCAAGAAATCCCCGTCCTTGAGGAGCTCAGAATGTAATAGGGGAGATCTCTCTCCCCCCCGCTTCTCTCTCTCCATGTATGTGCGTAACATACATATATACATGCTTATATATAGACACACACATATCCATCCACCTATGGATGTATATGTGTATATGTGTACATACAACACATATACATAAGTGTCTGTGTTCTGTGTGCATATGTATATATGTGTGCATGCCTCCATGCAGGTATATATGCAGCTATGTGCCTTGATGTGTATACACATGTGTGTATATGTGTGTACATGTTGTGTGTACACATACGCACATGAACAAGCTGTATATAAGGTAGATAGGAAATAATCAACAGAGAGAATGCACTAGAATGAAGAGGGATTGGGAAAGGCTTCCTGCAGAAGGTGGGATTTTGAGCTAGGACTTGAAGGAAGTCAGGGAAGTTGGGAGGCTTCTGGACCTGTGACCCTGCGGGGGGTTGATCGCTTTCTCCTCTCTTGTGTACTCTCTCCTCTCTGGGTTTTTGTGAAGTTCCTCTGTCTCAGTTCTCCTCCTACCTAGCTGACTTTTCCCCTCACTCTTCTTTGCTGGTTCATCATCCATATCCTTCTCCCTAAGTCTGGGTGCCCCAGGCTCCATCCTGGATCCTCTTCTCCATCCTTCAGTTAGCCAACAAACCTTTGTTAAATGCTTACTGTGTGTCAGTCAATATGCAAAGCTCTGAAGGTATAAAGAAGAGCAAAAATAGTCCCTTCCCTCGAGGAGCTCACACTATAAAGGGGGGGGGAGGGAACCACGGATAAATAAATAATTATAAATAAATAACTAAATAAATAAAGTATATATGATTTCTAGCCAAAGTAGTTGGAAAGTAATCTTACAGAAGACTAGCAGCTAGGGAGTGGGGATAGGAGAATTGCACAAAGTTTCCCTGCACAAGGTAGGGTTTGAAATGAATCTTAAAGTCAAGGAAACTAAGGGGTAGACGTGAAGAAAGAGAGCATTCCAAGCATGGAGGATAACCAGTACAAAAGCAAGTGGAGTGTCATGTGGGGATTGTTAGTGTGGGGAGGAGAATAAACTGTAAGAGGACTGGAAAGGGGGCGGCCAGGTGGCTCAGCGAGTAAGAGCACCGGCTCCAGTGTTGAGAAGACCTGGAGATCGAATCCTGGGCTCAGACACTCAGCACCACACCCAGAAACACCTGGCCGTGTAACCTTGAGCAAGTTACTTAACCCTGATTGCTTAAAAAAAAAAAAAAAAGAGGACTGGAAAGGTAGGAAGGGGTCAGGCTGTGAAGAGAGACTTGAGGAAGACCAGGAAATATGAGTTCTCAGATAATAGATGTGTATGGAATCTGCAGCCTGGTCCCTGTTTGAAACTTTCCTACATATAGGACCTGCCAGGTAGCCCTTGTGTTCTTTTGGAATGGCCTAAGAGAATGCCACAGTCTTCTCCACACCTTGATAAGGCACCAGATCAGGAAAAGACCTACAGGCAGATGGACCAAAAAATAAAAACCAAAAACAGAAGCAGAAAAACCCTCTGCAGTTTCCCAAAGGCAGTCCTTTTGTTCCATTCTATGCCAATCTCATTGTCCACAGAGTCTATTTAAGTTACATTAATTGAAGGACCAGTTCTGTGGCTTGTCCATTCAACTGCCTAATAAAGTAGACATTTTTTCATCCACTTTGCTTTTACTCTTTGGATAGTTAGGGTGAACTCTTGAATGACTTTGGATTTCATTTAGGAGGCTATGGCTACAATATTCTGGAGCTTGATGAAATCAACATAGTGACATTTGCAAACAGGAACATCTAGGGGATCTCACTGTTATTAGGTGATTTTTTTGTATTGGGAATTGCCTGCAACAGTGTCAAAGACCTTTGACAAGCATATTCCATACTATTTTTTTGATTCCCTTTATTTTCATAATCACCAAAGTTATCTCTGTTTTTCCATCTTTCATGGAATCTTGTTGTGATATGTGTGAAGGGAACGATGAGTTTGAAGAGAAATTTTACAGTAGGATTTTGTTTATATTGAATCAAAGACTTTTATAGTAAGAAAGACAAGTAGTAATATGGTCCTTGCCCTCTAAAAATTTATATTCTTTTTTAAAAAAATAATTAGTTAATTTTTAGTTTTTAACATTCAGTTCCACAAACTTTTGAATTTAAAATTTTCTCTACCTCCCTCCCCTCACATTTCCTTAGGATGGCATGCAATCTGATATAGGTTCTGCAAATTCAAGGGATTTGTATTTTTCTTGGCAGAAACAATTTGTATGCAGATAAGGATATGTAAAATATAAATAAAGTAAATGCAGGTAATTTAGGGATGGGGGGTACTTGTACATCTCAAGGAGAATCTGGAAAGACTTCATATAGAAGGTATCCTTGGAGCTGAGCCTCTGAGGAAGTTAGGAATTTGTAGTGGCAACCACCCTGGCATACCCCGGATGTCTGCTAGCACAGGTTCTTAGATCTGCTTTATTAGGAAAGTTAGCGGTTTACGGGGTCAACAATCTTTCTTAATTACATTCACTAGTTCAGGGGAAAAGTCAGCACCCTGAACTTCAGAGAAAATATAAGCAGGATAAAAAAGACCAACACACAGGGCTCTAACTGCCTGAATCAACTATACACTTTACATACATCCCTGGATCAAGAGAGTCTTTACATCTGAGCAGTTGGGGAGTTATGAACACATAGCCACTCAGAATCTTAACCCGGGGAATCACAAGATACTTCTCATAAGCAAACCCCCCAGAGCAAAATACCAACTCAGAGTATATATATATATACACTTCTCAGAGCCAGAAGGCATCACAACCCTCATGACTCAATGCCTAATTAGAAATTAGCAAAAAGTGTAAAAGCCTTCCTATAAGCTAGCCTCCCTTAAGCAAGCTTTCCTTATTGGGCTTCACATGAGGCCTATTAATAGGAGGGGAAGATCTTAAATCCCATTAACATTAGAGGATTCCAAGAGATGGGGGTAAGTAAGGAGGGGGTATTTTCCAGGAAGAGGAGGCAACCTATGTAGAGATCCAGACTGTTGTGCAGGAAAACAAGGAAAAGTAGGTCAGTTTGGTAGAAACAAAGTGTTTAAAGGAGAATGATATGTAAAAAAATCTGGAAAAGTAGGTTGGCACCAGATTGTAAATGCCAAACAGAAAGGTTTGTGTTGTAGAACATCATTTGTAAAAGGCATGTGAGTCATGGGGTAGCTAGGTGGCACAGTGGATATTGCACCAGGCTTGGAATCAGAAAAACCTGAGTTCAAATTCGGCTTCAAACACTCATTAATTATGTGATCCTGGGTAAGTCACTTAACCCTGTGTGCCTCAGTTTCCTCATCTGTCAAATGATCTGATATAATGCCATGCATGAGTAGCTTTCCAGAGGACTGCTACTGTGAACAGCTTTTAAGGTTCTGATTACACAGTATAGTGAAAACTCTATTCCATAACAAATCAAAGCAAAACATCCACAGAAAATCAAGGTACAGCATTCACAATATTACAACTTACCATAGAAAATCATAATATAGTATTTGCAACAGCTTATCATTAAAATGGCCTCATAGTTTTCACCAAAGTGGTCACAATATTTAGAACAAAGAACAATCATCTCAAAGTACAATAATCAAAGTCTTCCACTCATGGGGCAACTAAGTTAACTCAATCAGTCACTTATTCAACAATCAATTAAAGTACACAAACCCTCCACCCCTAGGTCACTAGTAAACTGCAATTTCCTCATTACTCAGTACCCAGGGAGAGGTCTTTTCATCTTGACTTGGGACTGGTTCTTAGATTCTCTGGTCCCAGATTCTACCTGGATTCACCAAACTGTCACCTGGGTTCAATGGCAGACAGCTCCCAGTTCCTTGTCTAGCTCTCTGGGTAGGTCCTGCTCCACAATGAAGTTCACAGGGTTCAGTCCATCTCAAATCCTTCACAATTTCTGTTCCTGGGAATTCAAGGCTCAACCATACCACAAATAGACAAAGTCCCTACATTCTGATCATGCTTCCTCAGTCTTCTGCTTCCTCAGTCTTCTCCTGGGCTCCTGTTCAGAAGAAGCTCCACCACAAGTTCTCAGGAAATTCTGGCTCAGTTCTCAATTCTCTCTTCTGTAGCTGCTCTGCCACCAGATGCTGGTCCCAAGAAATTCTGATTGTGCCTCTCTGAGGCTTTTCTTATATACACAACATTAGCTACTTCCTGTTTCAGTCAACCCCTTTTTGTTACGTCAGCAACAGGAGACAGGAGTTCATACCTTCTGTTTCCCCAACAGAGGCTTGATCAATTACTAAGTGCTAAGTACCCGCTACCTTTGCCAACACAAAGGGATCTTCAAATTCAAATTACATTGCCACTACATCTGGAGAAGAACATGGCAAACTACTCCAGTTATCTTTGCCAAGAAAAAACGCAAAGGTGGTCACAAAAAGTTGGGTACAACTGAACAACAAGCCTAATTTTATTTATTTATTTCGCTTTTTGAAGGGGGGAGGGCAAGGCAATTGGGGTTAAGTGACTTGCCCAAGGTCACATGGCTAGTAAGTGTTAAGTGTCTGAGTCTTAGTTGTCTATTTTTGATAACAACAAAGTCCTCTTCTATTGATTCCTTGACCCTCTTAAAATTGTGTTGCCTCCAAAATGGACCTCTCCTATTTATATGTGGTCTACACCAACTATCATTGCCCTCTCTGTTTTGAGGAGGATATTGTTAGAGGGAAGGTGATCTTCCTCATAACAGGCTATCTCTAGAAGTTTCCTTCAATTTTCTAAAATTTGTTCTACCTAGTACCTTCCATACTGGAGAATTCCGTGACTCATTGTATATTCCTCTAGGGCCTCGGTGATATCACAAGTGGGAAACCAATGAGATGTGCCTGAGTGAGACCACACCCATCCCTATAAATCCTATGGTTCGGGCCTACTTCAACAGCCCTTGGACTGCCTTACAGTATGTGCTGTCCTGGAATGGGTGTTGTATACTCTATGGCCCCAGTTTTGGAGGCATTGATTCCTACCTCCAATAAGTGCTAACTTAGTCTTGGAAGTGTCTCCCAGTGTGCTGCCCAGGCAGAGTGGGAAAAGACTCTAGTCAGCTACTACACTAATTAGGAAGAGTGACTGGAGAAGTGAGGCTGACCATCTCTGAATTTCCTCCTTCCTCCAGCCAGGGTCCAGAGATCATGACATTTAGGTAAGTTCTCTGGTTTTATCCTTCCCCAATTCTTCAGCCTTCTCCCTTCTTCTCTGGGTACTCCTCCAGCCCTTTAAACCTCAACTTAAGATACCATGTGCTCTTAATTTTAGCATCAGTGGCCAGTTTTACTCTTTTATGTAAACCTCTTGAATCTCAGACAGCTGTAACAGTTTGGAGCACCATCTTTATTTTCTTTTGTGCCATTCTACTTTCAAATACAACACATCTGTGACTAAGGTGTTAGAGTTCAAATATGGTGGCTCCACTGTCTTTGTGGGAGAAAAAGAGTATGTTACAGATATCTTTATGGAGTTTTCCCACTTTTGTCCACTTCTCTCCTTCCAGGTTCATCCTTCAATGTCCTCTGGGTGACATTACTTAGCTAGGTCATTTGCCAAACTTTCTTTAAATGTGTTTTACCTTCCATAACTTCTCAGTGTTTCATAGGGTGATGCTACCTGTAGTCTTCCACTGTCATCATCTGAAGTTTTTACGGATGAGTCTTCCTTCTAAGGCCTTCTATGCTCTATCTGTCCACTTGGCAAAGAGATCAAGCATTAGTTGGATGAGACATTTCCTAGGTTCTTTTGCTCTCCTTAATGGGGTGATCTGTTTATGTTGGTTAAGTTTCCTTAGAAAATAATGTACATCTATGACTATCTTATTCTTCATATTTTTTAAAAGTGGCAGCTAAGTGGTGCAGTGAATAGAGCACAGGACCTGAAGTAAGAAAGACTCTTCATGCTGAGTTCAAATGTGACCTCAGACACTTAGTAGCTGGGTGACCCTGGGCAAGTCACTTAACCCCATTTCCATCAGTTTCCTCATTTGTCAAATGAGCTGTAAAAGGAAATGACAAGTCACTCCAGTATCTGTTGCAAAAAAAAAAAAAAAACAGCCCCAAATAGGGTCATGAACCACAAAAGCTTAGTAAGTCACAACAATATGATAGGATAGGGCAAGGGCAGCAAAAGAAGTGAATGCAATTTTACCTTGTATTGAGAGGCATACTATTCAGGACCACAGAGGTGATATTTTCTCTGTACTGCCCATATGTGGGATACTGCCTTCAGATGAAAGTGACACTTTTTAGGAAAGAACATTGAATCAATTGACTGGGGGTGGTAAAGGGCCTTGATTTCATTCTACATAAATCAATCAATATACACTTATTAAGTGCTTACTATGTACCAGGCACTATGCTAAGTGCTGGAGATACAAAAGAGCCAAAAGATAGCCCCTGCCCTCAAAGTGCTTACAATCTAATAAAGCTCACTTGCAGGAACTGAAGATGCTTAACCAGGGAAAAGCAAAACAAAACACTTAGGAATATATAATAGCTATCTTCAAGAATTTAAGAACTGTCACGTGGAAAAGGGATTGGACTTAATTCTGTTTTTTTTCCAAAAGTCAGAACTGGGAACTATTGGGTGGAAATTACAAAGAATTAAAGGGAAAAACTTCCTAACAATTCAATTTATACAGAAGTATTGCAGGCTGCCTCAGAAGATAATGAATTCCCTATTGCTGGAGGTCTTCAAGTTAAGGCTCAGATAGCCAATTGTGCTGGTTATAGGAGATTTTTGTTGGGTTAGGGATTCAGTTAGATGACCTCTCAAGCCTTTCCTAAATCTATAATTGCTTTGTTCTTTCCACAATTTTTCTCCATCAGTAGCTTGTTTAAATACTGCAAGGATGGGCTTGTCTTGATTGCATGTCCTATCATCTTTTGCATTTTTATTCTTCTCATTTAGTGTTCATTGTGAACTTTGCCCAGACAAGTCAGCACTTTGCCTGTACACAAACAGCTGATGGGGAAATTCCTTCCAGTGTAGTAGAAAGGCATTTTTCCTGGTCATTAAAAGACAATCAGTTTCTTTCTTTTTTATTCAACAAGCATTTATTAAACCTCAGAAACATTCTAGGCACCGGGTATACAGAGAGCAAAATGAAACAATCCGCGATATAACATAGCTTGTTTTCTACTGGGGGTCAAGAGAAAACATACAAATATCTGTAGCAGGGTGAGTAGGTACATTTATTTTCATATAACAGAGTACACAGGAATTGGGGCAATATAATGCCTGAAGTCCATTTGGCCAATAAGTATGTATTTTCTGATCTCTCTCAATTAGGGGCAGATTATGAGAGAGCAATCACCTGTTGAGATTTTCTTAGAAAGACAGAAGAATGGTATAAGGGATCCTGAGAATGTAGTGGCAGGGAAAGTATAAATTAGATATCTTTTTTTCACATGATAAAATGATATCTCTCCACATTCATAGTCAAGGAAAATGCCTACCTTTAGGTTAGGCACACTGACCTGGCGGTATCTTGTATGGACCTGGCAATAAAGATTGTATTCGGCTGCTGCATAAAGAAAGTAGGAATGGTGTGTCTTTACAGTCCTAAGAACAAAGAACTCTTGAGACTCCTTTGATTTTGGGCAGATGCCAACACACCAGAGAGTGTTATCTGGCACCTCCACCTCCCAGTAGTGTCTCCCTGAAATGAAGGACTGAGTACCAAAAACTTGTGCAAAATCTATTAACCTCCCACTGCTTTGGGGTGCTTCCTCCTTGACACCTCTATATCTCACACTCTTCAGATCCTCAGATATGATGAGACCTGGATCAGCTGTGTTACTATCCAGAGTGATGTCCACTTTCAAATTGAAAATCCATTCCATAACTCCAGGGATGGTCTGTGTAGTCAGGCATATACTGAAGATTTCTGTTTCCTTTTGGAGCACAACTTCATTCCTGTTTAACACTCCTTTCGTATTCTGGAGCAAGTCCAGATCTGGTTTCTTCTGCTCTTCCTCTAAGTCTGTGATCCTCTTCCTTAATTCTTGACACTGGCGGGACAATCCACTAATTGTCTTACTCAGGCCTTTTAAATTGGCCATCCCCTGTGCTTGCTGATATGATAGATGTGCATTTATCTCCTCATCTAGGAATCGTCTCATTTTCTGGAATTCCAACCAAATACTCCTCTTTTGAATGTCTATTTCCTTCTCCATCAAGGCAAATTTAATCCTTTCACTGACCATTTGTCGAGCAATGTTCTCAGTTTTCTTCCACAAATCAGTCACAGTTGTTTGGAGTGTCTGCCTGAAGTCCTCAGCAGCTTCATGTAGGCAACAAAGTGTGTGACCTTCATGCTCCTGGGACTGAGAACAGGGCACGCAGATTGGGCGCTGGTCATCCTCACAGAAAAGCTTCTCCACTTTCTGATGCACCTTACACTTTCTTCGTCCTTCAGAGTATGGAGAATAATGATGTTTTTTGGCAATGGCTGCTAGTTTTCCAAGTCGAATGTTGGCTTTGAAATGCCTCATCCTGATGACATTCCTGCACTCTGGACATAAGAAAGGAGGAGAGACTTCCTGCCAGCTCCTGAGGAGGCAATCATGGCAAAAACTATGGCCACACTCAATGGACAGTGGGTTTGTGAAGAACTCCATGCAAATGGAGCAGATGAGCTCTTTCTGGAGGTCTTGAATCAGCTCTGAGCAAGAGGCCATGCTGCTTTGTTTCCTCTGAGATGTTTTTTTCAGCCTCAGAGTTCTGCCTTTTTTTCTGCTTGCAGTGCATACAGGGAATCTCTGAGCTTGCCTTATCCCAGCACTTTTATATGTCCCTGAACCCTGAAGCCCCGCCTTCCTTCAAGGTATGAATTCTCCTGGTTTTCACTTTACACCCCCCCCCCCAACGTTCACACCTTAGTAACTACTTAGTAACTCAGTTGCTGTGAGGATTAAATGAGGTGATATTGCTAAAATCTTTATGTGCTACAAAAATTGTGAGCTGCTATTACTTTGTTCCCTTCACTTTGTAGCATGGTAATATTCCATTTCATTCAGGTATCACAATTTGTTTATCCATTCCTCAGATAACATGCATATTCATCAACCTTTTTTTTTTTCCTAGTTCTTTGCCACCACAAAAATGTGTTAATATTTTGCTCTATGTGGTATTTTTTCCTTTGGTTTTGACCTCCTTTGTATGTGGGCCTTGAAGAACTTAGAACATCTGATGGACATTTTAGTGTCCTTTAAAGATCAACTGTGAGGTTTATAAAGGTTTGACAGACATAATTTCTGGATAATTTAATTATTTTATTAATAATGCGAACATTTTAATAAAAGGAGGGTCATTTGGCCATCTTTCTCTCAGACTAAAGACTAACTTCATTTTTTTAATGTCATTACTTAGTGCTTGCCATGTCCAGAACCTCCCACCTCTCTAGGAAGAAAATACTTAGGGTGTGTGTGTGTGTGTGTGTGTGTGTGTGTGTGTGTGTGTCCACTTGGTTTCTGGATGAGAATTTCACATTTAGGGTGTGAATAGTGAAGTTAATACTTATGACTGGTATAAAAATTGTGTGATACTTTTTGCCCCCTTTTCCACCACTCTGACACTATCACTTTGAAGGGACAAGAGGACACATAGGGTTGAGGTCCAGTGTGCATTTTTTTGTTTGCTGGTTTCAAGGGCTACCATAGTTAAAGAATTCATCACCTATGGGTGAGGCTATGCCTATGGGAGATGAGCTTCTCTGGGCTTAACTAGACTGATGCCTAGGAAGTCAACATAATTTGTTACTAGAACTTTACCTGGAACCTTTTCAGAATGGTAGAACCTAGCAGAACTTGGCACTCTGCTTCTGTTCAAGAACCCAAGGCCACTTCCATGTCAAGATGTGTAGAAGCTCCTCACACACCCCCAAGCTGTCCCTAAATCCCCTCATTGCAACCTCCCATAGAAGCCTAAAGAGAGAGAGTGTGTGGGGCGATGGAAATCACACTGCATTTGGAGGGAGAGAACTCAGAATATCTGCATTGCATATCTGACACTTAGTATCTTTGTGACTTTTCACAAGTCACTTAACTTCTCTGGGCCTCATTTGGACTAGACATTCCCTAAGATCCTTCCAGTCCTAAATCTATCTTTTGTGATCCAAAGAGGCTGCCAATGGCAGAGCAGATAGAGCCCTGGGCCAGGAGTCAGAAAGATATGTGTTCTAATCCAGCCTCAGACACTGTGTAACCCTGGGCAAATCACTTAACCTCTATTTGCTTCAGTTTTACTCAAATATAAAATGGGGATAATAATAGCCCCTGCCAAGAAGGGTTGTTGTGAGGATCAAATGAGATGATAGTAAGCTACATAAATTAATAGTAGGCTATAGAAATCTTCCTTTTCCCTTCCCCCTTCCTAAGAAAAAGGGTTACACAAACTACACGCTCACACATACACAGAGCAATAAAAATTAAAAATAGGCAAAATAGAATAATTTTTAAAATACTGCAAATCAACTCAATTAGATTTAAAGTACCAGAAGCAGCAGAAGTAGAAAAAGAAGTCCTACAACGGGCCCTGATAAGTGTCATAATCTTCATTCAAAGAAAGTCAACACTCACTGGTGATGCAAAGAAAATCTCAAAATGGAACAAAAGAAGAGGTTGAGGAAAGATTTTTAAAAATCACAGATGTTAAAGGTCACAAATTAATTAAGAATTAAGAAGTTAAAAAAGGGAAGGAAGGAAATGATGAAAATTACCAGTATGGAAACTATGAGAGAAAAGCTCAAAAAATCCATAGAAGCAATGAATGGCAGCCTTACTGCAGGCCAAAGAAAACCACAGGAGGCCCTTTATTAGCAAGTATATAGCATTCTACTGTGCTTCTTGAATCCTACCCAAATGATGCTTATTTATAGGGGAAGTCTTGTGCCTTAGATTTTCCTGTGTCTCTCTGAGGTATTTGGTACAGAGAACCCTATATATTACAACGTCAGTGACAGTTGTATTTTTGCTAACATCTTAGGAGCCCTTTCCAATTCCCTCTGGTGAACCTGGAATGGGAGATTCATCGGACCCTTCTTGTCAGAGGTCATAAGACTGTGACAAATGAGATTTTCCTATGCAACCTTTAGCAATCAATCAACCAATAAACAAACCTTTATTAAGTGCCTAATTCGACAGGCACTGTGTTACTCACCCTCTCTCTCTTCCTCTGACCTGCCTTTGAGGGCTGAGAGCAGAGTTCAAGCTTCAAGATTATAGACTTTCAGAGTAATATAAAATGAGGTACTATCTCTTATTGGGAAACAGAACTCTTCACTCCTCTTTGTCTACCTTGGCCCCATTTTCATAATACCATAAGATTGCAGAATTAGGACAATGGCAGTAAGATTAGCCTTAAGATTTATGAAGTACTTGCATCATGGAAAGATGAGAGCTAAGTCCTCAGAGCATGTTTGGGCTTCTTTCCCTGGTGGGTTATGAAGATAATGCAAAGATATTCCCTGCCTGGCATCCATCCAATATGTGGAACTTTGGAAGTCTGTTTCCATCCATGCGTGACTGAGGGGCTGGCACTGGGCAATGATGAAGGGTCTTATAATTGGCTGCAGAACCGGAGAGTTAGTCTACAAAAGGGACCACCTGCTGATCTCTCCAGGCTCCCTTTTCCTTCCGGGTGATGAGTGACACAAAGACTGCAGTGAGCTTCTGGGTGGGGGAGGGGGAGCAGCAAACCCAATCCCCCCCCCCCCCCCCCGCATCTGCCATGTGTCCAGAGCACATGGTGCCTCTTTTCCATTGTTTGCTTTTTTTTCCCCTTGCTGTTAAATGAATGAATATTCTGAGATGGAGGGCCTAGATGACCACAAGAAGGTGGGAGGTCTTATCCAAAGACCCACTGGTGACAGCTGGTGTCTTCCCCTCACCAGGTGCCTGAGCAGAAGGGGGAGGGGAGGGGCTTACAGAGTGTTACAGGCTGATATAGAGGAAGCACCTGCAGACCTCTGTGAAAAGGCATTATTATCTGGGAGATGGCAGTGATTCCTGGGACAGTGATGAAGAGAAGTGCTGGGCACTGATCCCTGGAGTATGGTATAAATGGAGAAAAGGACTTCACAGGATCAGAGACTGAGGGACTGCTTTGCAACACATGTTTCCCACCCATGTGCCTGTGTGTTCAAGGGGAGATTGTGCCCTGGTTTACGGGGAATGTTTTATGGCAACTATTTGTGCCATACTTGCTTGGTAAATCAGCTTCCTAAAAGCTAATGGAGCCAACTGGTTGGCTGATAATGGGGAGAAGACCTATTATCTCAGGAACTACAGTGTTAGAGGTTCCTAACAGAGGATAACAGAGGTTATCCCTAGAACCCTAAATGGAGTGAAAGTCACTTGACTTTCAGGAGATCCAGTCTTCCAATGCTGCAAGCGCTTGGCCATGTGAGTTTGGGGGTGTCGTGAGCCTCCACCACTGATGGGAATTCTAATAGGACCTCAGGACATTCTGCACTCCTATGATTGTTTGGGTACTCCCATTACAGAATATGTATTCACCTCATATCGGGAAAGAGAAAACACAAAGGAAAAAGAGGCACATGGTGGATGGGTGGGGGAATGTAGCATGCTGCCTATACCCCTTCTCCCACTCAGCAGCTCACAGGAGTTCTTGTGTCACTCACAGCAATGAAGGAACAGAGAACCTGAGAGATGAGGTCATTTCTTTTGTGTGTCAACTCAGATCTGGTTCAATACTTGTTGAACCATTTTTTCTCCTTTTTAAATTATTGTTATTTAAAGATGTGAACTGTGTACTAAGGTCTTTATTGAGACTTTACCCTGCCTTCCCTACTCCCACCCTTTGCTAATATCTTTTGGAAAAATCTTCCCCTGAGTCCTGTAAAGTACTGACCTTTAATATATTTACTTGATGGAAATCAGAAGTTCTTTGTACCAGGAAGATACGCTGTCTGTCTGTACGGAAGTCTTCCAGGAAGTAAAACAGGCAGCCACTCATCTTGTGGGCCAGGGCAGACGGGAGCCTGGGAAGTAAGGTGACAGGATGTCAAGGATAAGAATAGCATGGCATTGGCCTGAGAAGGGATGGATGAATCGGTTCCGCTGGGAGAGCGAGTGCCCGTATCAATGACACTGTGAGATTAAATACCATAGTGGTTGGTTGGTGCATTGAATGGAGCACTGGATCTGGAGTCATGAAGATCTGAATTCAAATTTGGCCTCAGACACTTACTAGCTATGTGACTGTGGGCAAGTCACTTAACCTTTGCCTGCCTCAGTTTCCTCATCTGTAATATGGCAATAATAATAATACTTTCCAGGGAGGAGGGCAATAATAACTGGGGGTTCTGTCAAGGCCCCCAATTTATCAAGCTTTGTCTCATACCGTTTCTTCTTATGAATTCCACATTGCAGCCAGACCGAACTATCTTCCAGTCCCTGCTGTTATCACCTGCCTTCTTATCTTTGCTGTTCCTCATGCCAAGAATGACAACCCCTCCATCTCTTAAATCTTTCCTTCATTCAAAGCTTTACTCAAGTGTCACCTCTTCCATGAATCCTTTCCTGAGCCTGTCTGCCTCCTTATGTCTTAACTCAGAGTGATCTCCTCATCTTCACTTTTCTCAAAGAACTTTGCCTGGACTTTTCTTCTAAACTTTTCCCCCTCCCTTATATCCTTCCCCCTTCCTTTGAGTGTTAGCTTTGGGAAAGCATGGGCTAGGCTGTCTCTGATTTTGCATAGACTAGCATAGGTTCTATTTATGCAGTAACTGCTTAATGAATGCCTATATAAAGGAACTTAGCCCTGTTTCCAATTCCACTGCAAGTATAGTACCTTCACTTTGTAATTCCCTGCATATGGAAAGGCTTTCCATATGGTAGAGTCTTTAGAAAACCTGCATCAATTGGCTGATGGATTGATTTTCCTATGGTCCTTAGGAACCTAGTGCCCAAGGTCCAGGCTATTTATCTCTGATGGGAATGACCTGCTTGCAAATCCCATCCTTACCCTCCACAGTAGAGATCTTGACTTGATAGATATATTCTGTCTGTTTGTTGCAGAAAGTGTCTTAGCTGCAGACCTGAGCTGCTCTGACCTCTTCATTCCCCTTGAGGTAATAGCAACAGTGGGGGCTAATCAGGCTGATGGTCAAGGTGAGAAGCAAGTGGTCTTTCAAGTGGGAGCTGGCCAGCCACCTGTCATCATCTTTGGGAAGCACCATGTGGTTGAACTTTGCCACAAGAACAGGGCCTCCTAAGGGATGAAGTTTCTCAGGGAAATGTGTGTTTGGACTGAGGTCATTTGTTTGTGATGTCATCATGGCCCAGGTGACTCCAGAAGGCACTGACTTCCTTTTGTCATGGGTAACTTTGCATATTTTGTAGCTGTGCCTGGCAATGGACTTGTTTGTTCATTCATTCATTGATTCACGAAAGTGTAGAATTAACTTTAGGTCCAGAAGGTACCATATTTTTTGTTGTTCAGTCGTTTAAATTGTGTCCAACTCCTCTTGACCCCATTTGTCGTTTTCTTGGCAAGAGATACTGGAGTGGTTTGCCATTTCCTTCTCCAGCTCATTTTACATACAAGGAAACTTGGGCAAACAAGGTTAAGTGGCTTGCCTAGGATCATAGAACTAGTGAGTGCCTGAGGCCAAATTTGAACTCAAGATCAATCTTCTGACTTCAGGTCCAGTACTCCCCCCACTGCACCATCTAACAACACACAGCTAGTAAATGACAAAGTTTGTGATGGGGTGCTTGGGATCTATGTTTGTAATACCAGCTTGTAACATCAGTTTGTAAAAATCAATTTGTAAAACCAGTCTGTATAATCACATTTCCCCCCCCCCCCCAGCCTCAGAGCATTAACTCTGCCCCTTCCCCCTGCCAGCTCTCTGCCCAGAAACAATTCATAAACTGTTTATTTCTGCTTGGAACAATAACAAGCTACACCTATGAATCCTTCACTAAACCATCTATAAACATTTTAGCTTAGGCAAATGTTATCTCCCCTTAGTATAATGGGCAGCTGCACCTATGAATCCTTCAATGCACTATCTGTAGGTTAACTCCTTAGTCAATTATACACATACTGAGTCTCTGTTAGCCTTGGTTCCCAACATACATCTTGTCCAACATGACACTGATAGGTGTCAGACTAGGCATTTCTCAGTCGGCTCTGACCACTAGCTGACTTAGTGACATTTTAAGCCTAAAACCACACCTCCATGTAGCCCCACCTTGGGCTATTTCCCAGTGAATTATGGGCAATACAACTGCGCAGTTGATATTAAATGTGCTTGTTCCTTTAAGCACTGACCACTCTTTAACTCCTCCCTACTCCCACCCTTACTCACCTAGTTAGCATAATTGACATCTGATTTACTGTTGCTACTCCTTAAAAACTATACCTATGACTTCTTTAAGTTTGCAGGTTCCCTAAGAACTCTTGCCCGCTGTATAGCTAACAATAAACTTTTACAATCCTGATTTCAAAGATTGCTTGGGCCTAGTGAATTCCTTCCAGACTGAGCCCACTCAGGGACTCTGGTCCTCAGAGCTCCTGTACCACCTATTGCCCCCTCATCAGTTTGGACTGGAATCTAGGTCTTGTGACTCCCTTTGTACCAATATGCATCTATTAATTGCCTAGTAGTGCATGCAGGACTTTTTGTTTGTTTTTTTTTTAAGAGAAAAGTCAGTTTACTTTTAAAAAAATTATTTGAAATTTTGGACTTTAAGTGAGTTCTTTACATACACAGTAGAACATAAAAAGAGGAACACTGGAAACTGGAAATTTCATGTAGAGCTTGCTTTCTTTTTAAAGTATATCACAAATTCAACATGCAACTTTCAAAGCTAGCCTTCCTGTCTAGAACTCTTTCTGGTCTTTCTTCTCTTTCCTCTATGTATATTTATATATTATACAAAAAAATTTTCAAATGACTTTTATTTTCTTTTTTGGCAAACAAATCCCTACCCACCCTTTTATCCTGCCTTTCCACTCTCCCTCCTCCCTCCCTTTTCCCCCATGGGGGGATGGTGGTGGTGGAGAAAACAAAATCCTTGAAACAATCATACATAGTGAAACACCAAACAGATTCTCTCACTGGCTATGTCCAAAAATGTGTGCCTTTTTCCATGAAGGCTATCTTGCTAGTAGGCACTAGAGGGAAATACAGAGTTTAAAAAGATGTAATAGAGCTTGATTTTCACAGGGAGATAGGACACAAACTCAGATAATTAATCCATTATTTCTATGATAAGTGCATTCCAGAGGTGCAAAAAAGGGTATTCGTGGTTTGAGAGGGAAGGCCTCAACTGTTTTGAGATACTGTGGGGTACCATTTGATTTGGTCTTGATGGGTTGGAATCATGCAAAGTGAAAGGAGTTATTCCAGACATAGGAGACAATGAGGTGAGTAAATAGGTACAAACTACTCTGGCTTTCAGAACCCTTTTCAAACTGATTCCAAACTTCTTTTCTGCCCTTATTATTATTCTACAATCCAGTCAATCTTGCCTTCTTGCTGTGTTTTGCACATATTACATCCCCCTTCTCTCTCTTTGCCCAAGGTGTCTCCCCTGCCCAAAATGCATTCCCCTCAGTGTCTTATAATCTCTATCCCAAAGCTCAATTGAGATGTCAAAACCAATCTCCCCATTTTCATCTCCATTATTCCAAGAGATCTGTGATCTTGTATTCCCTCCATTGAAGGATGTGGGTCCCCAACCCATATGTGTCTGCCTGTCCTGTCTTTATATCTTATAGTTTCACCACAAGCGCTTCCTCCACCCTAAGTGCTAGAAGCCTTCTGCTTTCTCTCTGGACATTGTGAAGATATATCAATGGTTGTCCATTGACTATCCCTTATTTTTGTCATATTTCCATCTTACAGAGTCCTACTGGAATACCTCAGCATGGTGTGAAAGTGACTTTGGGTTCCTGAAGGCCAACAGACTACTGACTTGGTCAAGTTCTGGTGTGCTAGAAGAACTTGGAGTGTGGTCTCAGCAGCAGATAGGGTTTGCCCTCTGAGGATTAGCCTAACATAGAAGCCTGGAGTACTAAATCTTCTGCTCTGTAATAAAAAATACTAATTAATATTATAACTATTTTTGGTCTTGGTCCTTGACTTGGACAGGAGTCCCATAGCATCAGCAGGTAGAGATGGGATTCATCTGAAGAATGAGGATAATAATAGCACCTATCTAGCTCCCCAGAGTGGGGCAGCTAGATGGTGCAGTGAATAGATGCCAGGTCTGGAATCAGGAAGGCTTATCTTTTTGAGTTAAAATCTGGCCTCAGACACTTACTAGTGTGTGACTCTGGGCAAGTCACTTAACCATGTTCGCCTCAGTTTCCTCATCTATACAATGAGCTGGAGAAGGAAATGGCAAAACCATTTCAGTATCTCTGCCAAGAAAACCTCAAATGGGGTCACAAAGAGTTAGAAACAACTGAACAACAAAACCTTCTAGGGTTATTGTGAGAATCAAATGTGATAATTGTGAAACACTTAGCATAGTGCCTGGCATATAGAATGTATTAGCTAGCAACAGCACTGGGGGGAGAGGAAAGCAAACACTCAAATCGGTGTGATCACAGATCCATTTGAGCACTTGGTGGAGTCAGTGTAGCAAGATTTGGAAGGGCTTTATAGAAGAAGCTACCATCACTTGTACCTTGAAAGAAGCTAAGGATTATTGATAATTGGTAGGAGATAACTATAGGCACAGGAGACACATTTGCAAAGGTGCAGAATCTTGGAGACATACATGCCTCAGGCAGCCAGAGTCCACTGGGGTTGAACTGAGGGCAGGGTTTCCTGTCCTTTGATTCAGAGATCTCACTGCTAAGCTTATACTGCAAAGATACATAGGAAGGTCCCATATGTTATAGATAGATAAATAGCTAGCTAGCTAACTAGATAGACAGATAGATACATAATATATTTAGTATATACTATATGTATATACTATTTATTATATAGTATATATATATAGTATGGTATATGGGACCTTCTATGTATCATATATGTGTGTATAGACATATATACATGTATATATATGTATACATAAAAATAAACATACACACACACGCACCCTTCTATAGTAGTATAGAACTTGAAACAAACTAAATAGCCATGATTTGGGGGGATGGCTAAACAAGCTGTGACACATAGATTAATTGAATATTATTGTGTTGTAAAAGATGATGATGAACTCAGAGGAGTTATATGAATGAGGAGACTTATATGAGCTGATTCAAAGTGAAGTGAGCAGAACCAAGATAAGAATAGACATAATGTTGATGTAAATTAAATACCAATACCAAATTAAATGCCTCCTAATTATAATGAACAAACTTGATCCTGATCAGAAATGATATGAAAATATACTTTTGAGTTTTGATTTTCTTTATTTTAATTTAGGAGAAAGGGGTTGAGAAGGTGGATTTTTATTCATTAAAAAAATTCAATGAAATTTAAAAAGGAAAGAAAATGTATCTTCTTTCTTTTTTGGGGGGGAGGGGGGAAGGCAGGGCAATTGGGGTTAATAATTTGCCTAAGGTCACATGACTAGTAAGTGTTAAGTGTTTGAGGCCAGATTTGAACTCAGGTCCTCCTGACTCCAGGGCCAGTGCTCTATTCACTGTGCCACCTAGCCACCCTCTTCTTTCTTTATGGAGATGGGGGTGTAGGGCAAGGGTTGTGGAACATGGAGCATGTAATACTGGACTTTTTTGATGTGCTGCTTGGTTTTGCTGAACTGCTTTTTTAAAAAATTATTATTCCCTTTGGCAAGTCAAAAGAGCCTATGAGGGTCCATGAAAACTAAGGTACCACCTCACACCTGTCAGATTGACTAATATGACAGAAAAGGAAAATGACAAATACAGGAGGAGATGTGGAAAAATAGATATATTAACGTACTCTTGGTGAAATTGTGAACTAGTTCAACTATTCTGGAGAACAATTTGGAACTATACCCAAAGTCCTATAAAACTCTGAATCTTTTAACCCAATAATAACACTACAAGGTCTATATTCTAAAGAGATCAAAGAAAAAGACCTATATGTACAAAAATATTTATAGCAGCTCTCTTTTGTGGTGGCAAAGAATTGAAAATTGAGAGGATGTTCATCATCTGAGGAATGACTGAACAAGCTGTGGTATATGATGTGACGGAATATTATTGTGTTATAAGAAATGATGGAGGGTGATGGTTTCAGAAAAACCTGGGAAGACTTACATGAACTATTGCAAAGTAAAGTGAGCAGAACCAGAAGAACATTGTCGATCTTTTTTTCCCCTTTTTTGGGGGAGGTCGATTGGGGTTAAGTGACTTGCCCAAGGTCACAAGGCTAGTTTTTGTGTTAAGTGTCTGAGCCGAATTTGAACTCAGGTCCTCTTGACTCCAGGGCCAGTGCTCTATTCACTGTGCCACCTAGCCACCCTGAGATAAATTCTTAAAAACAAAAAGAGATAAAGACATTACAAAAGATAAATACTTTTTGATTACATGAAATTAAAAAGCTTTTGGACGAACAAAATGAATAAATCTATGATGAGAAGGGAAGTTGTAGACTGAGAGAAAAAAAATCTTTTCAGCAAATATCTGATAAAGATTGGCTGTCCCAGATATGCTGATAATTAATAGAAATATTTACATCAACAGCTATCCCCCAATAGAGAAATATACAAAGGATGTGAAGAAAGTTCTCAAAAGATGAATTGAAACTATTAACAACCATATGAAAAAAGGCTCCAAGTCACAAATAATAAGAGAAATAAAAATTAAGATATCGCTGAGATTTTACCACACACAGCAGATTTCTAAGGATGATAAACAAGGGACAGTCACTGTTGAAAGGGCTGGGGAAAGACAGGCATACTAATGCATTGTTAATGGAACTCTGAATTAGTACATGGATTATGGAAAGCAATTTAGAATTATGCAAATAAAGTGACTAAAATGTCCAAACCTATTGACCTAGAGATTTCACTGCTAAGGAGGTCATTGGTAAAAATAAAATGTTAAAAAAGACTCTCTATACACCAAATAGCCATAGCAGCACTTTTTGTGGTAGTAAAGAACTAGAAAGAAAGCAGCTGGGCGTCCCAGGGGATAGGGCACTGGGCTTGAAATTAGGAAGATTCATCTTTCTGAGTTCAAATCCTGCCTCAGACACTTAATAGCTGGGTGACCCTGGGAAAGTCATGTAACCTTGTTTGCCTCAGTTTCCTCATCTGTAAAATGAGCTGGAAAAGGAAATGGCAAACCACTCCGGTATCTCTTTGAAGAAAACCCCAAATGGGGTCATGAAGAGTTGGCCATGACTGAGCAACAACTAGACAAGAAACCAAGTCAATGCCAATTGATTGAATAATGACTAAACAAATTGTATAAGAATGTAATACAGTATTTCTGTGCTATAGGAAATGATGTGCATAATGAATACTGAGAATCATGAAAGAACTTACATGAACTGATGCAAAGTGAAGCAAGAAGAACCAGGAAAACAATATATACAGTGACTACAATATTATAAATGGAAAGAATAACTACAGGTATAATCAAAAGTGAATTTTGCTAAATAACAGACAGAAATTGGCTCCAAAGAAGAGATATGAGAAGACATCACCCTCTCCCACCCCTTTAAAGAAATTAGGGTCCATGTGTATGGAGCATTGCACATAAGATTAAGTCTCTTTTATATGTTGATCAGTTTTACTGATTTTTTTCTCTTCCTCTTTTTCATAAAAAAATAAAAATATGCCTTTGTTATAAGGGAAATGGAGAGACAGAGGATGGAGAGAAAGGAAAGTCTATACCAGTCAGGTTTATTTTAAAAAGAATTGCTAGCATATTTTATGAAATAGAATAGCTCTTCTTTCTTAGTTTCTATACAAACTGTTTCTGAGGTAGCATAACATAGGCATACAAAGCTGGCCTCCCAATCAGGAACTTCTATTCTGATTCATATTGACTGTGTGACCCTGGGCAAATCACTTAACCTCTCAGTACCCTCAGATAACTCTCTAAGATGATAAGTCTCAAAGAGGATGCTGAGGTAGGAATTTTCACACTGAGAAATATACTATATTAAAAAAATTTTTTTTATTTCAAGCAGTTTTTTATTTTATTTATTTATTTTTTTACATTTTTTAAATTTTTTAAAATGCTTTATTAACTTCTGATTTACATCATTCGTTTCCGCCAGATTTTGAGTTACAAATTTTCTCCCCGTTTTTCCCCTACCCACCGCCCTAAAATAGCAGTCCCACAGGATATCCCCTCCTCCAATCTGCTCTCTCCCATACTGGGGTTTTCTCAGCTGCCGGAGGTATTAGATGGGTGCCCTCTCTGAGGTCTCCACACGCTCTGGCAAGCTGGACACCCACCCCCAGGACCTCCACCCCTGACTGCAATCCAGATCTGAGAAGGTTAAAGTAAGAACGATTACCCCTCAGACTGGTGCTTGGTCCCCCTACACTCTGCAGGTCAGGAGCTGAAGCTGCCACGTGGCGCTGGCAGGCTGTGCTGGCGTCTCAGCGGTTTCTCCGCCCTGGGGGCAAAAGCCAGGCACTCCCACTTACTGGGTCCCAAAGTCCAGATTGCACTGACCTTTCACTTTGTCCTTTGCATCTATGTGTTGATAAATCTGGAAATGGCCATAGCTGCTGCTGATCTGGAGTCCCTCCAGCCAGCAGCTGGTCAGGCCTGTCCTGGGGCTAAAACCTCGGCGTGGGGCTGGGCTCGGCCTGCTGTGCTGGACTCCTGCCGTCCTGCCAGGCTGTCCTCAGGGGAAGGTTAGCTTCTCTGTGTCATTTTGTGGGTTCTGCAGCTCCAAAGTTTGTTTAGAGTCCCCTTTTTCCATGAATTGGGGAAGGTGGAAGCCGGAGCCACTACTCCACCATCTTGGCTCTGCCCCCAAGAAATATACCATATTAAAGAAATCACAGTTCTGGTTCAAAAAGAGGAGAAAAGAAAAAGCAAGAAGGGGTAAGGAAGGATGAAGAAGAATGGAAGGAAGGAAAAACGAAAGGAAAAAATTAAGACCAGAAAACAAGAAAGGAAATGAAATCAATCTGTCAAATGCTTTTCTATTCTAGCATTCTATGAATTTTTTATTATAGCTGATACTAATGGCCTTTTAGCAATTTGTATTAGGTTCGCTATTAGGTCTGTATCACAAAGATGTCATAAAAAAGGGAAAGGGACACACACTACAAAAATACTTATGGCAGCTTTTTTTGTTGTGGCAAAGAAATGGAAATTGAGATATCAATCAACTGGGGAATGGCTGAACAAGTTGTGGTATATGAATGTAATGGAATACTATTGTTTTATAAGAAATGATGAGCAGGCGGATTTCAGAAAAACCTGGAAAGACTTACATGAACTGATGTTGAGTGAAGTGAACAGAACCAGGAAAATGTTGTACACAGCAACAGCAACATTGTATAATGATCAGCTTTTCTCAACAGTGCAATGAATCAAGAGAATTCCAAAAGACTCATATGATGAAAACTGCTATCCACATTTAGAGAAAGAACTACGGAGTCTGAATGCAGATTGAAGGGTACTATTTTCATTTTTTTTAATGGTTTTTCCATTTTGTTCTGTTTCTTCTTTTACAACATGACTAATATGGAAATAAGTTTAAAATGATTGTAGTTGTATAACCTATCTCAAATTGCTTGCCATCTTGGGGAGGAAGAAAAATTTGGAACTCAAAATCTTATAAAAAATGAATTTTGAAAACTATCTTTACATGTAATTGGAAAAATATTAAATACTATCAAAATTTGTTTTAAACCTATTGCAATAATCATCCTTCATAAAAGGGTTGGGTTTTCAGGTTTTTTTTTGTTTGTTGTTTTTTAGACAGGAAGAATGCAGCAAATGTCAAAGATGAAAAAGTTTCAATAAAATAATAAATTAATTCTAAAAAACAACAAAAAATAAGTACATGAGAATGATGTCATTTTGTTTAATGTTGCTATGGAATTTCATAATTTCACTATTACTATAATACATGAGTAGGAAATTGCTTAGGTCAGAGGTGGTGATTTTCTTATTAGCAGAAGGAACTCTCTGCTAGTCAGAGATCTTTCTGAGCAAAATATTTGTACATTAATAAAATATGCCAGAAATATTTTTTTAAACAAATTTTAGCTAACCCTTGGCATGTAGGTCGTTTTACTTCCTTAGATCACACTAGGGTTTCAGTACTTAAATAAAATTTGAGCTTGGACTGATTTTCTTTGAAAATACTTGGCACTAACTGGGAAAAAACTTGAAATTTCTAAAAGGGGTTTTGGAGTTGGGTTGCCCATTGTTTTGTTTTGTTTTTGTTGTTGTTTTGTTGGCTTGTTATTTAAGCTCAGGGAATTTCACCTACCCCTGGCATAGTGCTTGACCCACAAGGGGCACTTAATGAATGTTTGTTGAGTCATCTCATATGACAAATAGTATTTTAAAAAATTTATTTATTCTAGTTTTCAACATTCATTTCCACAAAATTTTGAGTTCCAAATTATCTCCCCATCTCTCCCCCACCCCCCACCCCAAGACAGCAAGCATTACCCCATCCCCCAGTCTTCCCTCTCTTCTAAACCTCTCATCCCCTCCTCCCTTACTCCATTAACCCTTACTTTCTTGTAAGGTAAGATGGATTTCTATATCCCATTGTCTGTATATATTATTTACAGGTTGTATGTAGAAACAATTTTTTAACATTTGTTTTTAAAACTTTGAGTTCCAGATTCTCTCCCTTCTTCCCTCCTCACCCACCCCCACTGGGAAGACAAGCAATTCAATATAGGTTATACATGTGTAGTTATGCAAAACATTTCCATAGTAGTCATATTGTGAAAGACTAACTATATTTTCCTCCATCCACAAATAGTATTTTTAAAGTCACAAAAAAGAAAAAAAAAGTAAAAGAAGAGGAAAAATCAGCACAATGGATCAATGCATTTGAAAAAGTCTGAAAACATGTACAATGTTTAATACCTGTGGACCTCCCACCTCCACAAAGAGGTAGGTTAGGGGTGTCTTCTCTTCTCTCTTTATTCTAGTACGGCCTGATCTTTATATTATTTTATGCATTATATGTATAATAAAATATATAAGAAATAGAATAAGATATATCTTGTTATATTAATTTTTTATTTTTGGTTGTCTTTCCATTTACTTTGTAATAGTCATTGTACTGTATTGTTTTCTTGACTCTGCTTACTTCACTCTGTATCAGTCAGGTTATGTAGATCTTTCCATACATCTCAGTATTCATCATTTCTTGAGGCACAGTAATATTTCATTACATTCATATAGCACAATTTGTTTAGTCAGTTCCCAAATTATAGGCATTTACTTTGTTTCTAGTTCTTTGCTATCACAAAGAGTACTGCTATAAATATTTTGGCATATATGGGGACTTTCTTCTCATCAATGGCTTCTTTGGGGTATAAATCCAGTAATGGAGTCTTTGTTTTAGAGGGCATCAACATTTTAGCCAATTTATTTGCATAAATATATGTACTATATTAGTATGGTTATTTTCCCACAACCACTCCAACATTGTCTATTGCTATCTTTTGTCATCTTTGCTAGTTTGCAGGATGTGAGGTCAAACCTAGGAGTTGTTTTGGTTTGCATTTCCCCTATTTTTTAGTGATTAGGAGCATTCTTTTATGTGGCTATGAATACTTTGCAATTTTTCTGAGAATTGTTTATTCATATCCTTTGATCACTTATCTATTGGGAATGACTATTGGTCTTATGTATATTTATTGTTTGTTTATTTATTTTGGATACGAAATCTTTATCAGAGAAATTTGATGCAAAGATTTTCCACCCAATTGGCTGCTTCCTTTCCTATTCTAGGTGGGTTAATTTTGTACGTACCCAGTCTGACATTAAGCCAATTTCAGTCACCTGTGTTTTGTCAAGTATTGAGCATTCTTTGAATCCAAGGGAGATTGCCCCAACTCCATGACTTAGTGACATTTTCCTTATCCTTTGCCTAAGTATTGAATAAAAACTAGGCCTGAAATTAGTGGCCCCAGTTAGTGAGCAGGAATATATCTTCTCACAACTCCTCTGGGAATTCCATCATGACTCTTTGTCTAGGATTTCCCAACAGACATATGTGACAACGTCAGTATTTTTCATCTCCATAACAAAAGACACTGGAAAGTTGGAAATCTGATAAGAGAGTCTAGTTTGAAAGCATAGGAATATTTAGAATGCATTCAAAAGATGAAATAGTCTTACCAAATTTAAAATTTAAAATATATATTTGATGAATTTATACCTAGAAAATTGAGCCTTACTGTGACAGCCTTTTCAAATGACCTTTCATCATTTTAAACATTGTTTATTCGTTCTATTGATATGCTGCATTAGGGCCTAGCCTAGCCTCAGGCAATTGCCCATGGCTCTCAAATGGACATTTGACAACCCAGTGTGTGAGGTACAGACTTTACCCTTTTGTTATTATTCAGTAGTGATTCAGTAGTGTCCCACTCTCTGTGACCTCTTATGGGGTTTTCTTAGCAAAGATAGGGATCACTTTGCTGTTTCCTACTCTAGATCATTTTACAGATGAAAAAACTAAGGCAAACAGAGTTAAATGATTTGCCCAGGGGAGCACAGTTAGATAATGTCTGAGGCCAGATTTAAACTCAGGAAGATTCATCTTCCTGACTTCAGGCCAGGAGCTCTACCGACTGTGCTGCCTAGCTGATCCTGAGTGAATATTAACTTATTGTATCAGGATTGCACGTTTTAGAGGCAGGAGATTGATTCAGGAGAGTAAAGAGTTAAGTCAGAAATTCAGACCAAGATCAAACTTGGATCCCTTTGTTCTTTGTATGAGCTCATGACCACCTGTGCAAAAGTGAATTTGTTCGAAGCTGCACCACCAAGGCCTCCTCCTGGCAGTTGGTGGGTCCTTTAGAGACAAAACTAAAGTTAGCTCCCTAGCCAAGGCTCTGGCCTCTTTCACCACTTAGGACAGAACAATCCTTCCTTTCTCTTTCTTCTCCCTAGTCCCTGATTTTGCCTGGGGTGATCCTTCCTTTCCTTGCTCCTATGCTTTAGGTAAGCAAGAAGAAAGGGATGGTGTTGCCACAGTTCAAACTGATGCCTCCAGATTTTCCTTCAATAGCTGGGCCAGGCACATAATATTGGAAAACTAATCAAAGCTAATAGTGAGACAGACTCCATGAGAGCTCTTTTGTTAAAATACAGTTTGGTTTTATTCAAATGACTACTCTAATTATGAGCATGTTCTTGTTCTAATACTACATTTGGGGGGATAGGTTGAAGGCTACCCCTGTTGTTGAAGGACACTAAAAAACAGTTATGTTCCTTCCCCTCCCCCTAAAAAAACTGCTGGAGAAGTTTATTTGTTTTAAATTTTAATTTCTTTTTGCTGAAGTTTTTCTTTTTTGATTTTAAATTTATTATTATTATTTTTTGCTGGAGGAGTTTGTAATGAAGTATATGCTTACTCTAATCCTACTGCGAAATGTCATAGTCTTCCAACCTTATTTCTATCCCATTCTAAAAGACGGCTTCTACGAAGTTGGAAGCAAGGGGGCAGGGTGACTGTTAGTGACCCCTTCTCCACCCCAAAAGAGATCTGGTGCTCCAGAGTAGAGGCAGTACCCTGCCTAACATCTACAGCCCCAAGGATAAAGAAAGGAGGCTGGACATCCACCCTGGACAGTTAGCCCTGTGTATGTGTATATATGTATATGTGTGTACGTTATATACACACACACACACACACACACATATACATATATATAAATGTGTATTCACACACACACACACACACTGTAGAGCCCTACTTTAACATAGCCCCAGTTACTAACTGAGAAAATTGTGAGACCATATGAAAAAAGGTTTGAAGAAATCAATGTAGCAGAGCACCAGAAATTTTGTTTTCTGAGGAGGCTTTCAAGGACCTTTTAGGACAAGGAGGTGACAAGGTGGTTAAGTGGTTAGAGAGATGTGCCTGGAGTCTGGAAGACTAGAGTTTAAATCCAGCCTCGGACACTTACTACTTGCGTGGCCTTGGGCAAATCATTAACACCTGCCTCAGTTTCCTCATCTGTAAAATGGGTATTATGAGGATTATAACAGTGCTTGCCCCAACAGGGCTGTTGTGAGGATCAGTTCAGATAATATTTGTAAAGCACTTAGCACAATACCTGGTAGGTGCTAGATGAATGATTATTTCCTTCCCTTCCCCCCTTTAGGGTCCTGAGGCGCTCAAACCTCATTCCCTACTCCGATCAGGGTACCAGGATCAAGATCCATAGAACATTATTTTGAATCTATGGTATCAAGAGAAAATTGCTGGGGCTATGCTTTGCAAGTTGGACAAGGATAAAGTTTGCTTGTTCACTATCTGATTTTCAGGATATGTTGTCACCTTTTCTCCAGATCTCACAGAAGATGTACATATATTGTTTTGAAGTTAGCTTCTTTGGGGCAGCTAGGGGGTGCAGTGAATAGAGCACCAGCCCTGAAGTCAGAAGGACTTGAGTTCAAATCCAGTCTCAGACACTTGACATAACTCGGTATGTGACCTTGGACAAGTCACTTAACCCCAATTGCCTTGCCTTCTCTTCCCCCCCCCCAAAAGGTTTTCTTCTTTGATTATCCAAATTTTCTTTTTAGAACAGGCTAATTAGAAGAGTCATCAGATCACCCTCTGTGTGCCTACAGGAGGATAATTTTAGGGGGTATCTAGGAGGGAGCTGCTGGTATCAGGGATCAAGGCAAAATCAGAAAGCAGACAAAGTTTGTTACTAATACCTTTCCATTTCCCTTCCTATTTCCTTTCACTCTTGCCTTGGCTCTTGAAGCTCCTGAAACTCCCCATCACTGCCCTCCCCCCACTTTCCGATATCTTGCACCCAAAGTGTTTCATGTTCAGCATTATCTCAGAGAGTGGAAAGGGCACCAGGTCTGGCATCAAGGAATGTGGGTCCAAATCTAGCCTTGTGTGATGCTGGTTATAAAAAGTTAGGTTGGATGAGAAGTTGATTCATTGAGGACCCCTACTCTATTCTGACAAGTATCAATCAATTTGATATGATTCTATAGGGGCAGTGATTATAAGTTCTGTATATTTGGCTCCAGAACCGTGAACTGAAGATTGTAAACTCACTTGCTAAATCATAGGAAGGTAACTAGAGGCCTCCCACCCTTGCTTTTCCTCATCATGGTGACCAAGCCCAATGTGTCGAGGTGACTTGATTACATGGAAAGTCCTCCCGTTTATTTTTGTACCTCTCTTTTGTCCAACATGAGCAGGTGACCATCTTATGACCACCTAGTCAGTGGAGATATTCCTTGTTTCACCCATCTTGTGACCCTGCTGACAGATCATTTTTGCTTATTTTAGTTTATGTGTCATATGTCAACCAATGGGATTCTGTATTTTACCATGCCTCTTTTGCATATTTGGGTATCAAACTCTATAAATACAAGGTCCCTGAAGAAGGGGGCACCTCAGATCATGAGGAAGATATGAGGTCTGTTTCATTAGAGGGGACCATGGACCCTTTAGTAAACTGTGCTAGGCTCAGAGCTCTGCCTCAGTCTCTTATGGCAGGATGGACAATTTTAATCCCCACATAGGTATGATAAAAAGGGACAACCTCTGAACAATCAGAGTTGTCCCCAAGTAGGGCAGATTACCCTTGGAAGATAAGTAACACCCCTTCACTGGAGATTTCAGGGGAATCTTAGCTAATTGTTGTTTAGATATGGGTTGAACTGGAAAGCTTTTGAAAGCCTTTCTAACTCTGATTTTCTGTGATTCTGTGGTGTGTTTTCTCCTGTTGACCTCTCTATTGTCTTGCTCTCCATATCCTGGTTGGTTGGCTGCTTCTTGGGGTTCCAGTGATCTCTTTTTCTTCAGTGATAAGCTGTCCTGGTGCCCAGCGTTCACCATGAGATAAGTTCAGAAGATTGGCTGTGGGACTGTGGGCATTTACTCCCTCTTGCCTCAGTTTCTTCATCCACAAAATCAGATAAAAATCACAGGGAAATCAATACTTGTACTGCTTATTTTCATCAGATCATATTTGATCTTAGAGGTCATACAGGCCAGACCCTTAAATTTACATTGGAAGAAACTGAGGCCCAGAAAGGTTAAGTAATTTGCCAAAAGTCAGACTTTTTACTGAACCATTCTACCTCCTGCTTAGAGTTGTTTTGAGGAAAACACTTTTGTCAATTACTGACATGTATGTTAAGTGTTATTACCATTTTCCTCCATTTCTCTAGTTCACTTCTGCAGCTGAGTCATCTGGAGTTATCAATTACTATAACTCCTCATAGGGACAAATAGAGACAGATGTCCCAAAGGATGTCTAGACTAGAAAAACCAGCTTCAGTAACCCCACAAATTCAATTCATTAATCACCTAGTATGTTTCAGGAACTGTACTAAGTGCTCAAGGTACAAATGTAAAAACAAAACAATCCTTTATTTGAAAGAACGTGTATTTCACTAGGAGGTTTGGGGGAAATACAACATTTATTCTGATAAGTTGATACAAAATATATACAATACTTTTAAGAGGGAGAAGAAGAGGAAAAGGGAAGGGATAAGAGAGACAGACAGAGAGAGAGAGAGAGAGAGAGAGAGAGAGAGAGA
>NW_027185782.1:1305184-1373724 GCF_028583685.1 Petaurus breviceps papuanus | reverse complement strand
GAGAGAGAGAGAGAGAGAGAGAAACAGACAGACAGACAGAGACAGAGGGAGAGAGACAGAGACAGAGAGAGAGAGAGAGATGGAGCATAGGTAGGGGGAAGGAGTCAGCAAACCACTGTCCTTAGAATGAAGAGTATGTGGAGGGTGCAAAATGAAATGGTAACCATTGGTAAAAGCCAGATTGAAAGGCTTTGAATGTGAAGCTGAGAATTTTATGTGTTATTCTAGAGGCAACAGGGAGCAACTTGAAGATTTTCGACTTAAGGAATAATGATGATAATATAACTAGGATTTATATAGCATTTTAAAGTTTGTAGAATACTTTATTATCTCATTGGATCCTGACAACAATTGTGGGAGATAGGTGCTGTTTTAGAAGATGACCATTTCAGCAGTCAGAGACTGGACCACAGATTTAGAGCTAGAAAGGGGACCTCAGAGGCCATGCAGGTGATACCCAACATTTTACAAATGGGGAAACTGAGGTGTAAAGAAGCTAACTGATTTGCCCAAGATAGATTTCTGCCTCTTTCCATTGCTCTGTAATTCCTCTCAAGGCATCTAGGATGAGCAATGGCCTGAAGTCAGGAAGACTCATCCTCCTGAGTTCAAATCTGTCCTCAGACACTTACTAGCTGTGTGACCCTGGATAAGTCACTTAAACCTGTTTGTCTCAGTTCCTCATCTGTAAAATAGGAAATGGCAAACTACTCCAGTGTCACTGCCAAGAAAACCCCAAGTAGGGTAGGGAAGAGTCAGATATAACTGAGATGACTGAACAACAACAAGTCCTCTCTGTTGGATTGTAGAGAGGAGGGACTGAAGGAAGTAGGGGCACCCACAATTATACCTCTAACTTTCTGAGCTGTCTAGGGAGGTAGAGCCCTGCTTTATCTGTACCCATTTGACTCAAGTTGGCCTTCCAGTCATTTTTGGGTGCCTTCCAGGCTTGACTCTGATAGATTCTCCCCAACCTCAGACATTGGAGAGTGGGAAGGTAACTATCAGTAGCCTTACCACTCTTCAGGTCCCCAGCAGAAGTTGGGTAATAGCCCTCAGGGATATCCTGGAAGGGGTTCATAGAATAAGACAGGGATTTTAAAGTGCTTTCTCAGGGCAAACCACTTTGCTGGACCTCACGTGAAGTAGGGTGACTAGGTGACCTTTGAGATCCTTCCAGCTCCAGAACTCTGGTTTCAGGATTCAGGTATGAACTTCAGTGAATACAAGTAGTCAGGTACCCCTAAATGAATCGACTTTTATCACTATCCAATGTGTTTGCTAAAAGAGGCATGAACTGGTGAGGCTCTGACAAAGAAATCTTTCTTGCCTCCCAAAGGTTCACTTCTATTTGGAAGTAATCGGACTGACAACCTTGGTGTGCCTGTGGATGGAGCAGCAGGGAACCCTCTCCTGGCTAAGGTCTGGCCCGGGGTTGATGGTCCCTGGAGCAAGGAATTATTTCAGTTCAATTCAGCACACGGGTTACTAGGTAGGTAGCTCTGGGTAGACCGAGGCTGGCCCCTGGGGTTCCAGAAGACCTTCCCACAGGGATAAAGTGGGTCCTAAGGGAGCCAGACAGGCAGTAGGGAGGCCAAGAACTCCCAACAAGAATTCGTTCCGGCTCAGGCAAGACTTCCCAGAGGCGGCAGGATTTGATCTGGGGTTTGCAGAAGGGGTAAGGGAAAGGAGGGGGCAGGGCATTCTGTGCTAGGAGCAGCAGGAGCAGAGGCGGGAAAAGAGCCTGGCCGATGGAGAATGGCGCATGGGCCCATCTGGTGGGCTGGCGCCAGCAGGCTCCACAGGCCCGAGGGTCGGCTGGCTGAGGCTGGGGGGCAATTATATGCCACGTGTTTGGTGCAGAACCAGTGTTGCAAGAGTTCAAGGCGGGAAGAACGACCTGAGCCCCAATTGTGCAGTCCTATAAGGAGAGCTGTAGGCGCCGGTATTGCATGGGCAAGAACAGTATGAGCCAGCCTTCCCAGGCGGGAAACTACAAGCTGGGGGAGGGGAGGTAGGGGTCACCGAGAGCAAAGCGGGCCCCTGCAGGCTTGGCCTGGTTCAGGGTTGGGCCAGCAGAGTAAGCTTGGATAAACTAGGAAATTTAGGGTGGGTGGGGCAGGCTGTGGAATGGGTAAATTGGGCAAGCCGTTTAAAAGCTTCCGGCAAGTGACAACCGCAAGCACCACCTGTGCCTGGTCCCTTTTCTTTTCGCGGGGGTCTTTGTGTGGGAGTGGAAGGAAGGAAGCGGGTCATCCTGGGAATGTGTAAGGGGGGTGCTTGTGTCAAAACAGGACCGGATGGTTTTCCGCCCACCCCTCCCCAAGTGATGGGGCAGGAGAGGTTTGTCTAGAGTTCCGGGCAGAAGCCAAGGAGCTGTAAACACCGGGAGCTCGGGTTTCGCCTTTGCTGGCCTGGCTCCAGGTCCTAGCGGTGCCTTTGCTGGTGGCTGTACGGGTGGCAGTGCCTACTTCGCTCGCCATGTCCCATCAGCAGCAGCAGCTACCTGCTGCGGCTGCAGTAGCCCCGCTGCTCTCAGCTCTGCGACTTGGATGGCGCCTCCCAGGCTATCGGGTGCAGGCGGGGAGGGGCTAGGGGCCCCGGATGGGGTTGGGGGGCGGAGGAGGCGGGCCTCCTCACCCCTCTTTTCTAATTCCCGCCACGAGGTGGCCAATCAGGGGCTGCTAGCCGGGGCTGGGGTTTTTCAGCGCCAAGCTACAAACCGGGGCTTTCGCGGGAAATTGCAGAGCAGCTGGGAGCGCCGCGGGCGGAGGTAAGTTGTCTGTCACAGCTCCACTCCCTGGGCTGGACACGCATTTTTGTTTTTTTCTGGGCCGGGACCGATAGTGCAACCCGGGAACTTTGCAACTGGGAATTCCTCCCGGAGTTCCCGCGCCCGCAGATCAGAAGGAGCTAAGGGACCGCGAGGCTTACTTCAGCCCCTAGCCATCGCTCATTTAGCGAGTCCTGGTCGGGCAAAGGCTGCATTCGCGGGGCCAGCACGGGTGCCATCCCCCCAGTGCCATCCTCTGCCGCCCACTCAACCAACTTTCTGCAATGGTTGTCTTAACCAGGGCAGTGATTAAGCCGGGGTTAGAATGAGGAGCGGATACTCTGGAGAGCTTGGGAAATGGGGGAAGGAAGGGCTTGAATGAGAGGCTTGCTCTGCTTTCCCAGGAGGGGCAAAGGCAGGACATTCTAGTTTTGGCCGTGCCCCAGTCTAGTTTTCAGCTCATTAGGGCTGGCCCGTGTGGTACTGAAGTTGTTTGGGAAGATAGTTTCTCTAGGGACCACTGGGACCATGGAGCGCAGAGCATCCGGCATCAGCACCAGAACATGCCACCGGCCCTTCCTGGACACAGCCTTCTTTTCTGAACCCCCCAAGGCCTTCGGTGTTTCCTAAGGGCCCTCGGGAAGGGCCACCGGTCGGCTTTACCTTGGACCACCCAGTACTGTCACTCATTTGGGGGCGTGGAGGGCTATCTTAATTCTTAGGGAGACATTCTGGGCCCTTTCTGTGGGTGGGCATCCAGTGCCAGGCTGCTTGAGGGGGCATGCAACACCACCTCCCTCCCTTGGGGTATCTAATGCCAGTGTCCTTTCAAGGAGGGGCATCGAGCACCAGCCACGGCAGGGGTTCTTCTAGTGCCAGCGGTCTTCCCTGGCCAAGCTTTCATTGCTACCTTACTTTTTTGGGGGGCTCTCGGGGCCAGCTACCATCCCTAGAGAGAAGGCGGGAGCTCCACTTGCCTTCTCTAGGAGGCACTTAGAGCTACATCCCTTGTTGTGGGGGCGGGTACCACTATTTAGTGTTTGCAACTCCCTGGGTGCCAAAGGCGTTGCAAAGTACTTTCAAAGCCTTGTCTCGGTATGTAGCACAAGCATCCCGCTCCCTATCCCCCCAGCCCCTTAGGAAGTGATGGCTCATTTGCATGATCTCGCGGGATCAGGACCCTTGGCGAAAGTGCGAATTCAATTGTGGCGCGGAGAGCAACTTCGCGCGCCATTGCTAGTTATCACCGCCTTTCCCTGGGCCTCGTCCAATAGGATTGGATGGGGTGGGGCGTGCAAAGCGAACTTGGCCAATAATGAATGCGGAGGCTTCGGGACTAGACTGAAGGGAAAGGGGTCGGTGGTGGAGAGGCATGGGGTGAGGGCGGGGGCTAGGTTGAGAGCATTCGTTGATTCTTTCTCCTATGGGGGTTGGGGAGCGGAATGCGCGCGCGACCCTGGGGGGCGGAAGGGGGCTTGGTGGGGGGGTCGGGCGGGCCTGGGCAGGCTGGCTCCAGACCACCTCAGCCCGCGCCGGCCCGAGAGCTGGTACCCCTCCCCAGGAGGTGAGTCCTGGGCGGGTGGGTGAAGCAGAAAGGCGGGGCGAGGGGCGGGGCTTACCCTGTGGAGGCTCCTGAGAGGACAGTGTGAGGGTGGGGGCAGGGCGGGGGCCCCACCCCCAAGCCTCTAGGATGGGGGGAGCCCCCCCCCCCCCGCGGCGGGCGGCCGGGCGGGGGGGGGGGGGGGGGGGGGGGGGGGGGGGGCCCCCCCCCCAAGCCTCGAGGATGGGGGGGGCCCCCCCCCCCCGGGACTGCCCGGACAGGCGGGGGTGGGGGGGAGATTGAGTGTAAGCGCTGACTCTTTCTCTCAATTTATCCTTTCTTCCTTCTTTTCCTTCCTTATTCCCTCTTTCCTGCCTCCTTTCCTTTCTCCTATTTTGCTTTACTACTTTCTCCCACCTATCTACCCTTTCTTCTTCCTTTCACTTTATTTTCCTTCCTTACTGTCTTCTATTCCTCCTGTCTCATTTTTCCTTCTCCCTTTCCTTTTCTTACTTTCTGCTTCTTTCCTTTCTTTACTCTTTCCCTTTCATTCTATCCTTTTTTCCTTACTTTATTATTTCTTGTCATTTTCTTTCTTTTTGTCTTATTCTTTTTTCCCTGTTCATTTTTCCTCCTTTATTACTTTTCCTTTCTCTTCTCTCTTTTACCTTTTCCTTCTTTCTTACTCTTCTTTTTCCTTCCCTTCCTCCTTTATTTCATTCCTTCCCACAGAGATACCAACATGTGGATCCAGGTCCGTACCATGGATGGCAAGGAGACCCACCGGGTAGACTCCCTCTCTAAGCTCACCAAGGTGGAAGAGCTGAGATTGAAGATACAGGAAGTGTTCAGGGTGGAACCTGGGAGACAAAGGCTCTTTTATAGGGGCAAACAGGTAAACTGTCCTTTTCCCTTTCTGACTCTTTTTTTCCAGCAAGGTCTGTAAGGAGGAATCTCTACTATTGTTACCACTTTGTCAGTTTCCCCATTTGTAAAATGGGAATAATAACACTTCCAAGGGTTGTTGTGAGGATCAAATGAGATAATTATAAAGCCCTTAGCATAGTGGTTGACATATAATAGATACTACATAAATGTTAACTGTTATCATCATCATTTTTGTTATTACTATTTTTAGAGGTACCTAATTCAGGCAAAAGAAAGTAATAGAGTCAATTAGTATTTACTAAGTTTTTCTTAAGCACTTGTGATTTGTCTCCCCCCCTTTTAAAAATCCTTTTTAATCCCTTGTCCCAAAGGATTCTTTCTTTGCTTTACAGAGCAATTTTCAGGGTCAATTAAGAACTAATGAAGTGTCTTTGGAGGAAAAGTACCAGCATCACCTTTAATAACCATTTAGCAGTTTAAATAAGGAAATCATTGCTCTCTATTGGGAGGATGAAATCCCCAGAGCCAATCAAAGTATAATCTAAGGATTTGTTCCCTTGCCTTAACAGTTTTGGTATTCTATGCCAAGGGAGACTAGGAAGAAAGGGATCTTGAGTTTCTTGTAAGTGACTGAGATGGTTCCTTCAGTTGATTTTCTTTTACAGGATTTTAGCAGGAGAGGTCCCACATTTGTCTTGGTGGGAATGTAGTTGAGTTAAGGGGAACTTTTGAACAGTAAGTTTTGTCAGCTAAATGCCCGCCTTTTTTTTTTTTTTTTTTGGGTGTAGAATGCAAACAGGATTATGCTGCCATCTAGCGATTCATGAATTCCCAAAGGTTGGTGTGTGTTCTGTGGGTTTGGTAGACTTTTCCTATTCTTATTAGAAACAGGACTAAGTGATTCATTTCTCTTCCCTTCTAGAAGTAGATTTTCACATGTTTATGAAAATGGAAGTGCTAAGAGAAAAAAGTTCTTGTACAGCTGAATGTATTGTTCAGTATTGGCATGTTATGTGCATTACTATTTTTTAAATCTTTTTTTGCATTATTTTTGTTTTTAACACCACTGATCTCACCTAAAAACCTCTCCCCAAGAAAGAGACAGTTAAACAAAACCACCAGTTCTGATAAACATTCTTGGTACTGGGAACTTGTGTTCCCTTAATTGTCTTCTGTCAAAAAAAGAGCTATTTCATCATTGTCTTTAATCTGAATTCCTTTCATATGCTTGATTTCATTTCGAGCTTTCATTATGCTAGTCATCGTGACTATTCTTTCAGTTCATTTAAATCTCTGAATTCTTAGTTTGACATTTGTCACAGTGTAATGATATTCTGTAATTTTCAAACCTTATGATTTATTCAGTTTGTGTCAGTACTTAAGTAAGTAAAAGTTGATACATAAGTAGTGGGGGTACCAAAATGTGCTGGTGATTTTGACTCTTACCTTCTGTTCACTGTGTTCCTTTTGGTTTGTCTATTTCTATAACGTCTTAAGTTAGCATCTTCTAGACCAGGACTTCTTAAACTTTTTCCACTCTTGACTCCTTCAGCACTTCTTAAACTGAGGTCTTGACCCCATAGGGGTAGACTACATGATGTTAGGAAGGGTATTTTATCTAAACTTTGTTATCTCCCCTAGACCTTGACACAGTCTGCATATTGAGTGCCTTATAAGTGTCTGCTGAATTGATTGGTGAATCTGGTTTTGGATGGGTCCTCTTATTGTATTGGCATTTTGTAAAAGCTTTGTCATAGAGCATAGCTTTAATTATACTTAAGTATCTCAAGGATCCATTATTTTATTGGTTTCAGTATTTTTTCCATTGACCCAGAAAGGCTACCTGCCTTATAAAATGATTTTCAATTGTTTGGCCAGTATTCTGATGATGTGGTTATCTGAACTTGGCTGGTCCTTGAACAACAGAATAAATCCTGCATTTGGGGTGTTTGTGGAGCCTTTGTGGTTTGGTCAGCACCTGATCCAGTGGGCTGCTGATAGAAACTTGCTCTGATGCCGTGGTGAACTTCATGCCACAATGAGGCATCAGAGGAGGCATCTCTAGTAGAGTAAAATAGCCCTGTGTATATCACAGTATATCTGTCTTTTCACACTGGTCAAGTTGAAAGCAAAAGTGTTTTCATTGTTAAATGGTCTGTAGTTTTTCTCACCCTTTTCTTTCCTTACTAGGGAAGGATCAGAATAATAGTAAAGAATGCATGATTTGGGGGCAGGTGGTGCAGTGGGTAGGTAGAACATTGGACCTGGAGTCAGGAGGACCTGAGTTCAAATCCAGCCTCAGACACTTACTAGCTTTGTGACCCTGGGCAAATCAAGTCACTTAATCCCAATTGCTTCCCCCCCCCCAAAAAAAAAAGAATTCATGATTTTCTTACTATTGCTATTCTTTTGACCTGTGAAAATTTCGGACTTTCAAATCAAGATGGTTTAGGACTGACTGAAACAATTCATCAAGTGGGTAGGCCTCTGCACTTCACTAGATTGAGTGTCAGATGATAGACAATAACCTATTACAGTGGAACTAATGAACCCAGTCTTTCTAGCTCGCTAGGACCTGCCAGAGCTTGACCCTGACATAGCCTTCAAGAACTTAGATTTATCTATCTTTGAATGGGTGGTAGAGTTGAACTTGAGTGGATTCCTCAATTATCCACAGGTACTTATGGTATATTTTTTCTTAATGGTTAATTTAAAAATTACTCACCACTTAGACATTTCATTCATTCAGCCAATTTTTGTTAAATACCTATTCTGTGGAAGACACTGGGGACGTAAAGATGAAAAGCAATCGTTACTTGTCTCGAGAGGCTTTTGTTCCTCTAGAGGCTATAGAACTATGGTGTAAGGTTATGTGATGGGGGGGGGGGTTGAACTCGGAGATTAAAGAACAAACCTGAAAAAGTATTTCAGGCAAATTAGAGAGGGAAGGCTATACTTTGGGGGACGAGGGAAGATTTTATAGAGGAAATGGTACCTGAGCTGAACCTCAGGGAAAGAAAAGATTTCTTAATGGTGAGGATGAATATTTTTTTTTTCTTTTTTGCTTTCTTTTTGGAGGAGGGAAGGCAGGGCAATTGGGATTAAGTGACATGCCCAAGGTCACACAGCTAGTAAGTGTTTAGTGTCTGAGGGCGGATTTGAACTCAGGTCCTCCTGACTCCAGGACTGGTGCTCTATTCACTGTGCCACCTAGCCGCCCCGGGAGATGAATCTTTTCTATAACAAATAAATGATCTTCCAGCTTTCATTTAGAGATTTCCAGCAATGACTGGGACAACTATCTGCCCCAAAACCCATTCCACTTTTGCATAGCTCTCATTGTTTCCTTATTGGAGTCAGATGACCTGGATTTAAATCCTGTGTCTTCCACTTTATACTCCCTGTTTGACCTGGGGTAAGTCACTTGGGCTTTTAGTTTCCTGATCTGTAAAAAATGAGGAACTTTAGACTATATGATCCTTGAGATCCCTTTCAACTCTAAATTTATTCCCCTAAGGTTAGATTTGGCTTTTTGAAACTTCTGTCCATTGTTCTTAGTTCTACCCACTGGGACCAAGAACAAGTCTAATCCCTCTTCCATGTGACAGCCCTTTAAAGCATCCCTTGAAGATATAGTCATCTTGTCCTTTCTCAGCTTCCTCCAGGCTAAACATTTTAATTTCTTTTAACCAGTCCTCACATGGCCCTCACTCAAGGCCCTTCACTAGCATAGTTTTATTTTTCTCCCTGCTCTCCAGTTTCTTAATGTCTCTACTAAAATTCAGTGCCTAGAACACAAATACTTTAGATATAGTCTTACCAGGACAAAGATCAGAAGATGATCACTTCCCTTTTGACCTGGTCATTGTGCCTCTTAATGTAGACTAAGGTGATATTAGCTTTTGTGGCTAATAATTGTACTGGAAAGGGGGTGTGTATGTGAAGGAGGTAAAGAAGCATCAGAGATGATGCTGAGATTTCCATCCTGGAGGAGTAGGAGGGATGATAGTGCCATAGATAGAAGAAAGAGAGGGAGGTAAGAGGAGGGGAATGAATTTAGTGGGGAATAACAAAATTAACAGTTGACATTTATGTAGTACTTAAAAGTTTGCAGAGTGCTTTATATATATTATCTCAGGAAAGTTAGTTTTGGATCTGTTTGAGGTGCCTATTGAGCCTCCTACTTTTGTCTAGCAGGTAGTGGAAGATGTGAGACTACATCTAGTATTGGGAGGAAACAGTGTTCTCTCACTCTTTCTTTCTCCCCCCCCCACACCACATCATACCATATCATATCGTATCGTATCTTATCATATCTGTATATTTAGGAGTCATCTGTATAAAGGTGATTAGCTGATTTAATATTGAGAGAGTTTAGTTCATAGGAAAGCAGCTTAAGAGTAGGTAGATGGAATTTATTTTGTGCAGAAGAGAAATTGCTCAATTTGCAAAAATATAAATTTAGGTCTTCCTCGGGATTGTATACAGCTTTCAGATCTTGGAGTTACCATAGCTTTAAGTAAATTGACTTGTAAGGTTGTTTAAATTCATTTTACCTTCAGAGACTCCATTCTCTCCCCCATAAAAGGGAAAATACTTGTGCGATCTAAGAGTTGTTGTGAGAGAAGCACTTTTTGAAAACTTTAAAATACTGTAGAAATGTGAATTATTAACATAGCACTTCTGTCATCTCTGCTTCTTACACAGATTAGATTTTTTTTGTTGTTAGAACCAATTAGGCTCCAATCTGAAATAGCATTTTTGGAGGCAGTGAAAAGGGAAGGAAATACCTTTAACTAGGTTCACTTGCTTTTTATGACTAAATTAATTGGGGAATGTGACATGTCTGCACTGTTGTCTGGTTTTGTGGGTTTTTTTTGTTTGCTTGTTTTGGTTTTTGAGATTGAGTCTCCTTGCCCAGGTTGAAGATGCAGGGGCTAGTTAGGTACTAGATCCCACTCCTGATTGACTTGGAAACTTTTCCCTGCATCTTTTTTCCCACTTGACCCAGTTCGTTCCTCCTTAGACAACCTGGTGGCACTTTGCCCCATGAGGTGTCCCCAGGGGGACCATGCAGGGTAGATGGGCTGGAGCCTTCTTGCAGCTCGGAACTCTCAAACTCAAGAGATCCACCAGTGCTGGCTTCCACAGGGGCAGGGACTCCAGGTGTGTGCCACCATGCTTGGGATTGATTGTTGGAAAAATTAGAACAATAGGTTCATAAGAATGTAAGTATTTAGGAAAATCCTGAAGCTTCTCTTTTGCACGTGTCTATTTGCTATGGTAAGGAATAAAACTTTTATTTGCTAGAGATTTGTAGGATTAGGTCCTTAAGAATCCTTCTTACCACTTTTTTTGTGGGATGTTTCAAATGGTATTCCAAACTTCATGCCACTTAGTGTTTGAGACAAAATGAATTTATTTGGCCTCCTGATACCTTGTGAATTATGAGCACATCATTTTGGATCCATCTTTTTGTTCTTACAGATAATACTACTGTGAACATTTTTTGTACAAGAGTATTGAGCCTATAATAAGAAATATATTAATAATTCATCAAACTTCACAACCTATTGTGGGTTAATTCCAAGAATTTTTTTGTACCTGACAAGTAATTTTTCTTGAAGCCTTTAATATACCAGTACTCTTAAGAGATGATATTTATTTTAAGGGGAAAAAACGCTCGCGAAGCCTCATCTTCTCTTAAGTGGGCATCATTTCAGGAGTAGGAGAGTGGTTTGATTCCTTCTGCGGCTGAGGAGACTGTGCCATGGAGAATCTTTTTTGTTGCTTTGCTTAGATTTGTTTCTTCATTAGGGCACCAACCTGTTAGGATTTAGTTAGATAGGTCCTTAGGGAGCACCCAGTTTAATCCCTCCTTTTCTTTATTTTTAACCTTAACATTTTTGTAGCAATTCATTGGGTTGTAAAAAATTTTAAACATTATTAATCCATTTTGTTTTGACACAAACCAACCCACCTCTTAACACATTCCTCAAAACACAGTTAATTACGTAAAGATGTTTCCTTTAACTTTGAAAGTTTGGTACTGATGTTGGCAGTTGTACTTGAACAGTTTTGTTTCCTCTCCCTGCTGTTTTTGTTTACTTTGTTTCACTGCTTTGTATTGTCCTTGTGACTCTTCTTTGTTCACTGTATCACTTTAAACTCATTTTCCCATGTTTCTCTGAATTCCTCGTTATTGTCATTCCTTACAAAGGAATGTGGTGGTATGATCTGGCTTAAACCTGTGTGCCATATTGAGTTCACATAATTGTGGAAAGACGTATGAAAATTTTAGCCTTGTAAAGTACCTGTGACTATTTTTGTCTTGCTAAGCAGCAGCCCCAGTTGAATCCCTGCAAACCATAAATATGTTAGGGTGAAAGGGAGTAAAATATGACCACCATGAGAAAACCTGGAGGTGTTTCCCTGAGAAATAACTTGATATAGTGAATATAGAGCTGAACTGTAGTCAGAGGACCTGGGGTTAAGTTGAGGCTTTGTCACTTCTTCACTCTGGGACCTTCAGCAAGTCACCTTAGCTTCTGAACTTCAGTTTCATCATCCATGAGTTAAAAGTAAGAGTTTTTTATTTCCTGCCTCTTTTGGAGGTTTGTGCTGCTCCCCCTGATTTAGTCCTCTTTTATGGGCAGGCTCAGGTTTATGGGTTAGCATTAGCCAAAAGGAAGATTTGGACAAAGCATGATGTACCTCCTTAAATTAGTTGATTGGCCCGCTAATGTTTGTTCACCTTGCAGTACTCATAATGCCACCCACTCCTTTGAATCTGCTAGTCTGATTTGTTTACACAGGGATGCCCTGAATTATAGAGCTGGAAGACCTCTCAAGGACCATGTAGTCTACCTTGTTTTACACACCGAGGGAACTGGCATCTAGTGAAGTCATTATTACTTAGGAACCAACATTTCTTCAAGTTCATCCTTACATCCCTCTGATAGGATACTTTAGCAAGAGAAGTTCCAAGCAGTTTCTCTTCATTTTTACACTTAGTGGAATCAAGCTGCTTCTCCTGGTATATATGAGTTCCCTCCTAGGCTTTCCATCTTATTTGTAAAAAACATCCTTAGTTGGAAAGGATTTGAATTTTAATTAAAAAGACTAATTTGTACTACAGTGTTAATGTTATTCCATTTAAAAAATTTTAATTAGGGATAAAGTCCTTTTTAAAAATTATGATTTTTTTTGTTCAGCAATTAACACGACACTTTCATATACAAAGAACAAAGCATTGTATATGAAACTGAATATTGTAAACAACTTGCTTTTAAAGAAAAAAAGCATATTCATTCTAGAGTTGTCCCACTTGTCTGTGTCTCCCTATAAATTCTCTTCACTATTTTTAAAAACCATTTAATGACTTTCCTTTTTTAACATCTCTATCACTTGTCCCTCTCTCCCCCCAGTTCCTTCTCCTATTTAAGAAAACTTCCATCAGAAACCAGGGGCAAAGTCTTACCTCAGAGGAATCATTATCTAATGACAACTTCTTTGTAAGATTTGATAGTCTTCTTACCCATGAGTACTGTTAGATTTACTAATCAATAATGATTATTATAGTAGCTTTTGTGTTCTACACATGTAGATATTTAAGTCACCTATCTAGAGCTTTTGATTAGTATCCTCTGTCTCTTTTTAGAGGAAATGAACCAACTCTTGCTGTTCCTGTTCCTTTCATACCGATTGCTTTAGTAAGTTAATAATTTTCAGTTGGCTGCAGAGTGAGCTGAGTGGGCCAGTAGACCTGGACATACGCATCGTCCTCATGCTCTGTCTATGCCTGTAAGTTTGAGCATTAAGTTTTGCAGAATGTCTGGATCTGGGACTCATTTAGCCATGAAGGAAGCTATGGGAGTTCCACCTGGGTGGATTAGTTAATTGCCAATGAGTGTTTTAGGCAGATCTAAGCTATATGTTTCAGTTCTGTCTTGAGTAGGAAATTAACCTTCACTTTTGAAATTGTTTAATAGTAGTGGACTGTTAAGGCACTGCCTCCTGGCATTAATCAAGCCCTGGCATAGAGACATTAAGTGTTTGATGTGTGTCATATCATAGGCACCATCTGTGCTCATAGTAGGAGCTCAGTACTTGTTAAATGAAGAAATGTGTTACTTCTTTCAAATGTTTTTTGTGTCTTCTGTTTTTAACAACACTTACATTGACTAGTGGATCTCTCCTCTCTCCTCACAGAGAACCATCCCTAACAACAAAGAATAAAAAAGTGAAAAAAAAAAAAGAGTTCTGCCAAATTAATTAAAACATTGAGAAAGTCTGAGTGTGTATTGTTTCATTCCCCTAGTCCCTGGGGCTAAGCTGGGTCTTGATAATTTCACAATATTCAGTTTTGATTGTTTTATTGTTGTCATTCTTTCTATTTCCAATTGTGGTGTTCTTTGTGCATGTTATTTTTTTGGTTCTGCTTAATTCACTCTGTCCATTTACTCAAAGGCTTTCCCTACATTTCTGTTATTCCTAATGAGAACTTGACTAGAGGCAGCATGGTTTAGTGGATGGAGGAATGGCCTTGTAATCAGGTATACCTAGGTTGCTATCCCCCCTTTTTAATAATGGGGTGACCCTGGGCAAGTCAGTGAACTTCTGAGCCTTTTGTTCCCTAGTCTGTAAAATGGGAATACCTGCCATACCTACTTCACTGGGATTTTGTGAGAATCAAATGAGATGATGTATGTTTAAGAAACTATTAACAACTGCAAGTTGACAGTAGCGAAAGATGCATTTTGAAATCTGTATCTATTATGTATGTTTGTCTGCATTTAGTTCTAGTTTGCATCCTCAGAAATGGATGAGTCAGTTGGGATTGTTTTCACCTAATGGTAAGGCTAGTTGATATTTATATGGCATTTAAGGTTTACAAAGAATTCCGGGATGTCCAAAGATGAAGTGTCAGTTATGTTTAGAAGTAGTTTTATGATTTTTATTGAGGAATTACCTCCTCCTGAAATCTGTGAATTTGTCTACTTAGGTGGCCTGGTGGCTGTAGTTTGACCCTTTAAGTGTGACATCATGGGCTAGAGGAATGAGTACTGAATTTGGAATGAGAATGTTGGAGTTTGTGTCCCAATTCCCTTTCTTATTGACTCTGACTTTGACTGGTCATTTAATCTCTCCAAGCTTTAATTCCTTTATCTGTAACATATATTTATCCTTTATCCAAGATTTGTACTGCTTACTGTATAAGATGCTTTGTAAACAGTTGAACCTGTGATCTATTAGCCATATTTCCTGGAGGCTCAGGGAGGTAAAATTGCTATTCTTTACCTTTTCACTTCCATTTTGCATCTCTTTTCCATTGGTATGAGTGTGACACCTCCTGGGTGTCCTTCCTTGGATGCTGTCAGGAAATAAAGGAAATAAGTGAGACAAAGTTTGACAACTTCTTGCAGGGAATACAAATGCAATTTGTGATTCAGTGTAGAAGGCAAAGGATTCAGACACTTTCAAAGTACAAGTATATACAAATATCTCTTTCCTGATAGTAAGTGGTGAGGTAAAGGCTTTCATCAGGGAAGGACTTTGCAGTTTGAACTGTATCTAGAAGGGAGATGATGGACATAGATTGGCTGGAGGGGTTACTCTTGTAGGTGTGGCAGTGATGGTATGGAGAGGCAGCCTGATATATTAGAAAGAATGAGACTTGAATTTGAGTGCTGGCTCTAATGCCTGTTAGGATAATAAGATTTAGAAAATGAAAGGATTCTAGGGTTGGTCCCTTCCTATTGAGCACCTCATTAAGGAAACCAGAGAAATCAGCTGTGTAAGGTCACAAAGGTAAGCCAATGGATTTGAAACAGGTCTTCTAACCATTCCATGCTTTTTCCACATCTGCATTATAGGATATACAATGTGTTATGCACTATGGACATTTTCCGACACATAGTAAGCACTTAGTAAATGCTGATGGCTTCTGTTCTCTTCCACAACTAGCTATGTGACCTTGTGCAAGTCACTTAATGCTTGGAGGATCTGCTTCCCTGTCTGTAAAATTAAGATAATAATTGCACTGCTTTCTTATGAGGCTTTTTTGAAGAGGGCTAGCATTGAATCTCTGTGTCAGGATCTAAAAAGATTTTGACAGGCCAGAATATTGGGCTAGATTTAATAATATCACATGTAATGGCAATAAAGATAGTCTTGACTTTTCAAAAATTAACCTTGTAAGTACATAATGGTAGGAGACCGTTCCCTCAACAGTGGGATACAAAAACACAGAGAAAAATGGAGTCCTATCTTAGAGCTTTTTAAGAGAGGCATAGTCAGAACCAGGGAGATGATAGTCCTACTCTACTTGGTCCAGCTCAGACGAAATCTGGAGTGTTGTATTCCAGTTTGGGCATTGTGTTTTAATAAGGAAATTGATTACTAAAGAGTGTTTTGAGAAGAGCGGCCAGATTGGTGAAGGACCTCAAGGATCTCTTAAGGAATGGGGCAACTAACCTGGAAAACTGGATGATAGAGTATTTGAAGGAAGGGCCATAATGGAAGAGAGATTAGATTAGTTCTGGCTGATCCCAGAAAGCAGTCCTTAGGAGCAGTGGGGGAAGAGGTAAGGAGGCAGATGGACATGAGAAAAAAAACCAGCTCCTTTTCACAGCTGTTCACCAGGGGGTGGACTGCCTCAGGAGGTAGTGGGTTCTCCTTTCAGAAACCTTCAAGCAGAGACTGGCTAACCACTTGTTAGGTAGAGAGAGTCTTGGTTCAGGTGCTGAGTTTGGACTAGAGGGCCTCTGAGGCCCCTTCAGGTTCACAGGTGAATGAAAGACAGAAGTGATGTTGTGAGCAGACAGCCCAAGGGCACTTCACCTTGCTCTGGAGCGTATTTGCCAATAATGTCTCTTTCCTCTTTGCTTTTCTCCACAGATGGAAGATGGGCACTCCCTTTTTGACTATAATGTTGGTCTGAATGACATTGTTCAGCTACTAGTTCGACAAAGCCCAGCTGTACTTTCTGTTCCTAGTAAAGAAAAGGATTCTGAACTCTCTGATACAGATTCAGGCTGTTGCTCAGGCCAGAGTGAATCTGATAAGAGTTCCAACCATGGAGAAGGAACCCTGGAAATTGATGGGCAACCTGGCTCAGCTGCCCAGGCAGACTGGATTGATCCAGGATTTGGCCTCTATAAGGTAAAGTTCTCCATTTTGGATTTTTGATGTGTTACTCTTTGAAATATTATTTCTCAACGTTTTTCATTCTGTACCTCACATTTGTGAACCTTTCTGTATGTATCTGGGGTCACTTTTCTGTTCCAATTCCTCTTCATTCCAGAGAGAACCATTGGTCTAAGCATACAACCAAATGTCAGCAAGCATTTATTAAGTACCTAGTGTGCCAAGCACTGTGCTGAGCAGTGAGGAAACATGCAGAGAAAGCATGTTTAGGAACTCACATTCTCTTGAGGGACACAACATACACATATACAAGTATATATGGAATCAATACAAAATACACACAGGGAAGTTAGGGAGGGTACACATTAGCATCTGGGGGCTAAGGAAAAGGTTTGTGTAGAAAAATAGTGCTTGAGAAACTGTCTTGAGAGGAGGAGAAAGAGGTCTTTGGTGAGGCAAAGGCAAGGAGAGAGATAGGAAAGCAGACTCTCACCAAGGTCTGGAGACAGGGCCCCAGACAAAGCCAATTTGGTCTGGAGCATGGATTGCACCAAGGTGGGCACTAGTGGACCAGGAGACTGGGAATGTTGTGGGTTAGGACCATTTGGGAAGGGTTTTGCAAGACAAAGGACTTATAGTTTCTCCTAGACAACAGGGAGCTACTACAGTTAACCAAGTAGAGGAGTTACGTGGGTAGCTGTGTGGAATAGAATGGGGATTGGTTAGAAGGCCATTTCAGTAGTCTAGGATATGGGTGATAAGGGCCTGAATTAAGGTGATGGCTACATGTAAGGAGTGAAAAGGGATTGGATTTAAATGATGTGCATGTTAGGAACATGCAAGTTGATTGGACATGTGAGCTGAGGGAGAGTGAGGAGTCAAAAATAAGGACAAATACACAGACCTGAGAGCCTGGAAGAATGGTGGTGTCCTTAATAAGAATAGAGAATTTTAGAAGAAAGGTGGGCTTGGGGGAAAAAGAATTCTTTTAGGCATGTTGAGGTAAAGACATCTGGGATATTGAAACATATATATATATTAGGCATGTGGGATTGAAGCCTGGAAGAGATTGGGCCTGAATGTAGAATAGACCTGAGTTATCTCCAAAGAAGAGACAATGAAAGAATGAATGACTGAAAAGACATTTATTAAGTCAGTGATGTGCCAGGCACATAAACTCAGTAGAGAGCCTTGGGAAACACCCACAGTTAGAGGGTGCGATAAGGATGATGAGCTAGCAAAGGAACCAGAGAAGGGGTGGGCAGCCAGGTCAGAGGAGAGCTAGGAGTGAGAAGTGCCACAAGGACCTGAAGAAGAGAGAGTCCTGGGGGGGGGGGGATGGGGACACAAGGTGGTCAAAAAGCATCAGAAAGTCCAAAAAGGACAAGTATAGAAACGATGAGCAGATTTGACCGTTAAGAGTAACTTTGGAGTGAGCATTTTCAGTTGAGTTATGATGTTGGAGGACCAGACAGCAACGGGTTGCAGAGTGAGTAGGAGGAGAAGAGGAGGTATCAGGTATAGGTGACGTTTTCTAGGAATTTGGCTGAGGGAGGAGATGGGTCTACTGAAGGATTTTTAAAGTTGGAGAAGACCTTGGGCATGCTTTCAAGGCATAATCTCAAACATGCGATAATACCCATAAGCATTTTGCAAACTTGAAATAATTGTTTTAATGTGTTGTTATTAGACAGCTAAGTTGTCTTAAGGCACAGGGGAGAGAACACTGGACCTGGAGTCAGGAGATCTGAGTTGATATTCAACCGTGGGCACTGACTATTTGACCTGTGCAAGTCACTTAACCTCTGATTTAGTTTCCTTATCTGTAAAATGGGAACTATAATAGTTCCTAGTATTGTTGTGAGGACCAAATAAGATAATGTTTATAAAGCCTTTTGCAAACTTTAAAGTGCTATTTAAATATTTTTGTTATTGTTTTGTTTTTGCAGTAGCTGTCTTCCCTCTTTAGTTATTATGCTCTCTGCTGTTTTGAGAGGAGAAAAACTTTTTTAAAAAGAAAAGCTCTCCTAAAAGTTTTTAGGAGAAAAGCTAGAAAACTGACTCATCATTATATGCAGATTATATTTTTTATTTTCCACAACAAGAGATGTTAGCTTGGAGTCTGCGGACTTTTTTTTTTAAAAAGCGTTTTGGTAACCATACTTCAAAATAAGTGGCTTCTTTTGTAATCCTGTGTATTTTTTTTATGCATTTGAGAATATTCTTCTGAGAAGGAATCCATAGATTTCCCCACCCTGACTGCAAAAGGGGTCCAGGACACAAACAAAGTTGAGAACTCCTGATCTAGAAAAATTAAATTTCTGTATAGTCCCAAAAGAAAAGGATCCTGCTTCATTCAGTTAATTCAAGAAAGAATTATTAAGCACTTGTATGCAGAAGGCCAGTGGTAGGTGGCATCTTGGTGATATAGTACAAAAAGTGCTGGACTTAGAGTCAGGAAGTTCTTGGTTTGAATATTGCCTTAGTCACTTTCTAGTTACATAATCCTGAGCAAATCACTTTACCTTTCATCCTCAATTTCTTCAGTTGTAAAATAGGGATAACAAGAACTACCTTCTAGGGTGGTTGTGATAATCAAATGAAATAAAATAGGTAAAAGCACTTACAAATCTTATTATTTTTTGGTCTTTTTTGGGGGGGTGGGGGGTGGAGCAGGGTAATTGAGATCAAGTGACTTGCCTAAGGTCACTAAGTGACTTGCCTAAGGTCACTAGTAAGTGTTAAGTGTCTGAGGCTAGATTTGAACTCAGGTCCTCTTGACTCCAGGGTAGGTGCTCTATTCACAGCACCACCTAGCTGTCCCATACTTAGCAAATCTTAAAGTACTCTATAAATAACAACTATTCTTGTTGTTATTATTAGGTGCTGGATCTGTCACTTGTCAACTTGAGTAGTTCCCTGAATCCTCAATCCATTCTCTACTTTACCTCCTCTCCTCGTTTCTCCCTTTCCCCTCCCCTTAACCTCAAGATCTCTTGGTATCTTCATGCACTTTCTGTCATTAAAGAATAAGGTGTCCCTTTTTGGCCAAGGCTATCATTTCTATCATTTTCTTTGTTCCACCAATCACTCCTTTTCTCTTTGCATCTCTATTCTTTCCCTCTCATTATTCTCTTGACCTACAAAGGCACTCAGATTTCCATATCCTTAAAACAAAAGCAGCAATGGTAGGAACACCTTCTTTTGACCCTCTTGATTCCCTCAAGCTACTTTAAATCTCTCTTCTACATTCATAGATTTAGAGTTGGAAGGAAACCTAGAGGTCATCTTGTCCAACTTCCTAATTTAACAGAAGAGGAAACTGAGACTCAGAGAGGGGAAAGGACTTGTCCAATGTCCCACTGACAGATGGCAATGGTGCGTTTCAAATTCATGGCCTCTGGTATCAGATCCAGTACTTTACTCTATACCATGCTGCCTCACCCTATAATCTGACTATCATACTGTGTACTTCTCTGAAACTTTCTCAAAGGTCATCTGAAGGCTCCTCTTGGCCATATTTATTGGCCTTTTCTCTATCTTCTTTGACCTCTTTCTATTGTTTGACACTTGGTCATCCTTTCCTTGTTGCTTTTTATTTCCTTGGTGTCTTTGACACCACACTCTTCTGGTATTCTGATCTTTCTAATAACTTTTGCTTTGTTTCCCATGGCACCTCTTTTTTTTCTCCTGACTCATCAGAACTGTGGCCTTGACTTTTTCCCTTTATCTCTCTTTATCCTTTCTCCCTTGGTCATCCTAAGGCTTTCCCTGTTATCTCAGTGCCCATGATTCCCAACTCTTCATTTCCAGCTCTGAGCTCTCCTGGGAGACTCCAGATGGGTCATTTCCAGCATCCTACTGGCTTCATTTCCATACCCAGGCTTGACCCCTTGGTATGTTAAATTGTTTTACTAGTTACTCCTCCAGAACCGTGAGAATTTCTGACTTGCTCTTTTCTCAGAGTGTAAGGCCTTATTCTTGGGAATAAGTGATTTAGCCATTAGATTTCTCTTCTCCTAATCCTAGGCTGTAGTGCATCCCTGGAAAAAAGTTGTGACATCAGGCTGATCTCCCTTACTTCACATTTCTGTTGTGTAACCTCATTGGCTGTCACAGTCCTTAACTCTTCTCTTACAGATTCCTTCTTTTCTCTGTAGTGATTGTTCCAAATCTTATCTTCTTTCCTTAAGTCTCCAACTGTACCTCCAACCCCATTAAGATGATTTGGTCTTCTATTTCACAGAAAAGGTAGAGTTCATTTAATGTGAGTTCCCTGAACTCCCCTTGTGTCTTCTCAGTATCATCTTCCCTTTATCATTCTTCTTTTCTCTTCTGTTACAAAAGAAGCCTTCCTGAGGCACTGATAGCTGTGTTTATTCCCTTAATTGCTTTCTCTAGGCTTCTAGGCCCTTCATTAATGATCCCTTTTCTCCACTGATTGCTTTTTCTATCTCTCTGCAGATGTATTCATCTTTTCAAACCTTCCCTTGACATATCTAGCTACCATTTCATTTCTCTTCTCAGAAACTTGAGAAAATTTTCTATACCTAATACTGTTTAATTTTCCTACCCTTGTAACCTAACTTGATATTTCTGTCACTCCACTATAGTGAAACTGTTCGTTCAAAGTTCATTAGTGACCTAATTGTTAAATCCAAAGGCCCCCTCCTCCCCATCCCATCTCCTCCCCATCCCATCTCGTTCCTCCCATTCCTCATTGTTCTTGATTTCTTTGAGGTGGCTGACACAGTAGACCACTACCTATTTTCCTTTTGTTTCATTCTCTTCCTCTTTTCCTTTGTTGGTTCTTTTTCTTCTTCCCGACCTAATATTCTGTCTTTAGGTTCTTGGTCATCTTCTCTCTCTACACATAGATGTATGTGTATCTTCTCTCTCTCCTTTGGCAATCTTATTGACTCCCTGTATTCACAAAAGAAGCACTCTCACCCATGCAGAAGACTTCCCAGAATGTAGAAGACTCCCTAAAATGTATATCTCTAGCTTTGGATCTTTCTCCGGTTATCCAGATGAGCCTCACCAACTGGCTTCACCACATCTGTACCTTGATGTCCCACATCACTTCTAACAAAATGTTTCTAAAATGGAGCTGTTTATCTTTTTTTAATCTGCTCTTGGTTTTTGACTTTCTTATTTCTTTTCTGTATAGATCTGGTCTTGTCATTTATTTGTTAAACTCTTCACTGCTCCTTATTGCCTTTTAAGTCCTGTTTGTTCGTTTGCATGACATTCCAGACACAGCCTTTCCAACTTGATATTTCTCTTTTACATATTCTGTGCTCTAGGTTGATTGATTCCTTTGTTCCTCTTACTTACCTCCACTTATTCACATTTGTGTCTTTACTAAAATAGACTTTCTTTTATGACTGTTTAATTCCTACTCATTTTTTTTCCTTTTTGGAGGGGGGAAGGCAATTGGGGTTGAGTGACTTGCTCAAGGCCACACAGCCAGTAAGTGTTAAGTGTCTGAGGCTGGATTTGAACTCAGGTCTTCCTGACTCCAGGGCTGGTGCTCTATTCACTGCGCCACCTACCCACTCCCTCCCTATTCATTCTTTAAAACCTAATTCAAATATCACCTCTTTCATGAAGCTTTTTCCTGATTTTTCCTTTGCCCTAGTATACGGCCTTCTCTTTCTCTACATAATACACCTTTTTGACTAGTTTCTTTTACTGTTCCTGTATCTTTAAGAGCCAAATGGTTGTTTGTCCTATGTTCTTGAAGAGGACTTTGACAGCAGGAAGGAAATATCCTGACTTGCAAGTGAATTGGATTTAAGTAAGGCAGGGCTTGTAAAGACACCAGCTTCACTCTCCTCTCCAGAGCCATCTGGATCCAGTGGCAAGATCTGGATGACTGGGGATGGCCCCTTCCTTGAAGTGGGAAGCGTTGGCCTTTTTAATTTTTTTATTTTTTTGCCTTTGCCTTTTTTGAGAGGGAAGGTAAGGAAATTGGGGTTAAGTGACTTGCCTAAAGTCACAAGGCTAGTTTTTGTGTTAAGTGTCTGAGGTCATATTTGAACTCAGGTCCCCCTGACACTAGTGCCACCTAGCCACCCCAAGCCTTGACCTTTTTAGGCTAAGGTCTTTTCCTGGGTCTGTTTGTCTGAGGCAGTACCCATTCAGTGATTAATTAAAGCTAGGTAAAAATGAAGCAAAGAATGGCCTCTTTTACCTAATTAAAAAAAAAAAATCAATTTGGGAGGGGAAGACCCTCAGGGTTTCTGGCCAAAACAGAAACAATACACTCCCTGGGTGCCTTCAGAATTCAAACAATGACCAAGTGAGGTTTGGGCTGGGACCCTTTATGAGCCAGTCTATGAGCTAGAGTGATTTGGGTTTTAGGTAGCGAAATGGAATGTTGTTGGAAAAGCAGTTTGAGGCAATTTGAAGTTAAGAAAAATACCTTGTTTTGACAGGCTTCTCCCAATGAAGTTAGGGAAAAGGGTGTATTTTTAAATCTTTGATCTATGAGATATATTAGGGAGAAGACAGACAAAGAAGGTAAGGAGAAACCTTGTGAGAAATGTCTTAATTATGTTATTAAAAATCATTATAAAGAGAATTATGTGGAAGAATTGGCAGTTTACAGTGTATTCTGGAATGATTTATTTTACTGTGGTAGTTGAGAGGTTAAAGGAAAAGGAATAAAAATAACTTAGTTCCTGAGAGACCAAATTTAACTATTATCTTGAGAAATGCAGAGGATTCTTGAGACTTTAATCAGTACCTGGAGTAAATTGAACGAAGAAATTGTGGTCTGGAAGTAATAAGAAGTTGTTTGCTTATTATGGTGAGCGTTTGAGGTGATTCTGGTTGTGATCTTTGTCATGGACAAAATTTTGCAAATGTCTTATTAAATTCGTTTTAATAAATTGTACATTCTCCAGTTTTGTCAATTTACCGAAATCTTAAGAAAATGAAGGGATTTAATATAAAGAAATAAGAGCAATTACTATTGAAAAAAGGAGTTTTGGGGTGGCTTAGGTGGAACAGTGGGAGTAAGGAGGACATCTGGCCTCAGACACTTAACATTTACTAGCCATGTGACCTTGGGCAAGTCACTTTACCACAACTTCCCTGCCTTCCTCCAAAAAGAAAAAATAAAGGGAGTTTTTCCAGTTAATTTAATAAATGTTCTTTATTGAACTGAGATGGGGGTTTGAGCCCGCTAATTAGTGAGAGGTTGCAATTGTATTAATTATTAAAAAAAAGTGTACCCTGGGATCATTCCTAATGTTTGGGATAATAAGATCAGATAAGGGACCAATTCAAGTATTAGGCTGAAAGGTCACCTAAGAATGAGAGTTTGGCCTCAGCCAACCCTATTAACTCTTGCCACATGATAGGGTAGTGGGAGGGGTTCAACCTTTTAATTTTGCCACATTAGTAATGACTCCCTCAATCAGGCCTTATGTAGCACTTTGTTTTATAATTCGATAATGTACTTATGTATTATTTTGCATTTCAGTTCTCTGTATCATATCCCCTATTAGATTCATAAACCTTGTAAAGTCAGAGATTATGTCTTTATCTGAACTTTGCATCTCCCCCAACTTTGAATACAGCAGCTTTGCTGTTGAATTGCAGTGAATAAGCTACCGAATTCAAATTTTGAAAATTGGAAATTACCAAGGTTAGTGAAAAACTTTTCCTTATTCATCTGTAGATCAATGACTTTGTAGATGCCCGGGATATGAATATGGGAGCATGGTTTGAAGCCATATTGGTAAATGTTACAAGGAAAGAAAGAGCAGCAGCCAGTGGATCCGATGACAATGGAGATGCCCAAGTGGCTGAAGAGGATGTTGTCTATCATGTGAAATATGAAGAGTGAGTTTGGGGTTGGCTCGTGGTTTCTGAACGTTTCCTGACCTAGGTGATTCTGTAGGTCTCTCATTTAGTTTGTCCCTGTGTAAGACCTTGATTCTTCAAACTGTTTTGGAGGTCACATGAAGGAAAAATCTTTAATGGGGATATTCCTATACAAGCACGAAAATTAATTGTGGGTAGTAGAAAGAATATTGGTTTTAAGAAATAGGAGGAGTGTGTTTGAAATGCTTAAGAGACTTGCTGTGACCATGGAGAAAATCACTTACCCACTTGGAACCCCTCTGAGTTTTCCTTATCCGTAAAATGGGTTAATAGCACCCTACCTCATAAGGGTTAAGGATCAAATGAGATAATGTATATAGAGAATTTTGCACACCTTAAAATTATAAATGTTAGTTATTATGTAATCTTGGCATATATTTGTAACAATTCATTTTGTGGGAGGGGAGTCTAATTTTCATATATAGTCTATGTATATCTCTTAATTGATTAGTGTACTTTTTATTTTAAAGCTATCCAGAAAATGGCGTTGTGAAGTTGAGCTCAAAAGATGTAAGAGCTCGGGCCCGGACAATACTGAAGTGGCATCAGCTGGAAGTTGGACAAATTGTGATGGTGAACTATAATCCTGATGAGCCCAAGGAGAGGGGCTTCTGGTATGATGCTGAGATTCTTCGAAAACGGGAAACTAGGACTGTTAAAGAGATATATGCAAACTTACTGCTTGGGTAAGTTGGATGTGATTGTGAGTGTACCTCATAATGTCATAGTAAATTGATATAATTGAAGTGTTGGCTGTGGTCAAAAGCTGGTGGTTTCTTGAAAATTGGAGGTATTAGAGTAGCTTGACTTAACTTAGAATAATAGAGTATCAGCCCTCCAAGGAGCCTTGGAAATCATCTTGTCCAGTGGTATCAAACTCAGATAGAAATGGGGCCTGCTAACCCATACTTAACTGATCTCTTCCTTTGGGGGCTCATATTGACTCAGTTTTTAAAAGTAGTGTCCCCTATGTTTTATTGTATTTTTATTTATTTTATTAGATATTTCCCAATTACATTTTAATCTGGTTTGGGTTGCACTTGGGAGTGTTGTGGACTGTGTTTGACACCTCTGATCCAGTCCAAATCCTTCATTTTTACAAAATTTGTGACCCAGAAAAAGGAAATGACTTAGCCACATTCTCTCTGAGGTTATTACAAACAGTCAAATTTGAATTCAAGGCCCTTGATCATTGTTCTTTCTACTGTACAATACTAGTTTATGGATAATTAATGAATTCAGTCTGAAGTAAATGAAGAGTCATTAGACTGGGATTGTACTCTGGAATATTTCATCTCTGAGAACTAACTTTTAACATAGAAAAAAAGTTGGAATAGGCCTTATCCTTTATATAGTGCTGTTCCCTTTAGAGTTGCCAGTATTTCCTTGGTTGCTAAATATCTGAGGTCCTCCTCTGAGTTTGAAGAATTTCAACTTAGTGATTGGTAATACTTTGGAAAGGGAGTGTGCTGAGGATCAAGAGTCTCAGCTGTTTTCACAGGTAATCTGCCAGCGGTGTTGGTTAGCAATGTTAGCTTTCAGATCCATTTTCTAAATGTGTGCAAACAGGAACAGACCTCGAATGAGTCTCCATTGCTCTCAGCCAGGTGTTTCAAAAGAAACCATTCACTGGGGGAACATTGAAGTCACTTCTACTGTCAAGCTCAGTGGGGAAAGTGATAAAGCTTAATACATGCCTTGCAGAGTTTTTGCAAGGAACATTAAACCTTAAAAATACTTTTAAAAAGCGGATTTTTACTAGATATACTTAATTTCACATGTAGTAATCACAAGTTATGTGAGGTGGAACAGAGAACTGACCCTGGAGTTGGAAAGACCTGGGCTCAAGTCTGACCTTTGGTGCATCTTGCCAATTAGCTGTGTGACCATAGGATGAAAATCTTTTAACCTCTCATAGTCTATACAGTTAATTAACTCTAAAAACTTCAAGTTAATTAACTCTAAAACAGTCTGTTTCTGGGGACAGGATTTCTCTCCTGGAAGTCCTCCACACTGATGAAATCACAGATTTGAGTCAAGGAAATAGGTTAACATTGAATGACATTTTAAAGACAGATTTTTGAAATGCTGTCAGCACCCCATTCTGGGAGCCTTCTCCCTTTCTCTGCCTTACTCCCTCAGACTTCACATTGAAAGCACCTTATATCACATCTCTAATGTACTTATCAGTTGTTATTTATTAGTCATGTGTTTTTTTTCCTCCAAGGTTACTGTAAGCTTAGTAAAGCAAGAACCTTGTATTACATCCCTTAGCATGATCCCAGTCTAATGACTCTTCATTTACTTCGGACTGAATTCATTCATTATCCATAAACTAGTATTGTACGGTAGAAAGAACAATGATCAAGGGTCTTGAATTCAAATTATCCATAGTAGGGGAAGAGAAGAGAATAAACATTTATAGAGCACCTACTATGTGCTAGGTGTTTTAAAAATATTATCTCATTTGATCTTCACAACTATCCTGTGAGGTAGGTGATGTTATTATCCAGATTTTACAGATGAAGAAAGTGAAACATACAACAGTTTAGGAACTGCCTGAGGTCATGTAGCAAATCCGTGTCTGAGAACAAATTTGAACTCAGGTCTTTCTGACTCCAGGTCTGGATATCTCTCCACTGTGTCACCTAGCCACCTATTAAGTGGGTACTTAATAAATGTTTGTTAAATTGGACTGCATTACTTGTCCCATACATCTGTGGGGCTTACTAATAGCTTTTTAAATTCTGCCTCCCATGAGTATAAGAAAAGTGGGAATTTGGAAGGGGTCTGGGGCTACTGACCTAGGGAGTCTCAGTGTTATTTTTCAGTCTGAAGCTTTGGCCCAGAGAAGAGATGAGAGAGAGGAAATAATTGTCTCTTGGCTATTTGAGCAGCCCCAGGTACTTTGGATTGGGAAGATAAGAGGTACACATGTCTTAGGGCCATCTTCTGTTAGATTCCCCCCTCCCTAAATTTGCCTCCCTCATGCACACACACTCTCACACACTCACACACATTCTCTCTCTTACTTTTCTGGGGGCTCATATATTTTGTATATTCTTATTTTTGCACATTGTCTCTCCTGATAGAATGTAAACTTCTTGAAGTCAAAGATTGTTTCTTTTTCTAGGGGGCTGTGTGCGGTGCTTCTGGCACAGACTGGCCGTGTGACTATGGACTTCCCTAGGCAGCTCTTTAAGGCCACAGATTCCTGCATTAGTAGAGGCGGTTCCTTATCTGGAACTGCCACTTCAGTGAAATCCCAGAGGCTCAGGCCACAAGAAATGGTTCTGATGGGAAAGAACACTAGGTTTAGTGTTAGGGAACTGAGCTCTGATCTGAGCTAGGGTACATGTCTTAGGGCACCTTCATGCACTTTACATTTGTCTCATTATCCTGTGTGAGCTTAGTCAACACACAGTTTTGATATTTGTTCTCACTCCCTGCTTTTTGTGAAATGGGTTACTGTTTGTTTTGCAATAGGTATTGTAGTGAATGTGTACTTATTTGAATTAGTTAAAAGTTGATTTCAGGATATTGGAGGAATAAATAAATGATTGTCATGACTTAAGTTGAATTTTCTATATGATTTTGTTATAGGGATGCTGGGGATTCTCTGAATGACTGTAGAATAACTTTTGTGGATGAAGTTTACAAAATTGAGGAGCCTGGTAGTGTGAGCCCAGTTCGTTTAGAAAACCCCTTGAAAAGTGAGTCCTGGTAACCCTTTGTGTTTTCCCATGGGGTGTCAGTGTTGTTGTCATACTCTGGTGGTAGAAGTATGACTTTTGTAAACTGACATGCTGCTTTTGTGTTGGTGTCTGCTTCTGCATTTAGGACAGAGTGGCCCTATTTGCAAACACTGTAAAGATAACCCCAATAAGACCTGCAGAATGTGTGCCTGCTATGTGTGCGGAGGAAAGCAAGACCCCGACAAGCAGCTGATGTGTGATGAGTGTGACATGGCCTTCCACATCTACTGCCTTAGCCCCCCATTGAGCCGGATTCCAGATGATGAGGACTGGTGAGTCTCCATGCTGCAGGGTGCCCTCTCTGCAGTTTTCTGGGGGAAGGATTGTGAGAGACTGACCACACAGCTTATAAAGACCAAGATCACCTTTGGCATGGGTCTTGGTTTGGGAGAATTGAACAATATAGGTGGCTCTTTCCTCAAAGTACTAGACTTAGTGGGTTGGGCTGGGATGGGGAAGTTGGAAAAAGGCACCTGAAATACCTGATATCTACTTGTGGATCTCTGATGGAGAGCTCAGAGGAACAAGGTAGGGGAGCTACTGAGTTACTGTGCACACATGTGATGCTTGTGTGTTCCAGACAGCCGGCATTGATTTAGAAGTGCTGAGAGACTTTGGGGAAATGAAGTGAATGGAGCCAGGCAGGGGTTTCAGAGGGAGGGGTGTATGATTATAGATGGAGAATCTTCTCTGGAAAGACAACTTGCATTTTATAGTGCTTGAAGGTTTATGAAATACTTTCCTTGAAACAAATCTTTGATGTAAGAAATTAGGTCTTTGCACCATTTTATAGGTGAGGAAACTGAGGTCCAGCTTGGAGAAGTGGGTTACCTAAGGTTACACAGTCGGAGATAGTAGCTTTGGGAGTCACCTTCAGGCCTCCTGACTCCAAGGCCAATGCTGTCTTTGTTACAGCATAGCTGCTTCTTCAGATCTCGGGGAGGATAGGATGCATAGGATGTTTTCAGAAGTCAATCAGTAAGCATTTATTAAGCATCCACCATGTACCTGGCTTTTTGCTAGACATTAGATATGCAGAAATAAAGATGCAAGAGCTCCTGTACTTGAGGAGCTAACACTGTAGGGGAGACTGTACACACATTTAAGTGTAAGGTGGAACTCCTATTGAGCTTTGGGGGGATGCCTGGGATTCTCAGAAATGGAGATGAGGGGGAGAACATCCTGGGCTTGAAGACCACCAGGAGAGGGAGTATCAGGTGTGAAGAAAGCCTTTTGGGTTGGACTAAGGAGTACATGAAGGTGAGTAATACATAAGAAGCCTGAAAAGAGGCAGGTTAGGGCTTTCCATTCCAAATGGAGGACTTTATTTTACCCTAGAGGTAATACAGAGACATTTCAGTTATATTGAGTAAGGGAGTGACATGGTCAGACCTCTTTAAGAGGTCTTTAAGAAAATATCTTGGTATCTGTGTGATTGATGTGATTGATGATTACAGAAAAGGGGCGAGGTGGGAATTAAGGCAGGGAGACTATTTAGGTGACTGTTACACTCATTCAGTTGAGAGGTGATCAAGGCTTAAACTGGGGTGTGGCGAAGGTAGAATAGAGTGAGAAAATTTTGTGGACATAGAAATGACAAGACTATAAAAAAATACCCTTTTGAAGTACAAGTAAGAAAGGTTGAAGGCAGGTAGGTTTTTTCCTAGGATAAATGTACTATGACATTTTAAGAAAAATGTCTTAATCTTTTACTCATTTTAAATATTACTCTGCTATGTCCAGTGGATAATTTTATGGGTATATAATTGTAGGTATTGCCCTGAATGTCGGAATGATGCCAGTGAAGTGGTCTTGGCAGGCGAGAAGTTAAAAGAGAGCAAAAAGAAGGCAAAGATGGCATCTGCTACATCATCGTCTCAAAGAGACTGGGGCAAGGTGTGGGAAGCAACTTTTTGTTTCATTTTGATATTTTAATGGTACATAACATTTTTTTTACTGACTTTTTTACCCCCAAATTATTCTTCTTAATATAGGGTATGGCATGTGTAGGTCGCACAAGGGAGTGTACTATTGTGCCTTCTAATCATTATGGACCAATCCCTGGGATTCCTGTTGGTACCATGTGGAAGTTCAGAGTACAGGTATAACATGGCATGCAGTGTGAGTTTGTGATGATATTTCAATGGAAGGGGTAGGGTTACTCTGTGGTCAGAGGTGGTAAGATGTGGTGGTGTGGAATAGCCTTGGTTTGTAGTCTAGTCTTAGGTCAAAAGAAATTCTTTTGGGGAAGAGGTATTTAAGGTCCTAGAATGCCATTTATGCCAACCAGTGCACCATCCCCCACAGCAAAAAAAATACCTTATCCCAGTCCCTCCAAAATATTTAAAAGGTTAGGATTGTGTTTCAGCTACTGGGTTTTATTTTTTTTTTTGCTTTTTGTGGGCGGAAGGCAGGGCATTTGGGGTTAAGTGACTTGCCCAAGGTCACATGGCTAGTAAGTGTTAAGTATCTGAGGTTGGATTTGAACTCAAATTTTCCTGACTCCAGGGCCAGTGCTCTATTCACTGTGCCACCTAGCCACCCCTACTGGTTTTTTTTTTTTTAAACAAATTATATTTAAATGTTAGAATGTTAGAGCTGGGATAGATCTGAGAGATCATCGGGGCTACCCTGCTATTTTTTAGATGAGGAAACTGATAGAAGTCAAGTGACTTGCCCAAGGTCACATAAGTGATAGAGGGAACTTGCACTTCATATCCTAGACTACTAGGCCAGTGAGCTTTTTACTTTTGCTATGATTTGTATAATTAGTTCACAGGTCTGACCATCAGTTTTATATCTGATCATGTTATGTTTGAGTGTCTTCTCTGTTCTGTTTCTGGAAGTCTTTAAGTAGAGGGTTGATGACCACTGTTGGGGGTGTTGTAGAGGGCATTCATTACGTAAATTAAATAGTGGTTTAACGAGATGACTTGAGGACTCTTCCATCTTTCAAGTCAAGATTTTATGAGCACAGAAGATTATATTGTAATCTATAATCTTTAAATTTAAAGTTGTCACCAACTGAAATGAATGTATATGTTAAAACCTAGATGTTAACCTCAGGGGTTTTTGATTCTTTGGTCTGATTTTGGAGAGTCATATTAGTCAGAACACATAAAACTTGTGCCTTTCCTAGGTGAGTGAGTCTGGTGTCCATAGGCCCCATGTGGCAGGTATACATGGCAGAAGCAATGATGGTGCCTACTCTCTGGTCCTGGCAGGGGGCTATGAAGATGATGTGGTAAGTGATGTTTTGTAATTGTGAGTGTCTGAAGCAGAAGCTCCCAGGTGGAGCCTTATCTAGCTTCCTGCTCAACTAGATATGGTTAACCAGGCCTTGCTCTACATGCTTCTCCACTTCAGGACCATGGCAACTCTTTCACTTATACGGGCAGTGGAGGCAGAGATCTTTCTGGAAACAAACGGACGGCAGAGCAGTCCTGTGATCAAAAACTCACCAACATGAACAGGTTCATAGTTTTATGGATTTCTTTTCTGGTTACTGTTAAATCCTTAAGTGGACTTAGTTTGCAGGGAAATAGTCAATAGTGTTAGACAAGAATGTTTTGCTTTTGAACTTGGAAGAAAGGTAAAATTAATTTATTTTCCTGATTTAAAAAAAATATTTTTTAATTACTTGTAAAAACAATTTTTTAACATTTGTCCTAAAAAAAACTCTGAGTTCCAAATTTTCTCCCTCCCCTCTCTCTTCATTGATAGAAGGCAAACAGTTTGGTAGGTTATACTGGGTGTGCTTAAAGTCTGGACATACAGGAAATCTCATTAACTATACATATTTTCAAGAAATGAAATGAATGAAATTTTCAACAACATTTTATTTAATTAGCATAAATTTTAGCCATGACAATTTCATATGGAATAAAAGCTTTCATTAGCTATTGGGGACTATTTTCCATATTAATGAGATTAATTTAATTAATTAAAATAATGAGATTTCCTATGTGTCCATACTTTAGGGACATCCTGTACATGTGTAGTCATGCAAAACATTTTCCTATTAATCACATTGTGAAAGATACCCCCCCCCCAAAATGCACCCAATGATAATAAGAAAAGTTTGAAAAAGTATGCTTTGATCTGCATTCAGGTTTCCATCAATTCTTTGGAGGTAGATAACATTTTTCATCATAAGTCTTTTGGAATTGTCTTAGATCATTGTATTGCTGAGAGTAGCTAAGTCTATCATAGTTGATCATCGTACAATATTGCTATTACTGTGTATAGTGTTGTGGTTCTCCCCATTTCACTTTGTATCAGTTCATATAAGTTCCCAGATTTTTCTGTAAACCATCCTGCTCATCATTTCTTGCAGCACAATAGTATTTCATCACAGTCATATACCATAACTTATTCAATCATTCCCTGACTGATGAGCATCCCCTTGATTTCCAAATCTTTCCTACCACAGAAACAGCTGCTGTGAATATTTTTGTTTGTACATATAGGTCTTTTTCCTTTTTTTTAAAACTCTTTGGGATACAGACCTAGTAGTGGTATTGCTGGGTCAAAGGGTATGCACAGTTTAATAGCCCTTTGATCATAGTTCCAAACTGCTTTCCAGAATGGTTAGATCTGTTCACAACTTCACCAACAGTGCATTAGTGTCCCAGTTTTCCCACACACACTCCATTTGTCATTTGCATTTTTTGTCATACTGACCAATCTGATAGATGTGGGATGATACCTTAGAATTGTTTTGTTTTGCATTTTTCTAATCATTAGTGATTTAGAGGTTTCATATGACTATAGTTAGTTTTGATTTCATCTGAAAACTGCCTGTTCATATCTTTGACCACTTATCAATTGGGGAATGACTTGTATTCTTATAAATTTGACTCATTTCTCTATATTTGAGAAATGAGGCCTTTATCAGAGAAATTTTCTGTAAAAATTATCCCCTAGCTTTCTACTTTCTTTCTAATTTTGGCTACGTTGGTTTTGTTTGTATAAAACCTTTCAATTTAATGTAATCAAAATTATCCATTTTATATCCTGTGATGCTCTCATTCTCTTGTTTGGTCATAATTTCTTCTCTCTATCCCATGCTACCCTAATTTGTTTATGGTATCACCCTTTATGCCTAAATCATGTACCCATTTTGACCTTTTCTTTGTGTATGATAAATATTGCTCTATATACCTAGTTTCTGCCAAACAGCTTTCCATTTTCCCCACCAATTTTTGTCAGATAGTGAATTCTAGTTCCAAAAGAAAGGATCTTTGGGTTTATCAAACACTAGATTACTATGTTATTTACCACTCTGTTTCTTAGCCAGTGAGAAATTCTGAAGATCTTTCCCTCCCATACCATTTTTTTTTGAGTAGGTAAGAGACCATTCTTTGCCTCATTTCTTACCTAGCTGTAATCACTGAATAGGTATTGCCTCAGTCAAACAGACCTGGGAAAGACTACTTAGCTTAAAAAGGCCAAGGCCTCCCACTGCATGCAGAGCCTTCTTCAGTTGCCCTGATCTATATCTTGCCAGTGGACCCAGATGTCTCTGGAGGAGAAAGTGATGCTGGTAACTTTGCACAGCCCTCCCTCACTTAAATCCAATTCACTTGCATGTGATGGCATCATCTCTCCAATGTCATGGTCCTCTTCAGGAACGAAGGACGAACAATAATTTTAGCCAGTACCAGATTGTTTTGATGATTGCCACTCTGTAATCTAGTTTGAAATCTGGTATGGGGACTAGACTACCTTCCTTCACATTTTCTCATTGATTCCCTTGATATTCTTGACTTTTGTTCTTCCATATAAATTATGTTATTATTTTTTCTATTTCTACAAAATATTTTTTGGTAGTTTGGTATAGCATTGAATGAGTACATTAATTTAGGTTTAGATAAACAATAGTTATCATTTTTGTTATATTGGCTTAGCCCACCCATTAGCTTATTTTTTCCACTTCTTGTTTTTAAAGAGGTAGCTAGAGGTTTGCATTTTCAGTGTATGAAATAACCAACTGTAGCAGCAAGCTACAAGGTTTTGCCAAGCGTCCTCAGGGTTTGCCGCCACCACAGGTTCTTGGATCTGCTTTGATAAAGGAAAGCAACTCAAAATGGGTTAACAAGCTTACTTTAATCAGTCAAAGATATATCGTTTACCTTGTTCAGGGGAAAAAGGTCAGCACCCTGAACTTCAAAGTATACAGGCAGAATTATCAAGACAGAAACAGATCAAGTAGACAGATTTCCAAACTGTCCAACCATTACATCCATACCAAATCAACATCTGGGTTTTTCAAAGCTGGGGGGGCTCTGGACAACGGCTTCCCAGAATCCATATCAAATCACAGAACACTTCTCAAAGTGAGCCCCCAAAACAAAGCTACACATCAGGGCTTCTATAGCCTTCTCCTGGCTCAGAGAATGTAACAACCTTATTGACCCACTGGCCAATCAAGAAGTATCTACTGAAAAACAAGCCTCCCACCCCAGGCTTCAGGTGCACTTTAGCCTAGGGGCAGGGAAGATCTTCCAAATTTGCATTCCCATTACACCAACTCAGCTTTCTCTCCATTTCTCATCCTGCTTTCCTAACTTTCCATACATGATACCTATATTTTTTTGCCTTTATCTTTGTCTTTTGCAGACTGCTACTTTCTAATGTTTTTTATCCTGTGATCTCTTAGAGCTCTGGCTTTGAACTGCAGTGCTCCTATCAATGACCGAGGTGGAGCTGAAGCCAAGGACTGGCGAGCTGGGAAACCAGTCAGGGTGGTGAGAAATGTCAAGGGAGGGAAACACAGCAAATATGCCCCAGCTGAAGGGAATCGATATGATGGAATATACAAGGTAACTTCTGGTGTGGGCTTTTTTCTTTTTAGTGTTAAAAGTATTTTTTTTCCTGTACTAACTGGATGAGGTTAATTTTTTTCCATATTGGATGTCATTTATACTTAATTTCTAACCCTTTCCAGGTAGTGAAGTATTGGCCTGAAAAAGGGAAATCTGGTTTCCTTGTGTGGCGTTACCTCCTCAGGAGGGATGATGATGAACCTGGCCCATGGACAAGGGAAGGGAAAGATAGGATGAAGAAACTTGGCTTAACAATGCAGGTAAGGTCAGGACAAGGCTTGTGTTGGATTATGTTGTATTGGCAGATATTTCTGTGGAGGATGGGCTAGGAATTGCTAATTATATCCTCAAAGCCAATTATCCTTGACTAGGGAACACTGTCTACCTACTTCTTCCAGGTCAGCCCTTTGAATACAAATCAAATTTATGTGCCTTTTATATATAGGACAGGTTTGCCTAATGTCTTCTAGGGGATTATAGTTAGGTTGGTAAACATTTATTTTATACTTTGAAATTTTAACTGACAATTTTTTGTTTTTATCACCTTTATTTTTAAGTATAGCCTTCCTCCCCTCCCTAGGGAACCATTGTTTGTGTAACAAAGACTAAAAAAAGAAAAGGTAGAGAAAAACAGTTGAGCAAAACCAACACATCAACCAAATCTGATACTTTGGAGGGTGTCCATCTCCATAGTTGTTCCTGGTTCTGCTTTAGTAAGCATTTGTTAAGTACCTATACTCTCCTAGGTGCTAGACATAAAAGTTAAAAAAACTTTCCACAAGAAGTTTACAATCTGGGGCAGCTAGGTGGCGCAGTGAGTAAAGCGCCAACCCTGGAGTCAGGAGGACCCTAGTTCGGTTCCAGCCTCAGACACTTAACACCCCCCCCCCCCCCCCACACACACACAAACTAGCCGTATAACCTTGGGCAAGTTACTTAACCCCAACTGCCCTCCAAAAAGGCAAAAAAAAAAAAGTTTACAATCTAATGGAAGAGATAAAACATGAAAACATGTAGATGCTAAGTCAGAGTGGTAAATACAAAGGAGAGGGCTAAAGTGTTAGAAGAAATCTGACTAAGGCTAGAAGATTTTCATCGAGGAGAATAGGGAAGGCTTCCTGGAGTAAGTGCCCTTCCATTTAGGCCTTGAAGGACAAGTGAAGTTATAGTATATGGAGGTAATGAAGGGAGAAAGCTAGATTTAAGAGCAGCATGGGCCAAAGTACTGATAGGAATGCATGAGGAGGGTCATTCTGTGAGACATGATGGTAAGATAGGTTTGCTGGATTATATAGGACCTTGAAGGCCAGGTTTTAAGACTTTCCTTGGTGAGTGACAGAGCTGTTGAAAACTTTTGTACTGTATTGGTAGGTGCTGTCATATGAAAAGTCTTTCATTTTGTGAGCAAAGCTGTGGTTTGTTCAGATTTACTCTGAGACTGGTGTGTAAGATGGATCAGCATTACTCTACCTGTGTTTTGTTTTTTTTTTTTGCTTTTTGGAGGGCAATTGGGGTTAAGTAACTTGCCCGAGGTTACATGGCTAGTTTTTTTGTGTGGGTGTTAAGTGTCTGAGGCCGGAACTGAACTCGGGTCCTCTTGACTCTGGGGCCGGTGCTTTACTCACTGCACCACCTACCTGCCCATAAATGTCTTTTTTAGCATAACTTTGACACAACAGGGGATTTCAGGTTATGAAAAACTGAATATAAAACAAACCCAGATCAAAAAGACTATTGATAGGAGTGAAAATGTTTGAGATCGGTGGAAGATTTTTGATCAAGACATTGTTTTCTTCCATATGTTTTCATAGAATCATGAAACTGAAAGAGTTGAGACTTTAGAATTCATTTAACCCACCCTTTCCCCTCCAAGTCCATGCAGAAATCTCTCTAGATTTTCTGGCAAAATGCATATTTCATATTGTCCAAGAATGGTGTGCATTGGTAAAACACTTAAGTGATTCATTTCAGGAAATATTTCTTGAATGCCTACTATGTACATAGCATTGCTCTGGTGTTATCAAAGAAATAGAAGACATTTCTATCAGAAGGGGCCTTCCATTCCTTCAGTTAACAAGTTCAGTAAGAATATGGATAACATCTGATTTCACATCAAAGTGACAAATATTGAATGGAGATTATCCCAGGAGGTAGAGGACTTGGAGAAATAAGTGTTTCAGAGGGTTGGAAAATATGTTCCTGGAGGAGGTCAGAGTGGAGCCAGAATCTTGAGGCGGGGCAAGAAAGGCTATTCGAGGAGAGATGACCAGCAAGTGAAAAAGCCCGGAGGCCGTGACGTGTCTGGTGTGGTGAGGCTGAGGCGACAGGCAGGAGGCCGTACTAACTTCGGGAGAGTATTTATGTTGGCAAGTAGTAAGAGATGAGTTCGGTTGGTAAGCAACTTGAGATCTGTAGAGATCTCAGAAACCAGGAGTGATAGAAAGTTTGTGTATCTGATGAAATTTTTTTCTGTTTCTATCTTTTAGTATCCTGAAGGATATTTGGAAGCAGTTGCTAACAAAGAGAAGGAAAAAGAAAACAAGAGTGATGATGAGGAATTGACATCTCCAAGGAAAGGAAAGGGGAAGCAGAAAAGGAAGACAGCAGGTTGGTATTTGAGCAGCACTCCTTCTGCAGCTTTACTTCAAGGTAGTGAATTCCTATGGACTGACAAGGCGTTCTTTCTTTTAGGGGGTAGAGAGGCCCTTCTGGCCTCTCCTAGTATAGTGTCCAAGAAGACTAAAGTGGAACCATACAAACTCACCTCCCAGCAGAAGACTCTCATCAAGAATGACGAATCCAATGAAAAACTGTGGAACGAAGTATTAGGTGCACTGAAGGAAGGGCCGGTAAGCATGGAGATTTTATTTTTAGTTTCCCTCTTTGTAGAAGGATATTTGATAAAGGACCCGAATCAATGGGGTAAACATGCTAGGAGCTAATTTCTGATCAGTGAGATGCCATTAAATAAGTAATTTAGATCTCCACTAAGGTCCTATTGTGATGCATCATTGAAGTATGGTATCAAACCCTGTACTAGTGGCATGTAAGTTGCAGGGGCCACCACATAGGAAAGACTTGGCTTTGGGATCTGGAGACAGTGTTTCTGTCATTGGAGAACATGGAGCGCCAGGTGCAGAGAGGCCCAGGCCCAGAAGGTTGCTGACCAGGGAGGTGCCTTATTTATTTATTTGTGCTATGGCATTACTCATAAAGACAGTCTGTTGGGGATGGTAGAAATTGTGAGTTCCATTATTTAGAACTTATGAAACCACATATATTTTTGAAGCATTGGAAAAATAATTTATTTTGATGTATTCTTAAGAGAAATTTTGAAATGATTATTAATGGGTAAAACAACTTGAACATGAAAATTTTTCCTTTGAGATTCAGCTACAGTGATTGTGAAGTATATACAAATGTATTGTTTCAGAGCTGAGTGTATTTTATGTAAGGATCAGTCTAGGATAATGTTTTAGTGGCTTCCTACCTGTCATTGCTCCAGTGACCCTTATCTTCTGAGAAAGCTCAATGATTTTTTGGTATTAAATGTTTTATTGATATTTTTTTACTTTCCAGTTACTCTGCCCTATTCCACAACTTTGAATTCTTCCTTATAACAATTAAGTATAGTAATACAAAACACACTTAACACATAAAACTCTGACCAACTATGTGTGCCTTTCTTCATACCCAGAGTGTGCCTACTCTCTACCAAAGAGAATGATATGTTCTGCCATCACCCAGGCATATCAAGCTGATTACTGCATAGATCAGAGTTTTGATGTCTTTCATGTGGTCGTTGTGTAAATTATTTTCTTGTTTCTGCTTGCACTTTGCTCTTTATCAGTTCCTACAAGTTTTTGTAAATTTCTCAGAATATTTCATTTGTCATTTCTTCTAGTGCAGTAGTATTTTATAATAATAGCTAACATTTATATAGTGTATTGAAGTTGTGCAGTGTTTTCTATACATGTTCTTTTATTTTATCCTCACAACAACCCTGGAAAGTACATGCTAATATCTCCATTTTAGAGTAGAAAACAGGCAGAGAGTGCTGAAATGACTTGCTCAAGAGTAACACATAAAGTATATGTAAGTATAAGTCAGTCAAGTCAGGCCCTCTATCCATTCTGCCAGTGGTATTAAAATCCTTTAGAAAAGGGGCCACTAAACTGTATATAAGTATCCTTATCGGTTGCATATCGACGTAGAAAACCATATATTAACATTATCTGTATTCTATTTTTCTTTATTTTGTTAACTGTTTACCAGTTATTGCTGGTTAATATTGCCATTGGCAATGCATGACTGACTTCTCTGCATTCTGCCACCTAACGGCTGTTTGCATACCACGGTTTGTTCGGCTGTTCCCTGTTCAGTGGGCATGCACTGTCACTATGTTTCTAGTTGTTAGCTACCAGAAAAATGGTACTATAAATATTTCGCACTTATGGGACCTTTCCTCCTATCCTTGATCTCCTTGGGTGGGATTGGTCAAAGGATAATGTAGTTTGACTTTTCTGGTATAGTTCCAAATTGTTTTTCAGGATGGTTGAAACAGTTTACAGCTCTACTTAAAGTGCATTAATATGTTTATCATCCTTCCCATAGTCCCATTTCTAATCTTTTACCATTTTTTCTCTTATAATTTTTGTAAATATAATGGGTAGTTGAAACCTTGAATTGCTTTAATTTGCACTTCTCTTATTAGTATTGGAATATTCATATAGTTGCTGGCAGTTTGCATTTTTTTTTAAACTGCTTGTTTATAGCCTTTGACCATTTTATCTATTGCAGAATGGTAGATTTTTCCAAAAAAGTAAGGTGGTAGCTGGGATATTTTTATGTTTGGATCAGGTATTGTCTCAGTAGAGGGCTCTTCATAGGTAGGATTCAGTTCTGTTGTGGTCTTTGGATATAATCCAGTCCAGAAGTTTTTACTTGAGTTAAGAGCATGTGCAAAGCTCTGAATTGTGAAATTCTGTATATGACTTGATTTTACTGGAATTCCAAGCTTGGATACTTCAATATTAATTGCACACTTATTCCTTTGCATTTTTTCTACCACCTAAGATTATTTCACAAGGTCCTTATGAACTTACTACGAAGGAAGTGTCAGCATAACTAATTATTGTGGGGCTAAACTTCTTTGGGACCAAAAGCATGTGTGTGATAACCAGTAATAAGTTTTCTGGTTTTGTGCTTGCTAAGGCAGTATGATGTCATGGTAAAAGCATTGGTCTTGGAGCTAGACTTGAGCTTGAGTCTCTGCTTTGTCATTTAACTAGCTTTATGACCCTGGGCAAATCATTATCTCTCTCCAAGCCTTAGTTTCTCAATGTATAAAATGACAATCATAATTCTTGTACTACGATGTCATAGTGCTGTTGTGAGGAAAATACTTTAAAGCCTTAATGTCTTAGAGAAAGGTGAATTGCTAGATTGTCCTTGAATCATAAAGCCTTTTCCCTGGGTGCTAAGAAACACTTTATTTTAACTTAGGATTCAGAACTAGAAAGGGCCTTAGATGTGTTATCTAAGCATACTCTAGAGTATGAGAATTATTGTTTTATATATGGGGTCAGTCTCATTGCTGGCTTCACGCAGTCTTTTTCTTAATTATAGAAATTCCTGAATAAAGTAGAAGAAACATTTCTGTGTATTTGCTGTCAAGAGGTAGTGTTTCGGCCAATTACCACTGTGTGTCAGCATAATGTTTGCAAGGTAAGTAATGTTGGTCAGTCCTGTGCTGTTGGAGATGCATGTTGTATCTTTGAGGGAGATAATTCGAATGACCTAGAAACAGATTTGACTAAGGTCCCTGTGGATCTACAGTGTCTCTTGTCATTATGTGTCCTTTCACCTTGTTTTGAGCATTTGTAGTCTTGACTTTACTAGCCTTCTGAAGGCCAGGACACTAGATTTTTGCATGGCAGTCTTTAGTATTATGTATTAATAATTGTTCAGGTAGTTGGTAATGTGGCATCATAGAAAATACTGCCTTGTTGGTGATAACGTATTCAAGTCCTGATTGTTCCACTGGTTAGCCATGTGACCTGGGGAAAGGGACTGAAATCTCTTGGTCTTCTATGTAAAATGAAGGGATAAGAGAGTATCTAATGTCCAATTCTGAAATTCAGTTATTCTCTTTTAATTCTCATATTCTAGTCAAACTGTGCTATGCACTGTCCTTCTGTACACACACTGTTTTTTCTGCTTTTTGTATCCGGAATACAGAATGTTCTCTCCAACACTGTTGAAATCCTACCTGTCTGTCAGAAACCCAGCTCAAATACCACCTCATCTTTTAAACCTTTTCTGATCTGTTCCAGTGGTAAATGATCTTAACCTTTCTTGAACTTCTTATACCACTTTATTTCTTTATTTCTACCTATTTTATGTCCTTACTGTCTTCTAACTTAAAGTGTGTGTGTGTGTATGTGTATGTTGGAACACTCACTTTGAGAGCAGTGACTGTCTTTCTCAATTCCCTAGTATCTCCCTTAGGAGCTAGTACAATTCTCTGCACACAATGAGCACTTTAATTAGTCTTTATTTAGTTGACTTTGTGTGGTCCTCCAACAAACAGCACAGTGGCAGAAATTCTACCCTTCTCCCATGAACTTTGCAAGCTTTATCTCTTCCTTATATTCCCTACCTTGGTCAGTCTGGCCATCCTTATTCTGTCTGGCCAGTCATTCATGTGAGCTTCAGCATTATGGAAGAGAAACATCAATTGTGTTTCCCCCTCTCCTGATTCTCTTTGTCTTCGACTCATGTTATAGTTGCCAAGAAAGAGTCCCTCCTGGAAAGAGGATACCAGACCTTGTTAAAATAGTCAAAAGATGCCCATGGAATGAAGAAAAGCTTCTGGGCATTTGTTTGTGTAAACTATGTATTGGATATAGTCATATATAATTAAAAGAGGAAATACTGGCCAGTTTTTATAAGAAAGATGAAAGAATAGTCGTGTAGCTCTTTCAGGGGCAAGAAGTTGTTATATTTTAAATATTAATTGTATTCCTGACCAGCAATTAGTGGGTTTTTAAAAAAAACTAAAATTAGAAAAAAAAAGACATTTAATGTTCAACTCAGTTGTTTTGTGTGTGTATACACATGTATATATGTATATCTGTATGTATGTATATATACACATATATAGCCATAGCTATATCTATATCTATATCTATATCTATATCTATATATCTATATATCTATATATATATATATATAGTGACTTACACCTGCATTTGAATCCTGACCCTACTATTTGGTACATATATGACCTTGGGAAAGTTACTTAACCTCTTGGGTCTCATTTTCTTCATTTGTAAAAATAGGGGGTTGGAGTAGAAGACATTTAAGATCCCTTCTAGTTCTCAAATTCTGTATAAATGCCTAGATGGTTTTTCTTACAACAACATTTTGCATATTTAGGTTGAAGTTAACATAGTTATGTAAACATGTAGAGTTCAAAAAGCAGTCCCAAAAGCTCAAACCCAACCTGACTGGATGAAAATGCCATTTCAATTGTAAAGGAATTTGATATGAGCATTTTTAATGGCCTTGACCTTTTCTTTTCTAGTAAAATGAAGGGATTGTTCCCTGTTGTCCCTTCCAACTCTTCCAATCACAACATCTATGATCCTATGATCAGTAACAATTTGTTACTGGTATCTTTCACATTAGATCTTAGTTTCTAGATATTGCTCTACTAGGAATCTAGCCTTTGGAAGTGAAGCAAAAGCCAGCACTCTGGATTGTCCGAACACAAAAAAGTCCATTGGTAGTTTGGTGTTTTTCCTTACTTACTAATAAAGAATTGATACAGGGGGAGAGGTAGCAAGGGACCTTGATAGTCATTTTAGCAACTTGAATATGAGTCTTCTGCATAGGATGCAGCCAGCTCAAGAAAAGAATGAACAAAACTGAATCAGGATGATGGTGCAGCATGGGCTGTTACAGTTTTTCATTTGGTTGCTGTTCACAGCTTTTTCTAAAATCCTTTAAACTCTGATTGCAGGATTGTTTGGACCGATCCTTCCGAGCCGAGGTGTACAGCTGCCCAGCTTGTCGGTATGATCTGGGTAAATCTTACACTATGCAAGTGAATCAGCCGCTGCAAACCATCCTCAGTCAGCTCTTCCCAGGCTACGGCAATGGGCGGTGATTCTATCAAGCACTTCTTTCTTACTTTGTTGGTAAAATGTGGCAGTGGGTTTCCAGTAGGCTTAATTTAAACACATAGCTTCACCTTTTCTCTGAAAAGATTTGTCTTCCTCACCTTTTCTTAAAAAGTAATTTTGAGGGATTTATTTTATATATGTTGTGGCTTTTAAAAAAATGTTGGATACTGCATTCAGTTTTTGCAAAAACCTGCAGTTTATCAGCATAAATTTTCCTACTTTTGGTAAAGGCTGCTAATCAACCTGACGTTGAGTTCTCAAAAGTTCCCTCTCTTATGTAGAATGTGGCTTGGTTGCTAGAACAATCTTTGTAAAGTCTGTGGATTTGGCCTCAAAGGTAGAAGTATGCTCAGCTCTTTGGCAGTATTTTGATGTTCAAATTCTCTAAGATGGTTCCTGGTGTTTTTGGACCTCTTGGTTAGATGGTTTATCAAGAAGTTTGTTCAAAGAAAAAAAAATCTTACTTAAAATGGGTTAAGCTCTTTTTCAAGGTCATTCTCTATCAGTTTACTTTTATGTTTAAAATAAGTATAAAAAAGCTCTTGGCCTGCATTTAGCTAAGTGCTCGGGGCAGAACAGAATGCTACCTCAGCTGGACGCTTCTTTTACCGAGGGAACTGGTTGTTCAGCCAGATGCTGTCTCTGATCCAGAATGCCATTGTGGAACATACTAGAGCCATTCTTAAGTGCCTTTGGTCCGTTTCTAAAAGACTGGGTTCTTTTTAGCACTGAAATGTTGAAATTGCCAACCAGATTATATTTCTTCCTTTGAAAATGGAACACTGTAGCCAAACGTCGTTAGTGTGGCATTGTAAACCTTGAAACTCTTCTTTGCTAGGGTGCATTTTGTTAAGATTAATTTACTTTATCATTATTTTAAATGCATTTCCATTTCAAAATGGAGAATTATATAAGTGAAAGTTTTTCTTTTTTAAGACACTTTTCCAAATGAATTTTTTTTTCAGTTACTGTATATGAACCAAGAAAGATAACTTAGTTTTGGTTTTTTTTGTGAATGGATTTTCAGTTTTTCTGACAGTACCAGTGTTTGCAGTTTAATACCTCAATGTAACAGGGATATTTTAACTCACTTGACTGCAGACAGACTGGAATGATATATATTTTTTTTTTGTAAAACTCTTTCTTTATGGTAGAATATTAATGGATAGGAGAAAAACAATGAAACATTGTGTAGGCTTTTAAAAGTTCAGATGTTTTTTGTACATGTGCAGATTTTAAGTTCTCAAAATAAATGTGTTTAAAGATGAATGTGTGTTTTGTTATTCTTTATAAAATGTTGGGAAAAAAATTGCCAAGTTTCTAACATGATTATCTTAAATCCTGAGAGTGAATAGATACATTATTGGGATTAGATACATTTAGGATTCTGGGAAGATTTATAAACAGCCTATGATGCTAGACTCAGTTTGCTTTTTTGTGTGATTATGAGAGTCTGATATTCATTCAGTATGAATTCATCCAGCTCCCATTTTCATTGCACTTGTAAGGAAACCTGCCAACACACTTGTATGTTAGGCAGTTAATATGTTATAGATTCAGAGCTAGAAAGTCCCTTGGAAGCCACCTAGTCTGCCCACCTCACTTTACAGATGAAGAAATGGAGACTATTTTTCTCTCAGTTACATTTCTGATCCAACTTTTATGCTCCACCGGTTGTCATGTTTCCTCTTTATCTCTCTTTCACTGTTGATGCAGCTGAAATTTTGAGAATTTGTTAGCCCTGTATCATAAATCAGGACCTGAATCCAATGTCCTTACCTGACTGCATGCTGTATTCTACTGTGTCTCCTCATTCTTTAGGGGTATTAATCTTTTTCAGGTCTCTGATAAGTTGCAGATGTTTAATCAACAAGTATCGAAGTCCACTTAATGTTTCAAAGTGGGTTTTTAATTCACCTTTGTAAGTCCATTGAAGTTGGTGTGGTATGTGGAATGAACCCTGGATAGGGAGGGAGTCAGAAAACCAAAGTTTGAGATTTTAATGCTCTCATTTTCAGATCCTCACAAACAGCCCAGTGAGAAAGATTGAGCTGTTGATTAAGCCTATTGTACTGATGAAGAAGCTGCAACACTGAGGGCAGTAATAGGCTTTGAAAGCATCAAAGAAAGAGGCAGAGCATGATCAGTTGGATTTGGGCATGTTCAAGGGTCAGGCAAATGGACTAAGTAAAAATGATATGGAAATTCCATAAGAAATATTTATAGTTATTCATACCTTTTTTGGCTTTTTGGAGGGCAATTGGGGTCAAGTGACTCGCCCAAAGTCACATAGCTAGTTTTTGTGTTGTGTCTGAGGTCCGATTTGAACTCAGGTCCTCCTGATTCCAGGGCCGGTGCTCTATTCACTGCGCCACTTAGCAGCCCCAGATATTCATACTTTAATATGCCAAAGACCAGCCCAAGGAAAATAGTTTTGGATCTATGTGTAACAAAGATTACTGATTTTTTTCACTTGCTCTCAAGGGGATTAACTTTAATGGAAAAAATACCCAAGAAATCTGTTTTATTAACAGATTAAAAATATATAACAAAGGAAGAGAATAGACAATGTTTCTGCAGTCTCTTTTAAATATCTTTGTGCCTTTTCTTCACTTCTCCTTACACTTTTACTTAAGAGAAAAGTGTAGTCACTAAAAATACTGTAAATTCAAAGCTATTTTTTAAAATTGGAAATACTATATGCCAGTTGGCTTAATTCGTGTACTTCAGCTGGGAATATCATCCAGTTTAGTGTAAGGAAAGGCTTTAGGAGGCCTGAAAATAAAAGGTGCTATCTAAATAGAAAATTGATAATACACTGAATTCTTTTAAAAACAGCTTTCCTGTGAAATTGAAGGTCAGTAAAGCTGGACCAAATCTTATTGTTCCATAGCAATGAGCCTTGTGGTCTGACAGCCATATCTCTGGTGCCCAGTACAGAATAGGTACTCAAGCCTTTGACAGACAAAAAGTACAGGACTTGGAATCAAGAAATCTGGGTCCTGGCCTCACTTAGGTCTTCCTCAGGGTCGTTAAGTTCCAGAAATTTCTTCCCCACTCTGGGCCTCAGTTTATTCATTTGTAAATGAGGGTGGAGTTGGGTGGTCTCCAAGCATACTTGTGTTGCTTAGGCAATTGATACTACAAGACTGGTACAACTTTAGTGGCTTATCAGTCTAATAAATGACAAAACCTTAAGTGCTTACCCTGTATTAGGCATTATGCTGGATACTGGGAATATGAATGAAATAAAATAATCCCTACTGGAAAGTTGGAGTTTACATTTTCATGGAAGAGACAACAAATACAGTTGAGTGCACATAAAATAAATATGAAAATACAAAAAAGTGGTTATATAAAAGGTTGTTTGGAAGGGGAGGCACTAGCAGTTGAGTGTTAGAAGTTTCATGTAGAAGGTGGTTCTTGAGCTATCTTGAAGGAAAGTGACATAGAAGGGAAATAGACATAGAGATGGGAGATGGAGCATGGTAAAAACAAAGTAGCTGAATGGCCAAGGGTGGGAAGGGGAGAGTAATGTACAATTGACCTGGAAAACTTGTTTGGAGAAAGGTTGCCAAGGGCTTTTAAATGATTTAAAGGTGAGTGATTAAGTCAGATCCAGACTTAAAAGAAAATCCCTTGGTCCTGCTGAGAGACAATAGGAATTCTTGAGTTGGTTGTGTAGGGGAGGGCCAAATCACTTTGGCCTTTTTTGTGTGGGATGGATTGGAGAGATAGGAGGGTGGGAAGCCAGTTAAGGTGTTGCCATTGTTTCTGCAAGGGGTGATGAGGGCCTTAACTAAGAGGGTAGCTGAGTGAATGGTTCAGTTCAAGAAATGCTATAACAGTAGAAATGGCAGGTTTGGCAACTGATTGGTTGAGAGTGAAGATTTAAGGACAGTACTGAGGTTATGAACCATGAAGGCAGGAAGGATGGGTCCTTCCACAGAAATAGTGACTCATGGAAGAGAGGAGGGTTGAAGTGGAAGAAATGAGTTCAGTGTTAAGATTTGTTGAATTTGATATATCCAGTTTGAAGCTGGTGATCAGTATTAGGGGAGAAACTGAGGCTAGAATCATATGGAGTCATGTATAAAGATAGTTTAAATACATAATGGGAAGAGCAAGTGCATGGGTTCCTAGGAGAGAGATTAGGGGAACATTCGAAGTTAGGGAGATGAGGATGAATGAGCTAATAAAGAAGAAAGATAATGAAAAACCCAGAGAGGAGAGGGGGGTGCTCAAATGTGTCTAATGCAGATTTCATATAAGAGAGAGTTGATGACTTGGAGAGTGCAGATTTAGTTAACTGATGAGCCTGGGAGATAGATGCTATGTTTACAGTTGGGGAAATTAAGGCAGACAACTTAAGTGACAGTGACTTGGTCTGGCTAATGTCTGAGGTTGGATTTGAACTTGGGTCTTCCATACTCTAAGCCACTTTGCCAACTGGCTGTCTCAGAGATTGAGGAATGAGAGAAGAGAAAGTGAATGCAATTAACAAATGTAGATAACTTTTTCTAGGAATTTGGCTTGAAGAGAAGCAGGGGGTGAAAAGATCTAGGACTAGAACTAGAGAGCATAGTGGGACCTAGGGAAGGTTTTATTAATTTTTGTGAATGGGAGAGACTGGGGCATACTTGAAAGCACCAGTAGCTAGGGAAGTCTGGAGATGTCTGTGGGGAGATTCATCAGAGGGACTCAAACTTCTTGGAGAGGACAGTAGGCTACGAGGCTAAGCACACATGAAGAGAGGCTGGCCTTGGCAAGGAGATTTTTGTCAGAGGTTGGGGGCCAGTAGGAGATAAATTCCAGGTGAGAAGAGAGTTCACAAGTTCTTATTTTTCTCGGGAAAGAAGCAAGATCCTCATCTGGGAAGGGAGTTGAGAGAAGAGAATTTGTAAATAGCTTCAGTAGGGAGATAGGAATCAATTAGAATTCAGAAGCAGCGTAATTGAAAAGAAACTGAGGCAGAGTGGTGAGTAGAAAACCAGTAGCATTGGGAAACTGAGCAATTGGATTCTGAGCTCATTCCTGACACTTAATACTTGTATGACCTTGGGGAAAGTCATAACCACTGGGCCTTTGTTGGGCCTCAGTTTCCTTATTATGACCTGGGCCTTAAGTCTCACCCCACTAGGGGAGCTCTCGGCCACCCCGTATTTTCCAATGTGTCCAGGAGGTCTTTTCTTCCCTCTTTCATTCCCCGCTTTCCTGGTCAGGTGCTAAGGCCTCAGCATGCAAATTGGAGAGGTCTCCAACATAGCTACCATCTCCCCAAGCCCAGCCTGCTGTTGTGCTGGGCATCACGTACTCATTTCCCAGCCTGATTGCAAGGGCGGGGGCTCTACTGAGAGAATTGAGTGACATCTGCCACATCCATTCTTTGCGCCTCCGGCTTGCCTTGCAGCCAATAGTGATTCAATTTAGTGCAGCCGGTAGGCGGGCCCTAAGGCACCGTTGTCAATCTTAGGCTGTTTAGCCATTGGGTTGGTCGAGAGTGACTGAATGGTGTTCGTGGAGTCCAATGGGAGTGTGGCCGGGCAGCTGGCACGTGGGAGGGCCGGGAGTCCTGCGAGCTAGTCCAATGAGGAGGCGCGGCCTCCCTGGAGGCCCGACCAATCCGTGCCCGAAATCCCTCCTTGCCCACCTCTTCTCTGGCCAAGGGGCAGGGCCTTGCCTTGTTGATCGGCGGAGCGGAGGGGGAGGGGCGGAGCTGTCAGCCGTGGCCAATGGGCGGGCGGGTGTGGGTGCTGGGGCCAATGGCGGCCGGGGCGGTGCGGGCCCATCGCGGATAGAGCTTCTGCTGCGGTGGGGTCGAGTGCTGGCCGAGCGAGCGAAGGGGCCCGGCCCGAGCTAAGGAGCCAGAGGCGGCTGGCCCAGCTACCCCGCGACGGACTGACGGAGCTGACGCGCCGGGCGGCGGCCATCAGGTGAGGCCGAGGTTGCCTTCCCCTCGGCGGAGGGAGGCCCAAGCTGGAGTCTTCCCCCAATCCCCCCGCCCCGTTCACTCCGGGCCGCGGCCGCCCCCTCACACCCCCGGGAAGGCAACGCGAGGCGGTGGGCGTGCGGGGCCGAGCCAAGCCGGTCCAGAAAGGGCGAGCGCGATGGCGTGCCCGGCGAGGACATAGAGAGCTCGGCGGGGCCGCAGGCCTGCGCCCTGCTGGGGTCGGGGAGCAAGCTCCGCCACCCCAGTGCGTCCCGGGCCCGGCCTTGCTCCTCTCCCCTCCTCCATCGCGGCTTCTCCGCCGCCGCCCTCCCCCGCTCATTGTCTCCAGCGCCCCGCCTGGCCGCTCGGGTCCCCGCGCCGGGGCCGGGGCCGGGGCTGGGGCCTGGGGGTGGGGGCGGGGGCGGTGTCCCCGTTCAGGCCCCGGCCGGCCGGGCCAGTGAGGGGCGGTTAGATGCGTTAACTGCCCCGGCCTATGGGGGGCTCCCCCTTCCCTCCCCTTCCCCTTCCCCTCCCCCTCCTTCTTTCTCCTGATGCCTAACCCGTCTTCTCGGAGCCGGGAAATAGTGTTTCCCAGGCTACCCCGCCGCCCTCAGGCTCCGCGGCAGCCCTCGGCCCCGACGCCGCGCCGGCAGGTCGCCCTCTCCGCCCGGGGGAGTGGGGGAACGTGCTCCGCTCGGAGGTTCGGGAGCCTGGTCGGCGGCGCCCGCCGACTGTCACCCGGCCGTCGCCGGTCCGGTCCGGCCCGGCCCGAGCTGGAGGGGGAGGAGGAGGGGCTGGGACACAATGGGGGCCGCGGTGTCCGCGGAGGGGGGAGGGCGTCGCGCGTGGCCGGTGCGTTCTCTTTCTTTCCACTAAGCCCAGTGGGGAGGGGGCGGGGAGAAGGGAGTTGGGGCTCCGGGGGCCGAATTGTGCCTTTGCCCGGGGTCGTTTTTTGTTTCTTCAGGGTTGAAATAAAGCGTTTGTTTTGAGAAGAGGGTGGCAGCCCGGCACAAAAGACTCCTTCGGTGACAATTGTGGGTGGTTCCTACACACCCTTGCAAATGAGGTGTTAATGAATTTTTTGAAAAGCCCCGTAACATTTAGAGAAGTAGGGCCTGACCCAAAAACAGCCCCAAAAACTTCCCCCCAACGGGGAAGAGGGTGTCGCTTATGTCTGCGACCAAACTGGGGTTACAGAAGTTGAGTCCCTGTAAGTGTGGGTGGGAAGGGCTGATTCCGAATACACACAATCTAGTCCTATTGCTTTTCGAATGTCGACGGATTAGGAAAAGGCTGTAGAATTGACACATTCTTAAAATACTTCCAATCTGGTGGAGTAGTTTCGGACTATTGGTCTCTGGGATATCCGCGACACAGCTCCGGATGGGATAGACCGAGAAGGTTAGCCAGGTTTCTGGCAGGGTGGAAATTTCTGTGATCCTAAATTGGAGAACTGGGCTGGTGGTTTAAAAATGGTAGTTGGGTTTGAGAATCTCAGCATTCGGGCTAAACCTTCTAGCCTGAGATAAGTAAGCCCCGAAGTTGAGTCAGTCCTCTGTACTTGTGATAATCGATTTGAGTTGTTTTTCGGAGAGTCCTACTATGAGATTACACGAGGTATATGAATTTTTCTTCCACATTTTTTTTTTTTTGTTTATTGAAAGTGAACTAGGTAATACTAGACTTAACCAAGGGCATCCTGCCAGACGGGTGTAAGGCAATGGACACAAACTAAAAAAATTGGAAATTTTGAAACTCCCTTGAATGTTCATTGAGTCAAAAGGTAAAATTACCTTGTCAGGTTTAAATTTTTTTGTAATACGGTTATATTGAGTAGATGTGCTGCTTATGTTATTTAAAGATTCAGAAAGGTCCAGTGTAAATCTGTAGTCAAGAGGTCCTGGGTTTTGTTGCTCACTCTTCAGCAGACCCGGGAAAAAGTCATTCACTTCTTTGGGTTTGTTTCCACATCTATAAAATGAAATTTCTAAGGTCCTTGAATTCTCCATATCTATGATTCTGATTGGTCAGGATTAATTTATACATATAAGGTTAGCAAATCTCTTATGGATATTACCTTATTTCAGTCTCAATAATCCTGTGAGGCAGCTATAGGTATTTTCTATCCCCTTTTTACAAATAAAGAAACTGAGAAGTAGTGTTCTCTGGTTTCATGAGGAAAAATCATAGTTTTGCTATGCCTTGGATCATATCTTAGTGAGTTACTGGAACTGAAAAATTTATTAGATTGTGATGATTTTTGTGATACTGACTTTGAATTTACCTGATTCTCAGACTATGTAGAGTTGCACAAGCCTTTTTAGCTTTTTTAGGACCTGTTAGATCTTGTGTTCTGAATACCTAGAACATGGGTATATATACAATATACATATGTGTATATGTATGTATGTACATGTCACAATGAAAGGAGAAATTTAGTAAAAGCTACATTAAAAAAAGTCAGCCAAAGGAGGATTCTTACTTTAAACAATTGAATATTTGCCAAGATCGGTAAAGAAATCTTACAGGTTGAAAGGGAAAAAATTGAATAAAAGGAATGACTGTAAAGATCTTAGGAGTTTTCGCCTTTTTTATTCCTCTTTGGCAGTCTGGGGAAACCAGTCCCTTTGTAGGATAATGTTTTTTACTGCAGAATATAAAATACATAAAGGAAGCCAATTACATTAAAATAGTTATTAAAATAATTTGAAAAACAAGTTTATGGATCCCAGTTTAAGAACTCCTGTATTAACCTGTTATCCAGTTATGTAGGTTTAGGGGATTATACTTCTTTGTTATAAAGGTTATAATTATTCCATCTTTTTTTTTTTGGGGGGGGGGAGGGAGGGCAGTTGGGGTTAAGTGATTTGCTCAAGATCACAAGGCAAGTAAGTATTAAGTGTCTGAGGTCACATTTGAGCTCAGGTCTTCCTGACTCCATAGCTGGTACTCCTGTATTAACCTGTTATCCAGTTATGTAGGTTTAGAGGAGTATACTTTGTTATAAAGGTTATAATTATTCCATCTTTTTTTTTTTTGAGGGGGGAAGACAGGGCAATTGGGGTTAAGTGACTTGCTCAAGATCACAAGGCTAGTAAGTGTTAAGTGTCTGAGGTCACATTTGAGCTCAGGTCCTCCTGACTCCATGGCTGGTACTCTATTCACTGTGCCACTTTGCCACCCCTAAATGTTCCATCTTTAGAAAATAGGAATTTGGGCAACCTGACTATGTTTAAGCCAGCAGAAACCAAGCCTACTTTTTTCACAATGGAGTATGTACCGTTAATTTCATTTATATTTTGGCTTCATTTCTTTGAGAAAAACCTGGCCTTTTGGATTTGTACCACCAAGTTCAGGGAGGTGCCACTCTAATGAAGTTGTGGTTGGTTGCTGAAGTTGATAGCTGCCCCTGTCTACTTATAGTAGGGCTTCTTAGGACTATCCTGCGCAACACTTTGAGATCACTACTGTAAGCCTAGTCCTCCTCCCCAATTCTTTATTTTACACTAGACTTATCAATGGCTGCATGTTGACTGTAACTCTTAGCTTTTTTCTTTACTAATAGACAAAATAATAGGCATGTAATAGAAAAATGGGCATATGTATAGCCATAGCTGGTTCTCATCTCTACTCACTGTTTTAAGGGGTTGCTGAAATCAGTAACACTGTTTTTTAACTTGGTCAGAATTGTATAATTCAGTGCTTAAGTATCTGCAAACCTGCTTTTGTTAATCTCTCTCTACCTCTGCCCACACCTTTTAGTAGAGCTGCTTCCAGGTAACCAAGTAGATCTGACACAGCCTACTTTATATGGAGTGGTTGATGAATAAGCAGAAAGGTCTGGATAATGGACAAAAGAAATGTTTCTTTTATAAATTACTTGCTAGTTAAACAGCCTAGTTTTTTGTTATGGTAGGTGCTGTTTATGTTCAGTAGCAAAGGTAGCAACTCAGAACCCTTTTCTTAATTCTTTAACTCTTCATCATTTAATGCTTTTGACTCCCCTATTTCCTGATCTCTTTCCTTGGCTTCTTTTAACACTTACCTTCCATGGTTCTTCTCCTCTCACCACACTATCAGACTCTTTTAAATTTCTTTCTCCTTTCCCGACATCATTCATATACAGTTCCTTGTGTGATCTCTATATTCTTTATACCTCTTCATGTTCTTCCTTAGGGGCACCTATGGCCCCTTGGCTTCCACTCTCATTTCTATTTGAATGACTTCCAACTGTGTGCTGTACACCAGAAGTGTCATATACCTTGCCTACAACACTTAGAACAAGATTAAAATGTAATTAGGAAATATTTGACAAAAATAAATAAAAATACAATAAAACATAGATAAAATTACATTTTTAAACTGTCAATATTTGACCTGCATAGATCTTTAGGTAGTTTAGTGGCCCCCATTTCTTTTAAGAGTTTGGCGTTGTTGTATTCTATGTTTCCACTTGCCTAACCAGACTGTTCCTCTGGAATATTCTGCCTGCCCCCCTCCCCCCCCAATCTGCATATCTAGTATATCATCTCAAAAACCTTCCCTTCCTTCTTGTCTCTTCTCATCGTTCTCCAGGTTAAACTCCTTTACTGTCTTTAATTGTTGTTTGGGTTAAAAGTACTCTTTGGGTCTTCTCTTCCCTTTATTCCCTAGATTATCCTGGGGTCCCTGGAAGTCTCTTAATCAAGGGGTCTGTGACATTGGATGGGAAAAAAATTACATCTTTGTTTCAATATAACTGACTTCCTTTGTAATTCTATGTAATTTGTTTTAATGCATTTAAAAATATTCTGAGAAGGGGTCCATAGGCTTCACCAGACTCCCAGAGGGGGCCTTGATTTACCTCCCAAAAGTTTTAAGATGCCATAGATTTGTCATCAAGTCCAGTTATTTCTTCCTTAGAATATTATCCTTGTTCTTGTGGAATGTCTTGAAAATCACAGAATCCCATCCTTAGAAAGGATCTAAAAATTCACCTAATTTAATTCTTCATAGGAATCTTCTCTTTACCTCATTTCTAACAAGTGGTCTTCCAGTTTCCATTTCTCTTTTTTACCTATTGAATCTGATAACAGCTGTTATTAGTTGACATCCTTGACTTGACATCCCCCTCCACCCCCCCAACTAAACATTCCTGGTTTTTCCTATGGAACAATTTCAAGTACTTTATACCAATTTTGGTTGATGCCCTTTGGACAGATATGGTTTTATTAGGGCAGAGAACAATTGAGACTAACCTGTTCTGGGAACTAGGATTACAAGGTTTAGAGCTGGAAGGCACCTTAGAAGCCATCTAGTCCATTCCCCTCATTCTACAGATCAGGAGGAAACTAAGGCCCAGACGGTTATAACCAGTGACATACACATTTTACTTATTTTGACTTTTTACTGGAACCCGTTGAACCTTATATGAGGACTGTGTTCTGGAAATGTATCACCATCTTGTACTTCAAATGAACAAATCTGAAATATTTTATTAAAAATGCCTACTATGTATAAAGCAATTTGCCAGGCATTGGGGGAAGGTCCAAAGTTTATATAAAGTCCTCAAGAATTTATAGCCTGTCAATCTATAAGCATTTATTAAGCACTTATAAGCAACAACACAGGTGTTTCTAATGCAGAATAAAGTTTTAGAGAGTTCATTATCATCTGTGGAGATCAGAGAAAGCTCCTTGAAGGAAGCTGTTAATTTTGTTTGAACTTAAAAATATGGATAATATTTCAACAGGTGAAGGTGGGGAAAGTCAACATTTCAAGCATAAGAAATAACCTGAATAGACAGGAAGTTTGAGATTCCAGTGTATTTGAGGGTCAAAAGATTGTCCATTTTGAATGGACCCTGTTATACTTGGGGATAAGACTGAAAAAAAGGTAGTGTGGTAAAAATACTGATCTGTATATTAGACAAGGAATTTGAATGTTATTATAGCCAATGGGGTCACAGGTTCATAGGTTTCAAGTTGAAAAGGACCTTAGAGAAAATAGACTTTTCTCTCTCCTCTTTCCCAGATTAAGTGACTAGGGAGCCATTGAAGATTTTTGAGCATGGAGTGAATGTCAGCTTAGGTGGTGTGCATAAGAAAGATTATTCCATTAACCTTATGAAGGATCAGCTCACATCTTGCTTAATGCAAGAGGCCTTTTCAGGTTATGGCCCCCTTTCTGTCTGGGATTATTACCACCCCCCCATTATACTTTGTGGATATGTCTTATGTGTATGTAGTTTGCATGTTGTCTCTTCTGTTGTAATTTTTAACTCCTTGAGGTCAGGTACTGTTTTTTACTTTTGTTTGTATCTCCATGTAGCAGGGTGGCTGGTACATAGTGTTTTTACACTTAATAAATAAATAAATAAAAATTAATAAATAAAAGTGTTTTTACACTTAATAAATGTTTATTGGAGAGAGAATCTCAGAGATTGTGTACTTTTTCATAAGAGTTAACTGTAGTAGTCTGGATTGGGGGTGGGGATAATGGTAGCCTGAATTAGAATGGTGGTTGTGGGAACAGAGAGGAGAGAGTGTGTATAAGGGATGTTATAGAAACAGAATGAACAGATCCTGGTAATTTCTCTTTCCTTTATCTATTGAGTGAAATTAGATAACCCTGAGATTACAGAGAGAATGATAGTGCCAGTCCTGAATGAATTAAACATTTATACATAAATAGGAGTAAGTAGGAGAAGAAAATAAAGTCAGTATTCTTAGCAGGTTTAGGGGAAAATAAGCTTAGTTTAGGACATGTTGACTTTGTGTGGGACACCCAAGTAGACTTTTCCCAGAAGCAGTTGAATTTATGCAGTAGATTTAACTTTAGTAGATTAAGTATAAGTATGGGAAATTAAGTTCATCCCTATTTACTTTCACCTTATTGGATTTGGTTCTTTGTTTGGTCTTCTTTGATCTTTTGAGGCCAATTAATTGTGAGGATCAAATAAAATAATGTATGTAAAAATATTTGTAAACCTTAAAAATGTTGTATAAATGTGTTCATATTACTAGTGGTAGTAGTATTGACATGACCCAATATATTCTCTATCCTTTCAGCATCATGTAGGATTACCAATATTAAAACTAAAAGTGTTTCATTAAGAAACACTCTTGCCTTTTTTGAAATTGCAAGTTCACCAAATATTAACTATATTGATAACTTTTGCTTCATATCATCAGGAAACTATTCTCATCTATGTCTTGTTTAAAGTTTGAAAATTAATGCTTTAAAATGTCTCTTCACCCAAATAATTGATTTAAAAAAATGTCCAATAGAACAGGACCTAGGACAGATCCTCCTACGGGTTCACAAAAGACATCTAGGTTGATATTGACATATTAACCCCTACTCTTTGGGTTTAATGATTCATCCACTTAAATTGTATTGTCTTCTAGTCTGTGTCTTTCCATTGTATCCACATGTCATACTACAAATGACTTTGTCAGATGCTACTTAGTATCAGTGGCCTTTTGGATATCATGGTATAGTAGAAAGAGAAGTTTATGTAGATGCAGAAAAACTTGTGTTCAAATTTTCCTTTTGATACATAGCTTTATGATATGGACAGATCACTTAACCTTGCTGAGTCTGTCCCTTGTGTAAAATGAGAGTAATTATGAATAGAATCTACTTGAGTTGTTGGGATTCAAATGTGGTAACATATGTAAAATTTTGTAAATCTTAAATTGATACATGAATGTTGTTTTGACCTCCTTGCACTTCACTTCATTTATAAAATGAGGGGGTCAGAAGAGATGATTTCTTTAAAAAAAAATTTTTTAACCATCAAAACCCCATCTTCCCTCCCTCCTAATTCTCCCCTCTAATTTAGAAAGAAAGAAAAACTGACTCTCAATTACAAACATGTATAATTAAAGCAAAACAAATGGTCACATTAGCTATGTAAAAAAAGTCTCATTTTGAACTTTTGAATCTTTTACTTTATCAGAAGGTAGGTAGCATATTTCATTTGGAATTCTCGTTTCACTGGAATGGAAGTCATCATACTGGTTCAGAATGTTTTAGTCTTTCAAAGGTTTTTTTAACTTTGCAGTATTGTTGTATTTATATAAATAATTCTTCTGTTCTTACTTTATGTTGGTTCATACAGTCTTCCTAGTTTTCTCTGAAACCACCTTCTCTTCATTTTCTCTTAAAACATAATAGTATCCTGGCACACATTCCATAACTTGTTCAACAATTGATAGGTACTCCCTTAGTTTCCAATTCTTTGCCACCACAAAAAGAACAATAAATATTTTTGTAAATCCTTATAGCTTGTTTTACTTTGTGACTAACTTGTCCATTAACCTATCCTCCCTCTCTTTTCTTCCCATTCCCTTCTATTTTCCTGTTTGGTGAAATGAACTTCTGGAGGCACTTTTGTTTGTTTTCTTCTCTTCTTTGACTAATTCAGATGAGAATAAGTTCAAGTTATCAGCTGTTCCCCCAGTTCCTTCTACTTTACTCTGTAGACTTCTATGAGCACATGCCAGTTATGTAAAGTAATTTCCCAGAACTTTCCTCTCCCTTTTCCCCCCAATATATTCCTCTTCTACTCTCTTTCCGTTCTTTTAAAAAAGATTGTTGACATAACAAAACTCCCAGGTTTTCTGTCTGAATAGATTTCCTCTATGACCCCTGATGATAAGGTTCAGAGATACACATGTATCGTCTTCCCTTAGTAGAAGCAATTTATCCTTGTTTTAGTCCCACATGATTATTTGTTCATGTTTACCTTTTAATGTTTCTTTTGGCTCTTGGGTTGGCACTTCAAAATTTCTTGGTAGCTTTGGTCTTTTCATCAGGAGTACTTGGAAAACGTTCATAAAAGTTCATTGCTCCTCCTCCTCTCCCCTCAATACATTGTATTGCTGGGTAAATTATTCTTGGTTGCATGCCTTATATCTTTTGCCTACTTGAGTATTATATATTATATTCAAAGTCTCAGCACCTTTATAGTGGTAGCTGCTAAACCATGTGTGATTCCAACTGTGGCTTTTTGGTGTTTGAATTCTTTCTTCTTGGCTGTTTTCAGTAATTTTTCTTTGACCTGAAAGTTCTAGATTTTGGCTAGAATACTCCTGGGAGTTTTTATTTTGAAGTTTCTGGTAGTGACCAGTAGATTCTTTTTCCACTTTGCCCTCTGATTCTAAGGGGTCTGAGAAGTTTTAAGATTTCTTAAAATATTTCTAGGTCCTTTTTTTGGTCATGACTTTCAGGTAGTCCAATGAGTCTTACATTTTAATTTTCTCAATCTGTATTTTAGTTCTCTTGTTTTTGCAATGAAGTACATTCAATTTTCTAATATTTTCAGTCTTTTGACTTCATTTTGATTCTTCTTGTCTCATGAGGTCCTCTGCTTCTATTTGGTCCATTTGAATTTTCAGGGAGTTTGTTCCTTGGGCAAGATTTTGTACCTTTTGTGCTTAGTTGTTAATTCTCTTCCTGATTCTTCCACAGTTTTCATTTGTTTTACTTTTTCCTCTCTCTAATGCTCATTTCATTTGTAAAAACATTTAAAACTTGAAACAAGAATTTTAAAAATTTCTTACAGGAATTCTAGTCAGCTTCAGCCTGTATTTTTCTTTGAGGCTTTGCTTGTTTATGTTTTAAGAGTCATTCTGTTTTTCTAGGTTTGTTTCTTTAGAACTTCTCTCAATGTAATAGATTTTTATTGTGATGTTCTTTTTTTGTTTACTAATTCTTCCAACCTACTTCCTGACAGGATTTTGTTAGGACCAGACAGTTCTTTTCTAGAGGGAATATCTGGGCTAGTCCTCCTGCTGCTTCCTTGAGATAATGATTTTTGTGTTATTCCAGGTTCTCCGGACAGCTTAGACTGGGGACCTGCAAGTTTTCAGTACTCCCAAATTGATCTGATTCAGGGCAAGTTTGATCCCTACACCTACTCCCTTTCCCCCACCAACTCCCTCACCTCTGCAAGTATTTGACCTGGGTTTGAGTCAGAACAACAGACCTGTGAGTTTGCCACCTTTGGAATCAAAATAGACTCAGCCACTATTGGGCAGGTAGAAGGTTCTTCTGGTTCAGAGTCACTTAACTCTAGACTCTTCTTTGGCTTAGGATTCCTGCCCTGGTTATTCCTTTGCAGGCTTTAGATAGAACTGGGAGTTGAAATTGAGACTCCATATGAGGGTCTTATAGTCACACAGCTGCTGCTCGATTACAAACCTGCATCTTGTTCAGTACACAGTCTAGGGACCACAATTGCTCCTCAGTCCACCCTGGATCTGTGACTCATAACTAGGGAGTGAGTGCTTGACAGAGCTGCCAGTTGATACCAGTTGTGCACTCTGCCCAAGATTGTAGTGCCCTAGTTTGGACCTGGGACCTCTTCTTACCCTGGTGCATGGTCCTTTTTCAGTTTTTTTGTACGAGCTCCTAGCCGGACTCTGTCCCCAAAGTCCACAGACCTCTTGGGCCTGTCTCCCTATGCTGCCCTGGGTTAGAAAAATGACTCATGGTTTTTTCTTGGATTTTCCCATCAGGATTCAGTCTGGTGTGATTTTTAGATTTGTTTGTGTTTTTTTTTTTTTTTTGAGCAGAGCTTGTATTTCTCTTTGCTATTCTGTTATCTTCTCTTTATCTCAGAGCAGATTCTAAGTTCTCTTCAAAGTAGGAATCTTAGGATTATAAATATTTTGGTGAAACTTATTTATGCTGTGTTAGTCTCATCTTCCTGATCTATCTGGAAACCTTTCAAAAACAAAAATGAAGTTAGGGTGGCATGTTCTACTCTTAATGAACACTTCTTGGCTTGTATTAGTCACTGCTTCCCTCTAAGTGCCCACAAACTATAAATATATAAAATTTTGTCAGAGATGCAAGACAAATTCACTGTCTTTTGTTTTGAAGACTTTACTTCATCCCCCCCCCCTTTTTTCCTTTTTGGAGGGGGGAAGGTAGGGCAATTGGGGTTAAGCGACCTGCCCAAGGTCACATAGCTATTTTTTTTTGTGTTAAGTGTCTGAGGCTGGATTCAAACTCAGGTCCTCCTGACCTTGGGGCCAGTGCTCTATTCACTGTGCCACCTAGCCACTCCTTCATTCCCCTTTTAAAAATCATTACAACATCCACATCTGGCCCTGTAGTATATTTCTCTTAGCCACAGTTTTCAAAAGATTATCAACAGAAGCTTTAGTAATGCTGGACATTGGTTTTTCTCATTTGTAAAATGAGGGAGTTGGATGACTTCTGAGGTCCTTTTCAGCTCCAAATCTATGATCCTAAGCACATCTTCAAGTCCTTTAATTACTCTTGGATTTAATTTCAGTGTACTTGTTGACTAGGTGCTCTGTTCTGCTTATGTAACACAGAGTTCAGTTCCCTATTAACCATTTTTGTTGATTGTTGAAGATCATTCTCCTGCCTGTAAAAGAGAGAATGAAAATTATCTAAAGCAAGGGATTCTTAACATTTTTGGTATCATAGAACCTTTTGGCAGCCTAATGAATCCTATGGATCCCTTCTTAGAATAATGTTTTTCAATGCATAAAATAAATACATGTTACAAAAAGAAACCAAAGGTTATTAAAACTAAGAATGGAATTTTTTTTTCTCATCCAAGTTCCCAGACTTCTGGAATCTATCCACTGGACCTTTAGGTTAAGAACCCTTCATCTAAAAGGTCTTAGATTTGATTTACTCTTGGACTTGGATAGTATGCTTAAAAATGTACAGCTAATACAAAGCTAGGGGGGAAAAGGTAACATGGTAGATAAAAGAATTGGGATTCAAAAAAAGCCCAGTAGGCTAGGAAGTTGGGCCAACTCTAACAATAATGAAATTAAATAGAGATCAAATATAAAGCCTTGCCTTTGGGTTCAAGAAAATCCCTTCACAGATACAAAAGGGGAGAGGTGTTAATTTGAAAAATGTGTAAGGAATTTGAGTGATTTGATCAAATTTCAATCAAATTGAGTGCAAGTTGAGTATTATTCATCATTGTGATATAACAATGACAAAAAGAAAGTTAACCTACTCTTCATTTAATCAAAAGGGGCACAGGACACTGGGAGATGATAGTATTATTGTTTGCCTTGGTCAGACCACATCTGTAATACTGTCTTCTGGGAGTCATGTATTTCCAAAGATACTACTGACAAACTGGAGAATAAATAAGGATGGTGAAGTGCTTCAAGATCACAAAGTGATTCATTTGCCTACCTATAGCCATCCTTGAAGCTTCCAGATTGATACTGACAATATAATTTCCCTGCTTAAGAAGCTTCAGTTGACTTTGTTGAATTTAGGGCAAAATATCAACTAATTTCTTTCCCAGTCTAACTCTGGGGTTGATTTTTCCATATTGTCTCCACTCCCCATTCCCATTGTTTTTTCTTCTTATTCAGTTGAATTGACTAACTAGATGATTTCTGTATCTGACAGTCTATATCCTTCTTCCATACCTTTGCTCAGACAGTCTCATGCCTAGAGTACTCTTCCTCCTCAACTTCTACATCTTGAAATCCCTAAATCCTTTCAGGGCATTGCCTGGTATCATATCCTACAAGAAGCCTTTCCTTGTTTGCCTAGCTATTAGTGTTCTTCCTGTGTTAGGGCAAGGATTATTTCATTTTTATCTTTGTATCCCTAGTGCCTGGCACATAGTAGATGGTTAATAAATACTTGTTTTATTGAATCAATTTTTTTACTGAATTTTGAATTGATTCAGTTTATTGAATTGTTGAATTTTTTTGAATATGAGCCTTGGTTGAAGGAATTGGATGTTTACCTTGGAGAGAAGACTTAGAGGAGCCACAATAGCTAGTTTTGGACCTAATTGAAGGCCAGTATGTGGAATCCAATCAGGCTTATCCTGCTTGGCTGAGAGGTAGAACTAGGAGCAGCAGCCAGAACTTTTGGGAGGCAGATTGTGGCTTGATGTGGACAAAAACTTCATGAAGTTTGTAATTGATTATACTGAATGGATTTTCCAAGGAGATTGTGAGTGGTTTTCCCCTTACTTGAGATTTTTAGGCAAATGTTGGATGACTATTTGTTAGGTATGTTGGAGAGATGATTCTTGTTCAGGTATGTAGTGAATTAGACAGCCTCTGGAGAGCCTAACAACTCTAAAATTATCTGAGGTAAATAGTTAGGTCTTCTTCCTTTGGTCTGTTACCCGTCCTCGTCCACTGTAAGTATAGCAAACTTAGTGTTTCTCTCATTAGAATGTAGGCTTCTTTAGAGCAAGAACTAGTTCATTTTTGTTTTTGTATCTCCAGTATTTAGCACAGTGCCTCATACATTGCAAGAACTTAATAAATGCTGTTGATTGTTTTTCCAATCTTTTTTTTTTTCTTTTTTGGAGGGCAATTGGGTTGTTAAGTGACTTGCCCAAGGTCACACGGCTAGGGTTTTTTTTTTTTTGTGTGTGTGTGTGTGTGTGTTAAGTATCTGAGGCCTGATTTGAACTCAGGTTCTCCTGACTCCATGGCCGGTGCTCTATTCACTGCGCCACCTAGCCGTCCCTCCAATCTTTTTTTTTTTTTAAATTAATTTTTAGTTTTCAACATGCATTTCCACAAGATTTTGAGTTCCAAATTGTCTCCCCTTTCCCCCCCTTCCCTCCCCCACTCTGAGATGGCATGAATTCTGATTAACCTTACCCTCATTCTGCCCTCCTTTTTATCACCCCACCCTTCCCCCTTACTTTCTTGTATGGCAAGATAGATTTTTATATCCCATTTGCCTATATCTTATTTCCCAGTTGCATGTGAAAACCACTTTTAACATTTGAGTTCTAAATTCTCTCCCTTCTTTTCCTCTCCACCCACCTTCATTGAGAAGGCACGCAATTCATTATAGGGTATGCATGTGTAGTTATGCACAACACTTCATAATAGTCATGTTGTGAAAGACTAACTATATTTCCCTCCATCTTATGCCCTCACTTATTCTATTTTCTCCTATGACCCTGTCCCTTTTCAAAAGTGTTTGCTTCTGACTACCCCTTTCGCCAATCTGCCCTCCCCTCTTATCATCCCCACCCCTGTGATAGTAATGGCAATTAAAGATTCCCCTGTATTGGCTTGGTTTTCAAATTGATTGTGTTAAAACCCAGAGTTTGTTAATCCCACCTGTGGGATGGACTTGTTGATATGAAAAGAAAGTCCTGAACTGGGAGGAGCTGGTGATGTAGATTTGGAGAGACAAGAGAGAGGCCCAAGATCTTTTTGGAAGCAGCACCTCGTGGAGAGAGAGAGAGACTAAGAGAATTGCTGGCGGCTGCTTTGAATTGCCTTGGACTTTTGAGACCTGCCCCCTGAGCTGCCAAGGACTGAGGAGACATGGCTGTTTTGCTGGTACTTTGTCTGTCTGTTTTGATGTTGTTTTGCCAGATTTGTCCACTGGTGAAAGACAGTCCTTTTGTTGAAGAAGTCCTGGAACCTGGCTGTTGGCTAAGAAGCCCTGAGACTGTCCTGCAGACAGAGAGTGAATACTGTCCACTGGTGAGGGACAGTGCTGTTGTTGCAGGGGTCTGGAGACTGTCCTGCAGACAGAATGAATACTGTCCACTGGTGAAGGACAGTGCTGTTGTTGCAGGGGTCTGGGAACCTTTCTGTTGGTTCAGAAGCCCTGAAGAAGGATTTTTTTGTTGTATGTTTACAGAAATCCTGGGAGAGGGCTTTGCTAATGTTTTCAGGGGTTCTAGGACTGTTCTACAGACAGAGGATGAATTAATGAAGGGACTGGCAATGTATCTTGTGGCCTTGCTAAGCCTTGTCTCCCCAGGAACTAAGATTGCTGAGAACTTGCCTCATGTCAAGATGAAGAAAAGACCTCCATTTGGGTATTAAGTGCTGTGTTTACACTTGATGTAACTCTGGGGTAGATTCAATTGTGATCCAGGGGTGGGGAACTTTTGACCTTATTGTGCTCTGTGATTGACAAATGAAGGTACTTTACTTATGTTTGGAAACTAATCTCCATTTGAGAAGAGGGGTTTTGTGGTGGACCAAATGAAGGTATAGCCTAGGGGTGGAGAAGTATTTAGAACAGGGACTTTGTAATTGATTGAATGATTGGAAGGTCCTGGGGTGGGGTAGTACTTGGAGATTATTTAATCACGCTTAGTAAATGCTGTATTTTGAATGATGTCATGTTTTGATCTTCTCTGTTCTTGGTTTGTCACTGAATAAAATAGAGAGCACCTATGCTGGTATTCTGAACCTTGGGAAGTTGCCTTTCTTTTGGCATTACATTACAACCCCTCATTCCCTTTCTCCTATCCCCTTTCCCTTTACTTTCCTGTAGGGTAAGATACCCATTTGAGTGTGTTTGTTATTACCTCCTTAAGCCAAATCCAATGAGAGTAAGGTTCTCTCATTCCCTCTTACCTCCTCCTTCCATTGTGAAATCTTTTTCTTGCCTCTTTTATATGAGATAATTTAATTCTATCTCTCCCATTCTCCTCCCAATATATTCTTCTCTCCTTAATTTTATTTTTTAGATATCATCCCTTCATATTTAACTCAGCCTGTGCCATCTATGTATCTGTCTGTCTGTCTATCTATCTATTTCCTCCAACTACACTAATACTGAGAAAGGTCTTCCCAGTTTACAAATATCATCTTTCATAAACAGTTCAACTTTAATAAGTGCTTTATTATTTCTCTTTCCTATTTACCTTTTCATACTTCTCTTGATGCTTGTATTTGAAAATCAAATTTTCTATTCAGCTCTGGTCTTTTCATCAAGAATGCTTGAAAGTCCTCTACTTCATTGAATGTCTATTTTTTCCCCTGAAGTATTATACTCAGTTTTGCTGGGTAGGTGATTCTTGGTTTTAATCCTAGGTCCTCTGATCTCTATAATATCATATTCCAAGCCCTTTGATCCCTTTATGTAGAAGCTGCTAGATCTTGTGTTATCCTGATTGTATTTCCATCATACTCAAATTGTTTCCTTCTGGTTGCTTGCAATATTTTCTCCTTGACCTGGGAACTCTAGAATTTGGCTGCAATATTCCCAGTTTTCCTTTTGGGATCTCTTTCAATAGGTGACCGTTAGATTCTTACAATTTCTATTGTACCCTCTGGTTCTAGAATATCAGGGCAGTTTTCCTTGATAATTTCTTGAAAGATGATATGTAGGTTCTTTATTTGATCATGGCTTTCAGGTAGTCCAATAATTTTAAAATTATCTCTCCTGGATCTATTTTCTAGGTCAGTGGTTTTTCCAGTGAGCTATTTCACGTTGTCTTCTATTTTTTCCTTCTTTTGGTTCTGTTTTATAATTTCTTGATTTTTCATAACGTCCTTGATTTCCATTTTCTCCATTCTAATTTTGAAGGAATTATTTTATTCAGTGAGCTTTTGGGCCTCCTTTTCCATTTGGCCAATTTGTTTTTTAAGGCATTCTTCTCCTCGTTGACTTTTTGGACCTCTTTTGCCATTTGCTGCTGCTGCTGCTGTTGCTGCCGCCCAGCCACCACCACACCACCACCTACCTTGCCAGACCCACACTCCTCTTCCACTCAGGTCCCACAGAGTTTTCCCACTGACCTTCTGTGCTATCTGTCAGTGGCAAATGTGGGTTGAGAAGTCTGGAAACTTCCACAGCTGTCAGTGATTCAGTCCCCAGAGGCCTGCTCTGGCCCTGTCTATGCTGCTCCTAGCCCAGTGTGATATGCCTTTCCTGTCGACTTTCCAGCTTGTCTTGGGCTGGAGACTTGTTTCACTCTTGTCATTTTGTTCTATAGCTCTAGAATTTGTTTAGAGTCCTTTTTTCCAGATATTTGGAGAAGTTTGGGGGAGAACTCAAGTAAGTCCCCTGCCATCTTCTCAGTCTCCTGATGAATTGTCAGGTTCCCCATAGGTTATGGCCTCTAGGGTAGTTTTTTTTTTTTTTGCCTTTTCGAGGGCTATTGGGGTTAAGTAACTTGCCCAAGGTTACACAGCTAGTGTTTTTTTTGTGGGTGTTAAGTGTCTGAGGCTGGAACTGAACTGGGGTTCTCCTGACTCTGGGGCCGGTGCTGTACTCACTGCGCCACCTAGCGGCCCTACCAATGTAGTTTTTAAAAGCCCTTTTTATTGTTCTTGAAATTCATAGTTTACCTTTTCAGTCAACTTTTCCTTCTCTTCCATTGTTATGCTCCAAGTACAGACGATCATCTCCATATTCCTAGATTCTCCCTAGCACAAGGCTGTGGCCTTGACCTCAAGTGATATGTGATCAGCTTATAGGAGGATGGGATTGATGGGTTGTATTCTCACCTTTCCTCTCAAAATCCATAACACATAACCACAACAAGTTGGGCTTCAATCCAACACAATCACTTTTGCCCCAGATATTAATCTCTCAACACACCTCTCCACTGCTGGGCAAGCTTCCAACTTCCCTTCTTTAACTCTTTAAGTGTTGGCATCTCAGTATAGTTAGGTAGGATTCAGGTACCTGCAGCAGTAGCTGCACAGCAGATAGGTGTACCTTTGGTGAAAATCTCCCCCAACCCTAGGATCTCTGTCTATTGTCTACCAGTTCAATGGTGTATCATACTAAAATAGAAATGGGTCTGGGCAGCTTACTGATTTTTGTTGTTCATTTATGTTTTGACTGTGACCCATGGACTGTACTGTCTCTTGGGTTTTCTTGGCAAAGACACTGTATCGGTTTGTTATTTTCTTCTTCAAGTGGATTAAGGCAGAGGCAAGAATCACACAGTTACTAAGTGTCTGGGCCAAATTTGAACTCAGGTCTTCTTGACATTGGGCCCAGTGCTCTTATCCATTGAGTCACCTATCTGCCTTCATATTGACTTAGAAAACCAGCAAATTAGTATTATTTGTGTTTTCTGTTGTTAATTTATTTTGTTAAATTCTTCCCAGTTACATTTTAATCTGGTTCTGCCACACTTTGGAGTTCAAGTTGACCTCTCTGCCCCAGATAACCTCATAGCTTCTGCAGTTCCCTGTCTAATGGTGGGCTCTGTACCTCATAGCAGTTACTGATAAGTAAAAGAAGTCCATTTTTCATTTTAGATAGAAGGGAATGAGTTGCCTAGGAATGAAGATGTTGCAACCTGCCTCATAAATTTCATTACATTATCACCTCTCTTCTCCCCCGAAATCCTTCCTATCTCATAGGGAACTTCCCTATTTCTTTTGAAAACACCACTATACTCTTGTCATTCAAGTACATAAAACAAAGATCCTTGACTTGTCATTCTTATTCATCCAACCTAACTAGGCGTTTGGCCAAATTTTGTCATTCCGTTTTCTACTACATCTCTCACATCCCTTCTTTTCACTTACATAGCCACTACCCTAGTTAAACTCTCATTACCTCTCACCCAGTCTATTGCAATAGACTCCACCTGCTTCAGGACTCTTCCCAGTCTAATTCATCATTCACATATCTGCCAAAATGATCTTTAAACTCAGATCTGATGATGTCACCCCCTCTAATCAACAAACACCAGTGGCTTCCTTTTTGACTCTAAGATCAAGTCTAAAATTCTCCAGTTGGCATTTAAAACCCTTTACAACCTACCATTCTAACCGTTACTCCCCATCTTGTACTTTACAGTCTAGCCAAGCCAGCCTTTTGCTGTTCTTACTCACATAGAAAAGAATACGACCAAAGCATTCAAAGAGGAATGAGAAGTTAAAGTATCCCTTAAGGTATACCTATACCATCCCTTAAGTAGAAGAACAGAGAGAGGAATAAAGTTATATGGAAAACTTTCTGCTGAGTTGAAATAAGACAATTTTTTATTTTTTACATTGTGTATGGTGAAAGAAGAGAAACATAACTCCTCCCAGAAAGCTGTTATATTCGTTTACTATGATCTGTTATTTGATAGATTATTGTGAAACAGCAGTACTGCAGATATGGCGAGATTGCCCCTAATATGAGCTCTGTGCCAGTTGGGCAATTGCTTAATGTCTCTTTATCTTGGGTTCTAAAATCTATCCAGTTCATTTCTGGTATGGACTGGATAGCTTGTACCATCCTTTCTCCATCTAAATTTGTGATCTTACTGTGTATTTTTCAATAAAAGTATTTAAAAAGAAAATAATTTACCTGCTTGGCTAGTTATATCAATAAAATTAACTGAATAATTACTAACTTATTACGTTGAAGTCTGTCCTATCCACCAGGATACACACAGGGATTTTTATATTGAAATTTATTCAGTCACATTGCTTTCACCAATCTTTAGTGGGAGCAAAAAAGTTTTTTGTAGTAATAAAATATTTAAAATATTGCATACTTTTAAATTTCTGTTTTTGGTTTTATAATAGTATAATAGCACTTATATAAATAGAAAATTAAATATACATATATTGAGTGTGTGGTAGACTACTATTCTGGATTACTAGGATTGTTGATTAATTCTTAGGATTGTTGATTTAGAGATGAAAAGGACCTTTTTGTCCTTTATTATGTAGATAAGGTCATTTTGTCCTTTTGTTATATAGATAAAGGAAATTAAGGGTCTCTAAGCTCAAGTGAGTTGCTTAAAGACAAGGAAGTGTAAATAGCTCAGTCAGAATTTGAATTTGGATCTTCTGGCTCCAAATCTGTGTGTGTGTGTGTGTGTGTGTGTGTGTGTGTGTGTGTGTGTGTGT
>NW_027185782.1:1297055-1305174 GCF_028583685.1 Petaurus breviceps papuanus | reverse complement strand
GTGTGTGTGTGTGTGTGTGTGTGTGTGTGTGTGTGTGTGTGTGTGTGACAGAGAGAGATTATCCCTTTTATTTTTTTCTTATAATATTTTTTCCAGTTACATGTAAAGATAGTTTTCAACAATCATTTTTTTTCAAGATTTTGAGTTCCAAATTTTTCTCCCTTCCCCCTCTCCAAGACAGCAAGCAATTTGATATAGGTTATATATGTATAATCATGTTAAACATATTTCTACATAAGTCATGTTGTGAAAGAATCAGAACAAAAGGGGAAAACCATGAGAAAGAAAAAGTGAAAATAGCCTGCTTTGATCTGCATTCAGACATCATAGTTCTTTCTCTGGATGTGGATAGCATTTTCTATCATGAGTCTTTTGGAATTGTCTTAGATCATTGTAGAACTGAGAAGAACTATGTCTATCAAAGTTGGTCATAGCACAGTGTTGCTGTTACTATGTGCAGTGTTCTCCTGGTTTCTAGTCACTTTACTCAGCATCAGTTTGTAAGTCTTTCCAGGTTTTTCTGAAATCTGCCTGCTCATCATTTTTTATAGCATAGTAGTATTCGATTATGTTCATATATTCATATGCCACAACTTGTTCAGCCATTCCCCCAATTGATAGGCATCCCTTCAATTTCCAATTCTTGGCCACCACAAAAAGAGCGGCTACAAATCTTTTTGTACATATTGGTCCTTTTTCCTTTTTTTATAATCACTTTGGGATACAGACCTAATAGTGATATTGCTGGATCAATGGATATGCACATTTTTATAGCCCTTTAGGCATAGTTTCAAATTGCTCTCCTGATCGGTTAGGTCATTTCACAACTCCACCAACAATGCATTAGTGTTCCAATTTTCCCACATCTTCTCCAACATTTATCATTTTCCTTTCTATCACATTAGCCAATCTGATAGATGTGAGGTGGTATCTCAGAGTTGTTTTAATGTGCATTTCTCTCATTAATTGTGATTTAGAGTATTTTTTCCATATTACTCTAGTAACTTTAATTTCTTTATCTGAAAACTCTCCTGGCTCCAAGTCTAATGCTCTTCCTGTTGTATTGTTTTCAGGCCTTGCTTTAAGGGCTTTTTCCCCTCACAATATTCTTGCCAGGTAGGTCTATTATCTCTATTTTCAAATGAAGAAATTGAGACTTTGAGAGATTTTGTCTAGGATCTCAAAACCGTTTCTTAAATCTAGATTTCTTGATAGCAAGTCCAGCAATTACTAAGGCTTGCATTCTGTCACACTGAGCCACTTCTCATGGTAATATTTAATGAAATGATATTTACTTTTTTGCTATTAACTTCTTGATTTGATATATTTTGCTATTATGAATTCCTCTTTTGGTTATGTAGAATATCTTTATCCCGGAAGAACCCAATTGCAAATAGATAACAATTCCATCTTTCAATCTAATAGCCATTTCCAATCAGCTCTAAAAGCTTCTTAAACTTGACCATCTGGTTTTGTTTTTGTTTTTTTCCTAGAACATAGCACAGAGTCCTTTGTCTTCTGTTGTAAGGTACAATGGCTTGGGCATGGTAGGCCTCAACAACTGTTCAAATGGAATTGAATCTCATGTTATTTGGAAAGAAATTAAACTTTGACATAAGTTAGACAAGAACAGAAAGGAAGTCACCACCTTATTACTAGAATTCCTGTCACTGTAAGGAAGAAAGAATAATGGGAACCAGCAGGAAGTTTGTAGATTTAGAGCTGGATGGGACCTTAAAGGCTATTTAGGAAAGAAGGAATAGAACAAGTGTTTATTAAACAAGCACTTTGTTCCATATACTGTGCTAAATGCCTTTTACAAATATATTTTGATTTTCAGTTCATCCTGAGAGATAAGTGCTATTATTACCTCCATTTTACAGAGAAGAAAACTGAGGCAGACAGAGATTAAGAGACTTGCACAGAGGCACATAGCTAGGAACTTTCTGAGGCCAGATTTGAATTCAGGTCTTTCTGACTAGTCCAACCCCCTCATTTTACAGATGAGAAAACAAAGACCCAGGGAGATGAAATAATTTACCTAAAGTTAGATGTGTCAAATGTTGGATTTTAATCCAGATGTTCCAACACCATAATTAGTAGTACTTATTTCACTGTATCACACTGGCATGTTTAGGTTTCCAGGTTTGTGGTCATTTTGATGTTAGGAAAAAGTTGGGCAGATGAAGCTTTGGGAGGTGGTGGGCTCACCTTCCTTGGAGGCTTACCAGCAGAAGCTGGATAATCATTTGCAAGAGATGCTGTAAGAATAATCTTTTGTCAGGCACTGGTTGAAAGATATAACCTTGGAAAATCCATATTTTGTAACATCAAACTTTTCTTAGAGATAGTAGGAGACAGCCAATTGATTGTCTGACACCCTGGCAAGTAACAACATATTGGACAATCTGATTCTGCTTTTCTTGGGGAATGTAGTTTTTAGGAGTTCAGAGACTAGTTAATGTAATTATTTTCCAGGGCGACATTTCTACTAAGTATGTTTTAACCATGCATTTTGGCTTTTTTGCAGTTTTGGAAATTTTTCTAATTTGCTTGAGGTATGTAAGTTGGTTTGTAATTCATATCTTTACAAATGAAATGCTTTTAAAAAACAATGCCCCCAAAAGATGTTACTCCACATGTTGAGAGGTGCACCTGCAATAAAATCTGGCAAAAGTTATTTACGATGATCTTAAACTCTTTGTGTTCACAATTGGGAAGGGGGACAAAATTCATTGAAGACCTGATTTCAATTGCTGGTGCCCATATTTGGTTTCTACATTCCCCCTTATTATACTGACAGTTCCTTTTCGCCACTGAGGAGTCTGGTAAAGGGTTTTTATTTTTCTGAATTATGGGTAGAAAGAAGCAAGAATTGTGTTCTTTGAGACAAAGATGGGAATCTGCAAAGGAGACACTCTGTGGCAGTTGTGGCCTTGCTGACATGTGGAGACTGAGATTAGAAATATAACTTAATTTAGGACATTGCAGATGCAATCTAAACAGATTTGCCACCTTTTGTATATAAGTCTCAGTGAGATAGGCTTCAAAATGTGTGGTCTCTCTGTAGGTTAAGGTCCTTGATTTATTCCCAATATTAAATTTCTCTCTTAACTATTTTCACTTGAACACAGATGTTTGCTTTGTAAGTGTGGAGAACAATTCCTGTGTCATTTTGGGATACATTGGTGTGAAAAGCTGGCTTTGACATATCCCTGGGGAGAAAACTTGTAGAGAAATGATTCATTTAGGATAAGATGGCAGTAGGCAGAGGAAAATGCTGTAAGACAAGAGGGAAGCTGTATCCTAGAGATGTGAAGATACAAAAACTTAAATGGGTAAATGTATTTTGATTAACAGGATTATGTCAAGGATTAGCAGGTGTTTAAAGCTACAAAAGGTGAACATGAGAGTGCCAAGAGCAATGGACCTATTTGAAGTCGACTCAATTTCAAGTTCCAGTGCCAGCGTTTCCTAGCTCTGTGATTGTAAACTAGTCACTTTGCTTTTCTGGTACATCACTATCCACCCTCCCATACCTTTTATGAAGAAAACACTTTTTAAATCTCAAAAATAAAAAATGTAGTCTATTTACATTTCTATTTTTACAAATGAGCAGGCAACCTGGCATAAAGAACAGAGGATCTGAAATTTGAAGACTTGGCTTTGAATTTGTATTCTGCTACTTAATATTTATTAGACCGGTTTCCTAATCTATAATTGTAATAATCCATTTTATGTGATTTCTTCAAACACCTGTCTGAGGTAGCTAGTGCAGGTAATAGCTTTTCTGTTTTGTAGATCAGGAAACTCAGGGCACGAAGAGATAAAATGTAACCTATTCATGGTTATGCAACTAATAAGTGTCTGAGATTTAAACCAAACTTCTTTCTATGCCTAGTAGTCTTCCATTTACTCCTTGTGTGCCCTCTAAATAATCTTTCAGTGATCCTATTATTGTGACACTATATTTTATTGTCCTGTGAAACCTTGTGTCTAGGAATGCTGACTTGAAGGTTGATGAGAGGCAGGAAGAGTCAGGAGACCCGAGTTCTAGTGCTTTTGGCTTTGTTACTTTCTGAGTCACTGTGTGACCTTTGGGGTAAGTTTCTTATACATCTTGGTTTCCTAACATGTAAAATGTGGAGGTTATTGGAGGATCTTTCTAGCTCTAATATTTAAACTATTGGATTGTGTGTATAATATTTTTAAGTTATTTGCTAAAATAAGGTAATTAAAAATTTTAATGCTTGTTTTTAGTTAGGAAAAAAAAATTAATTTTTAAACTGCTCTGAACTAACCCCTGAAAAAAAATTAGGACCGAAGCACAACAGACTTCTAACCTTTTCTCCCTTTTGTTTCAAGTTCCAGCTGATTAGGAATTTTGGGATTAGGTTGGTTGGAATAAAATCTCTGACTTTGATTTTCTTTTTACTGCTTTCTTTTCATTTGAAATAACAGTAATAAATGTATTAGTGCAAAGATTGAAGCTGTGTTTGGGGGATGGAAGGAGGGTGGAGGGTCTTTGCTTAGTTTGTCCCCAAACTGCTAATCTCTGTGACTGATAAAAAGGATATTGTGAAACTAAGATGTGTTACCCCTTGTTGGTATCAGAATTCTTTGAAAGTCTGTAGCATACTGTGGCCATCCTTGGGCTCTTTTTTCAGCTGAAGACAGGGTAAACCTCATTTTTAACATAATTTAAAGACCAAGCAGGCACCTCATTTATTTGAATAACACACTTTACATATTCAAATCTTGCACTGTTGGCCTTTTGGATGGAATAACAGGACATTGAGCTTCAGTGGGCAGAGAAGTCTCATTAGCCATTTCTGGTGTGGTCAGAAGTGATACTGTGAACAGTGTTGGCATCAGGTGGCCATAATTAGATTGAAGAGTTTATACTTCATTAAAATGAAACCTTGGTTACTGGATACTCAGTGAAGAAAGCTGCCTTAGTTGGCACATTGTATAAACTTGCCCAAGTGACTTAACATTATGTATTTTTGAAATGTAAATTTTAGTGTTCACTGCCTTCCACCAGTCATATACAATCTAGTTGTCTTCTGGCACAGTGCTTTACATTCTCAGATTTTCCACTTTTGTGACTTATGTTCAACACCAGCATTTTGGATGCTTAACAAAAAACTTTTGACATTTTGTCCAAGTGTGTGGTATTAAGTGATAGTTTACACACTTAAGCAATCTGCAGTTTCTTTTGATTTCTCTCTACTGATACATTGTTTTATCCAAGGTTATGTAGGAATTAAGTAGGAGAACCAAATTGAAGCAAATCGAAGCTATTAACTAAAAAGTTAAACTTACTTCTTGCACCTTAGCTATCAGTGTAGGTAATAGCATGCAAGTGTAGGTATTTTCATATAGAGCAGTCGTTATTTCAGAGGTGGTGACCAGAGAGAATTTTGTATTGGGTTATTTATGGTAAAAGATAGACCACTTCAGGAAGCATAGAAATTACTGTTCAACAAATAATTGTGAATCTACTATTTGCACAGCAGTGCTAAGGGTGATGGGAACTTCTAGGCTCCCTTCCAGCTCTAAATCTTATAAAAGATCATGGATCATAGGGCTAAAAGAGACACCTCAGAGACCTTAGGGCAACCTAATCAATTGTCTAGGCTCACCTTCAATCTCATCTAGTGGTGAATGAAGAAAATACATGATGACTATACAAATTTCACCATAAATATATATTTATATATAAAGACTGTAAGAGAGGTATATTGTGCTATGGGGATTTAGATGAAGGGGAGATCATCTAATTGGGGAGATTAGGAAGGCTTTCTCATAGGTTGAGTAAGATTATTTAATGAAGGGAAGCCTCAGATTTGGAACTTGTTGGCAAATGCAGCAAATACATAGTTCAAGTTGACTGGGGGGGGTTAGGTACCTTGCACAGTTTCCCATAGTGGGCGATATTTCCCCCTGGGGGGTGCTGGAACAATTCAGGGTAGTGGTAGTAGCTTTGTGGGGGTGTTGAATAAAAATAAGGGGGTACTGGAAACATAAGGAAAGAAGATAAGAAAAATTTGAAAAATCATTCATACATATTTCATCAGTTATATAACAGAGTTAAAGTTGTAGTGAATCCAGCATTCATCGGCAGGAATATGTGCATGTAATGACTTGCTAACAATATGATATTATATGGGTTACATGGCACAATATCGTATCATCAAAATTTCAATACAGGGGCAAAACCTGCAAATTTACAATAAATTATTGAATTTAAAATGTGTCATTTAAAAATATTTTGGTTTTTTTTTTTGAAATGATGCAAATTAAAAAAAAAAAAAAAACCAAGCCATTAAAGAGTTAAAGAAAGTAGATTTCCAGGGAGGCACTGAGTAGTTTTTTTTTTTGAAAAGCTGGTGGTAGGCCAGATAAGTTTGGGAAACTCTGCTTGAGAGGAATATTATATAGGAGTTAATGGAGATCTAAAAGAAGTTGACTAGTAATAAAAGATGGCTCAAGGCCTGGGCCTTGAGTTTTCAGCATCATTGGAGAAATGGCATACATAATATAAGAGAGTATATAATGTAGGGGTGGAGTGAGGAAATATGCATTTATATAGTGCCTACTATATGCCAGGCACCATGCTGATTTATAAATATTTTCATTCAATCCTTACAACTGAGAGATAAGTAGATGCTATTATCTAAATTTTACAGTTGAAAAAACTGAGGAAGGCAGAGGTTAAGATACTTGCCCTAATATGGGGCAGAAGCATTAATCTTCACAGGAACCTGTAATTGGGAAATGTTTGCCAAAATAAATAAAACCATAATAAAACCTAGATAATGTTGATTTGTGGTTTTCTAAGTCATTATGCAGCCAACAAGGATCCATATCTATTTGAGTGACCCTGATATATATAGTAAGAGAGTGTAGAATGGGCCTGAAGGAGTTTAAAGAAAGGTTACTTGTGATTGAGGAAGCTTCATAGAAGAAGTGAGACTTTGATTGGGCCTTGATTTTGGATTGGAGGTGGGAAGTGGGTTAGGTGAATTGAGGTGAGACCGTATATAGTTTAGTAGGAAAAACCTATGAATTTGAAATTAGAGTATCTGACTTTTAATCTTGGCTATCAATTGGTCACTAGACATTTATTAACTGCCTTCTATGTGCCATACACTGTGCTGAGTCTGGGGATACAAATAAAAAGAAAGACATTTTCTGCTCTCAAGGAGTTTACAATCTAATGAGGGAGAAGGGAGGGAATATGCAATTTATATAGCAAATGTATATGCTGAGCACTATGCTAAACCCTTTACAAATATCATTTCATCTCATTAGGGAAGGGAATAAGCATTTATATAGTGCCTACTAAGGTGCTAGGCATTTTGCTGAATGCTTCACAAATGTTATTGCATTCAGTCCTCACAACAATCCTGTGAAATAGGTGTTCTTATTATTCTCATTTTAACAGCTGAAGAAACTGAAGCAAACAACAGTTAAGTGACTTGCCCAGGGTCATGCAACTGGTGTCTTAAGGTTGGATTTGAACTTATGTTTTCCCAACTCCAGGAACAGTGCTCTGTCACACTGTGCTCCTTATCTGCCATTAATGGTGACCTTGTAGTCAAATGACAAATCCCTTCCCCTTTGTTCCAGTTTCTTCTAAAATGAATGAATTAAATGTCAAGTGCTTTACTAAGTGCTAAACGCTGGGGATACAAATCTAAAGGGAGACAACACAGTCCCTGCTCTCTTGGAGAGACTCCATCCTAAGGGAGGAGATAACACACATAGGGGAGTGGTGGCCCAGGGAATGGAGCTTTGGTGTGGGAAGTTGCTACAATGGTGCCTAGAAAAACAGGAGAGACTCACTCGTTCCAGAGGCAATGGCAATATGAAGATAATTCTCAAACTATGAGGTTAAAAAGGGGTGTGACATAAAGAGTCATAGGGAAGAAATTAGCTGGAGTAGTGAAGAGCCATGGGGCCAGAGAATGCTTAGCTATGTCCAGGGATTATCTCTGGTGTTATGGTCTAGAGGGCAGACAATGTCTAGTCCCAGGATGGTACTGTCAGTGAAAAGTGAGTTCTAGGGGCGGCTAGGTGGCGCAGTGAACTCCACTGGCCCTGGAGTCAGGAG
>NW_027185782.1:1190171-1297045 GCF_028583685.1 Petaurus breviceps papuanus | reverse complement strand
ACACACACACACACACACACACACACACAAACTAGCCGTGTGACCTTGGGCAAGTCACTTAACCCCAACTGCCCTCCAAAAAGCAAAAAAAAAAAAAAGAGTTCTGAGCTAGGCTTCCTCCTTAAATGGAGGTTTTTCTGGAGCCAGGAGGTTCCTGGCGCTATCCTCCAGTCAGAGAGGCTGTGAGTAGTGATGAGGCTGATGAGATCATAAATGATGATGAGGTTCTTGGGGCCTGGGTGAGAGATGGGGAGATGTGCAGCCAGGTGAGAAATAAGGAGGATGGTTTGATAGGCCTGCCTGGGTGTTAGAGTAGATTATTTTTAAGGCCCCTTTCAGCTCTAACTCTTATGAATAACTAACATTTATTGAGTACCTACTTTTTTAGGTAGTGTGAGAGAGATGAAATTAGATAGAAATCTATGTACCTCTTTATCCAGAAGGTTCTCATTCAATTGTCCAACCAAAACCAACAGTAACAACTCTTGACCTTTGTAACTCTTGTCTATCTTATGGGTTACTTAAATACAGTGCTGTGCAAATTATCTGGGACAAAGTAAAGTAAATTTATTGACATAGACTAAGCCTTAAAACTTTTTAGATCTTTAAAAAACTTAATATACAACTTGCTCTGTTTTTGATAGTTTTACACACAGTATAGTATTAAGCTCACAAGATTTCGACATTTTTAAAAATTCTTAATCAGGAAAACCACACTTTTATTACATTAGATAATAAGCATAGCTTTGAACAGTGCATTTCCCCAAATTTAGCCTTGATAGTCCATAGATTTTATTCTTTTCTGGTCATGACTGTTCTAGAGTAATTTCTACACTTATATATTAAATAGAATGACATTTGCATGGGCATAACATAATAGAAAAAGAGGAGTATATATGATCCTTCAGATCTCTGTGATATATAGTTTGCTTTTCTTTTTAAGTATATATGTTAAATCTGTAGCTTTCAAAGCTTTTATACTTGTCTGGGATTCTTTCTGACCTTCCTTCTCTGACTTAAAAAAAAGAAAAAAGAAAAAGAATAATGAACCTTTTGGAGGAAGGAATGGCAAGAGGGAAGCTACTCAGACCTTGCCTTTGATCCAGCAACTCTCCTCTACTCTCCCACATTGGAAAAAAACAAAATCATAGCTTTATAACACACATGCATAGTCAGCAAAATAAATTCCTACGTTGATTATATCTGAAAATGTATGCCTTATTTTGTTTAAGTACATCACTTCTTTATCATGAGGTGAGTTGAACACTTTTAGAGTACTGGATTTGGAATCAGGAATACTTTGAATCCTGCTTCAGACACATGAGCTGTGTGACATCATTATGCCTATGTTTCCTTATATGTCAAATGAGGATTACAGCAGCATCTACCTTCCAGGTTTATGTGTGAGGATGATATGAGGTAATATTTGTGAAGTGCTTTGCAATACTTAAATCACTATATAAATGCTAGCTATTATCATTCCTCTGGAACCATACTTGCTCCTTGTATTGATCAGGGTTCTCAAGTATTTCTAAGTTGCTTTGTTTTCCTGGTTCTGCTTGCTTCCCTCTGAATCAGTTTTTTAGATCTGCCCAGGTTTTTCTGAAACCATCCATTTCATCATTCCTTATTGTGCAGTAATATGTCTATTACATTTTGTATACTATAATTTGTTTAGTGATTTCCTGCCAGCTGGGCACCCTGTTAGTTTTTAACTCTTTGCTACCATGAACACGTAATTTTTTTTTGGTCTTTTTCCCCCGAGGTAGTCAGGATTAAATAACTTACCCAAGATCACACAGCTAAATGTCTGAGACCTGATTTGAACTCGGGTCCTCCTGACTCTAGGGCCAGTGCTGTATCCACTACCACTTAGCAGCCCCTTTTTTCTACATTAAAAAAAAAATTCAACTTTATTTTCAGCCTTGAACTTCCTCTCTTACCTTTCCAACATTGAGAAGGCAAGAAAAACAAAATATTGTCACAGATATTTGTAATCAAGCAAAACAAATCCCTACATTAGCCATGTCCAAATTTAAAAAGAAACATATAGGTACATATACATATGTATATATATGCACACATACATACACACATAACTCACTCTTCATCCTGAATTCATCACCTATTTATCTGGAGGTGGGCAGTATGTTTAATCGTGAGATTTTAATCAATCATGTTTAATCAGTTCTGGCACTGTAGTTGGTCATTTTTTGATTAGATTGCTTAGGTCTTTCAAAGTTGTTTGTCTTTACAATATTATTATTACTGTATAAATTGTTTTCCTGGTTCTGCTTACTTCACTTTGTATCAGTTTATAAAAATCCTCTTAATCTTTTCTTACAACAAAAATAGTATTCTATCTCATTCATATATCATAATTTGTTCAGCTATTCCCCATTTCATGGGCATTTCCTGGTGTCTCAGTTTCCAGTTCTTTGTCACCAAGAAAAGAGCTGCTGTAAATATTTATGTGCCATATGGACTCCTTTTCTCTTTCTTTGTTCTTTGTGCAGTTCTGGTACCCATATTGCTGGGTCAAAGGATGTGCACTAAGCCCATAGATTTTCTTTCTCTCTTTTCTAAAATGTTATTTATTTATTTTAAATATTCTTTTAAAATGTTGATTTCCAAATTTTCTCCCTCCCTTCCACCCCTCCCCCACCTATTGAGAAAGCAAGCAATATGATATACATATGAAATCAAACAAAATGTATTTCCATATCATCCATATTGCAAGAAAAGCAAGATAAATATAGGGAGACAATTATACTTCAATTTACATTCTGAATTATATTTCAGTTTACATTCTGAATTTATCAGTTTTCTCTCTGGAAATAGACAGTTTTTTTTTGGGGGGGGGTTCATGAGTCATTTGGAATTGTCTTAGATCATTGTATTCATCAGAGTAGCTAATATCTTTCACAGTTGATTATCATTACAACTTTGTGGTTACTGTGCACAATGATCTGCCAGTCCTTCTCACTTCACTTTGCATCAGTTCAGGTAGGTCTTGCCACATTTTTCTGAAACTAGCTCCCTAGTCATTTCTTAGAGCATAATAGTACTTCATTACAATGATGTGCCACAACTTTTTCAGCCTTCTCCAACGGATGAGCATCCCCTCAATTTCCAATTCTTTGCCACCACAAAAAGAGCTGCTATAAATATTTTTGTACATATAGGTGCTTTTCCTTTATCTTTGATCTCTTTGGGATACAGACCTAGTAACGATATGCAGAGTTTTACCGCCCTTTGGGCCTAGTTCCAAATTGTTCTCCAGAATGGTTGGACCAGTTTAGTACTCCACCAACAGTTCATTAGTGTACCTATTTTCCCTCATCCCCTCTAGCATTTGTAATTTCAAATAGGTGTGAGGTTGCTTTAATTTACATTTCTCTAATTAATAGTGATTTAGAGAATTTTTTCATATGACTATAGATAGCTTTGATTTTTTTTTTAAAGCAATCGGGGTTAAGTAACTTGCTCAAGGTTACACGGCCAGTTATTTCTGGGTGTGGTGCTGAGTATCTGAGCCCGGATTTGATCCCCAGGTCATCCCGACATGATAGCTTTGATTTCTTCTTATGAAAACTGCCTTTTTATATTCTTTGACCATTTGTCAATTGGGGAATAGCTCTTATTTTTATTAATTTGACTCAGTTCTCTATCTATTTGAGAAATGAGGCCTTTATCAGAGAAACATACTACAGACATTTTTGATAGTACTTCTGACCACTATCTCCCCAATACACCCCTCCCCCCCAATATCTCTTCTCCTTTTTCTCTATTTCCCTATTGGATAAGATGAATTTCTATATCCAATAATGTATATGTATTCTTCCCTCTTTGAACCAATTCTGATGAGAGTCAAGTTTAAGCATTGCCCTGCCAACCCCTCCCCCTCCCATTTTCCTCTTTATTTGTAAAAGTTCTTCCTTACACATCTCTTTTATGTGAGAAAATTTTCCTCATTCTACTTCTTTCTTCCTCTGCCTGCCAGTGCATCCTTCTTTTCTCACTGCTTCTTTTTTTTTTTTTTTGAGATTATTCTGGTATAATCAACTCGTACTCATGTCCTCTGTGTAAACATTTTTTAACGCCTTTAATAATGATAAAGTTCTTAGGAGTTACATGTATCATCTTCTCATATAAGACTCTAAACAGTTTAACTTTGAGTCTTTTTTTTAGAGGGCAATTTGGGGTTAAGTGACTTGCCCAAGGTTACACAGCTAGTTTTTGTGTTGTGTCTGAGGCCGCATTTGAACTCAGGTCCTCCTGACTCTATGGCTGATGCTCTGTTCACTGTGCCACCTACCTAACCCAAACTTTGAGTCCTTTGATTACTCTTTCATGTTTAATTTTGGTTGTCTTTTTCTGATTCTATGTTTTGATCCTCTTTGTCACCAAAAAAAGATTCTGTAGTCTGATTTCTTTTCCTCAACATATTTGCTCATCTTGCCAGCCAAATACTTGACTTTTGAGCTCTTTGCCACCATAGAACTCTGCTTCCAGGGTGGAGAGTGCTGTGTCCCAAATTTCTGGGGTTTTGCGCAGGTGTTGTCAGAGATGCTTCTACGCATCTGCCTCAGAACTGTGAGGACTGCCTCTCCACAGCTGCCACACCACATGCTTCTCCTCACCTTAGGACTGCCACCCAGATCCAGGCAAGGCAAAGCACCTGCTGAGAGATTCCTGCAATTGCCCTCTGGTCAGTTTGCTTGGTCCCCCCACCATCTTTGGGCCTGGAGCTCTGGAAGCAGCCCCTGTGGCAGCAGCTGCTGCTATTACCACCTGCATGGCCCTGGGAGCAGGGGCCAGATTGGGCTCTTCTCTCACTCAGGTCCAACAGTTTCCCCACTGACCTTTTTTTTTCTTTTTGGTGTTTGTGGGTTGAGAAATCTGGAAACCGCCACAGCTGCCAGTGATTCAATACCCTGAGGTCTGCTCTGCCCAGTCTGTGCTGCTGGTCTGTGCTGGCTCACCCAGGTGGGACTGTTCTCTGCTCCCAACCCGGTGTGATAGACCCTTTTGATTTGCCAGGCTATCCTCACTTGGAGACAGATTTCATTCTGTCATTTTGTGGGTTCTGTAGCTCTAAACTTTGTTTAAAGTCATATTTTACAGGTATTTGAGGTAATTGGGGATGAGCTCAAGTAAGCTCTTGCTTTTACTCCATCATCTAGTCTCCATTCTTCCCTTTGCCTTTTTATGTTTATCTTGAACCTTGTATTGGAATTTCAGATTTTCTGTTCAGTTCTGGTCTTTTCATCAAGAATGCTTAAAAATCCTGTTTCATTTCTCTTGGAAGTATACTCAATTTCCCTGGGTAGGTGATCGTTGGTTGTAATTCTAGATCCTTTGCCTTCCAGAATCATACTGTGTTCCAAATTCCCTTCTCCTTTAATATGAAAACTGCTACATTTTCTGTGATCCTAACTGTGATTTTGCGATATTTTAATTGCTGCTTTTTGACTGCATAAAGTATTTTCTCCTTGACCTGGAAGCTCTGCAATTTGTCTATAATATTCCTGGGAGTTTTCATTTGGGGATCTCTTTCAAAAGGTGATTGGCAGATTCTTTCGATTTCTGTTTTACCCTTTGGATCTCTAAGATATCAGGCCAGTTTTTCCTTATAATTTCTTAAAATATGCTGTCTATTCATTTTTTAATTAGGGCTTTCAGGTAATCCAATAATTCTTAAAATTATCTTTCCTGCAGTCTTTCCAGTTGAGTTGTTTTTCTGATGAGATAGTTCATATTTTCTGTTACTTTTTTATTCTTTTAACTTTGTTTTCTGTCCTAATTTTTCTTTTTTAATAATCATTCTGTTTTTTGTTTCTTGTCTTAATGGTGTTATTAGCTTCCACTTGCCCAATTCTATATTTTTTTTTTGCCTTTTTTTTTTGGAGGGGGAAGGTAGGGCACTTGGGGTTAAGTGACTTGCCCAAGGTCACACAGCTAATCTTTTGGGTTAAGTGTCTGAGGCCAGATTTGAACTCAGGTTCTCCTGACTCCAGGGTTGGTGCTCTGTTCACTGGGGTGGTCTATTTACTGCACCACCTAGCTGCCCCCAATTCTAATTTTTAAGGAATTATTTTCTTCAGTGAATTTTTCTACCTTCTTTTCCTTTTGGCCAATTCTTTTTTTAGGGAGTTCTTTTATTCAGCAAATTTTTTGTGCTTCTTTTACTATTAGGCAAATTCTGTTTTTTATTTAAAAAAAATTATTTTTTTGCTTTTTGGAGGGGGGAGGGCAGGGCAGTTGGGGTTAAGTGACTTGCCCAAGGTCACACAGCTAGTAAGTGTTAAGTGTCTGAGGCCAGCTTTGAACTCAGGTCCTCCTGACTTCAGGGCCAGTGCTCTATGCACTGTGTCACCTTTAGTGCTGTTTTTACCAAGGTGTTATGTCTCTTTTCATAATTTTCTTGCATCACTCTCATTCTCCCCTTTTTTCTTTACTGTTACATCTTTAATTCTTTCAGAAATTCTTGTTGGACCTTTTGTCCAATTAGCATTTTTCTTTGAGGCTTTGCTTGTAGTTGTTTTCACATTATTGTCTTCTGAGTTTGTGTCTTGATCTTTCCTGCCACAGTAGTAGGTTTTTAGGATCAAATTCTTTTTGTTTGTTCATTTTTCCAGCCTATATCTTGACTTTGAACTTTTATGTTAAAATTAGGCTCTGTTCACTTGAGGGTGGGGAGGCACTATCTCAGACTTTAGGCTTTTTTTGTTCTGCTATTTTTGGAGTAAGTTCTGGGGGTCTACACATTTTTGCTTCTGAGATGGTATGATCTGGGGAGAGGTGTGTGGTCACTCATTGTTCTTTTTTTTTTTTTTTTAGGAGTCATTAAATCTTCCTGGGTCTGTTTCCTCTTTCCTAAAATCTTTTTTAAAAGCAATTGGGGTTAAGTTACTTGCTCAGGGTTATCGTCCAGTTATTATTTCTGGATGTGGTGCTGAGTATCTGAGTGGAGCCAGTGCTCTTACTCGCTGTGCTACCTGGCCGCCCCAACTCATTGTTCTTCTAGTCTGTGGTCTGGTCTTTACCCAGGAAGGGTCCCTGCTTCCTTGCAGCTACAAATACTAGCACTCCTAGGTGCCTTAAAACTGTGACCAGGAGCTCTGTTCCTTTGTGACTAATCTCAACAAGTGCTTCTCTCCCCTGAAACTGATCTAGAACTGCATATGGGCAATAGAGTTGCCAGAGGGAAGGGTCCCTTATAATCTTTTTCTGCTCAGTTGTTTGACCTCCTAACCATCTCTAGGTTTAAGAGCTGCTGCCACTGTGTTCTCTGTAAGCATTCTATTCTTCATATTGTCTTGCTGTACACATCATTTTTACTACATGGCATGGTTATAACAGCTTGTAAAAAATTTTATGGGTTTTTTTCGATAGTTTTACAATGTCAAGAAATCTATAAGTACTGAAACAGAATTAACCCACGTCCTACTGAAGGTCTTTGGTTCTTTTGAAAGGATTAAATAGGTACTTGGTAACAAAAGTATACCAGATCTTGGGCATTTTGTATTTTTAATCTTTATTTGTTTTCATTATTATTGATTCTGTTTTAATGTAGGCTTGAATTTCTTTGAAAGGTTTGAATTCCCCACTCAATAGTTATAGCAATATCTCTAATAGTCATGGAAGTGTGTCCTTTTAAGAGCTACGGCTTTTGTATATTTCCTTGGAGTAATAACTGTTCTTAAACCACATAATCAAAATCACAAGAAAAGAAAAGCATTCAGTCCAGCTCCATCTGATTTTATTTGGGCAAGATAAGATGTTCTGATTCAGCTTCTTGTCAGTAGTATAGCACAACTGATGTTGCAAAAGTAAACTGTATCAAAACTATTGCTTGATCCAGATACTCTTATGTAAGTGTAAGAATACAAGGTAAGCTGTTGGCTTTTTTGGGGGTGGGGGGAGTGGTACAATTTTTTTTCCTCCCATGATAGATAGAGGGGCAACTGGGTGGCCCAGGGAGTAGAGCACTGGTCTTGGAATCTGGAAGGCTCATCTTCCTGAGTTAAAATGGGACCTCAGACACCAGCTGTGTGACCCTGTGCAGATCACTTAACTGTGTGCTTCAGTTCTTCATCTCTCAAATGAGCTGGAGAAGGAAATGGCACTCTAGTATCTTTGTGAAGAGAACTTCAAACGGGGTCACCAAGATTCGACCCTGACTGAACGCACGTGAGAGTTCACTGAGCAGAGCCCGGGTGTCTCAAGTACAGAGGCTTCAGGTCGGTCTAAGGCGTGGCCTGGGGGGGTCAGGAAAGCGGCCTGAAGAGCTCCCGGAAGACAAGGCATCAAGTTTCTAGAAGTCTTTATTGGGCCTAGCATAAATGCCCTGTACACACGATACATCAGTTTGTTCTTCATTCAGTAGATGTGTGAGTGTCTGTAGTCTGTAAGGCATTGTAAGGCACTGCGGGGGATACAAAGATAAAAGTAACAGCTCATATTTATATAGCACTTGCTTCATATCTTTATGAGACAAATGCACAGAGATTATTTGCCCATAGTCATACAGGTAGTAAAATGGCAGAGACAGGACATGAGCTTAGATCTTTTGATTCTAAGCTTCTGCCCTTTTAGTGATTGATTTGCTAGCCAAGGGAAGAAGGGGAATTTGGAGAGGAAGAGACAATCTTCCTGCAAGATACACATTTGAAATGATCCAGGATTGAAGCTCTCTTTTTCCTTCTACCATTCTTACCACTCCTTAGCCTTCTTTATTGTATCTTCATCCTGAACACTCTCACTAACCATATCTGTCACTGAAAGCTTGGTCTTCTTTTTTCTCTACACGATCTCAATGGTTAATCTTATCAGCTTTCCTGAGTTTAATTATTGTCTCAATGCAAAATTCCCATACTTTTTCTATCTAGCTCTATTTCCCATCCCCATTTCTCGGTGCCTCTTTGAACATCTTGAAATGGAAGTCAGTTGACATATTAAACTTAAACATGTCTAAGATGGAACTTATTGCTTCCTCTCCAAAAATTCTTCCCTCTCTGAACTTACTTATTATTGTCAAGGTATCACCATCCTCCCAATCCCTCAGGCTTGCATCTTCTGTGTTATTCTCAGCTCCTCACTTTTACTCATCTCAATATACAACCTGTTGTTAAATCTTGTTATTTCTAACTTCCAATATATCCTTTCCTCTAAGTCTCCTCTTTATTTACACAGCTGCTCCCCAAGTACAGGCCCTTATCACTTCAAGCCTAGTCTATTGCAGTAGTCTTTTTCTTAGGCTCCCTTCCTCAAGTCCTCTCCTCACTCCAGTTTATTCTCTGGTCTGCTTTGGAGATTTTGATGTTCTCTGATTCATAGCAATATATATGACATCAGTGGAAGAGTAGTCTTCATTATTGTCATCAGTTAAGCATGTATGCGCTAGGCACTGGAGGTACCAGAAAGAGTAAGAACATGATACCTGCCCTCAGGGAACTCACATTCTAGCTGGGGAAACAACTTGAAAAGAACCTAGAGCTAGAAGATGGGGGTGAGATAGGGGAGGGGAGAAAGACCAGGAAAGCCTTCTTGTGGAAGGTGGGATCTGAACGGAGTTTCTGAACAAAACCAGGAGATAAATGTGTCTTCTGATGACATACACAAAATATACTTTTTCAAATTTTTATATTCTTGTATTGTTCTTGAAATAGAGTGGTATGACCCTTGAATCAGGTGTCACAGTCAGTCAGTAGTCATTTATTAATCACTCAGTATGGACCAATCACTGTCCTAAGAGCTTGGGATACAAAGGCTAAAGTACATTTCTTGTTCCCTCAGGGAGCTTCCATTCTAACAGGAGGGAGATAACTTATAAACAAACTCTGTACCTGCATGATATACCATGTCAATGGAAGATAAACTTGAAGGGAGGGAGAGAAAGGGGAAGGGAGAGACTGGAACAAGAACTGACCTGGTAAAGGCTGCCTACAGAATGGAGAATTTGTGTGATTCTTGAAGCCAGTGAAGCCAGGAGAGGGAACTGAGAAGGGAGAACATTCCAAGTATGGGAGATAACTAGTGAAAAAGCACATAGTTTGGAGTTGGAGTATTTCTCATATGTGAGGAACAAGAAGGCAGGTATTGCTAGAGGGTAGTAAAGTCTAAGACTGTAAAGGCAGAGAAAGGCCATGTTGTGAAGATCTTTTAAAACCAAGCAGAGGATAAAATCTATTTCATCCTTGAGTTACTAGGGAACCACTGTAGTTTTTTGGGTGTGGGTGTTGATGTGATGGTACTGGGGGTATTTCAAGACACACTTTATGCATATCACTTTAGTTTGACAGAAGGGAAGAGAATTCAAGTGTGGAGGATTGTATTGAACTGATTTTCAATCCAAAGGATTGAGATACTGAAGGGAGGAAAATGTGGTGAGGCAGGGATGATGGCTTAGGAAAGAACTAAGAGATGGAGTAATTAGAGCTCCTAGTGAAGAGGTGAGAATAAAGAACCAGGGTTAGGGGTTGAGTTGTAAGGCATCTTGAAAGATGGAATGATAAAATTATATTGATCAGCTGAAGGGATTTCAGAATAAAGGTAAGGTTCCACCCTCTCCTCCCCCCCCCCAATTTTTATTCTTAGTAATCAGACCTTTCTTGGAGCTATTTCCAGAGGAGACTGGAAATAATTGGAATGAAGAGGGGCCATTTGATGCATCTGGTACAGATTCTCCCAGCTTGTTGGGAAGACTCAGATCCATATATCCAAGCTACACTTTAGTCCCACATACTGGACATTGCAAAGTCACTTTTAAACTCATCATTTCTGCATCCAAACTTAACATTTTTCCATCCAAATCTGTTCCTCTTCCAAACTTTACTATTTATATTGAAGGCACTGCTGTTCCAGTCTTTCAGGTTGGTAATATCAGCATTATCCTTGATTCCTCACTTTGCCTCATCCTATATATCCAGATAAGTGTTATGTTTCTGTTTCCATAAAATTTCTCATATTCTACTCTTCCTCTCAATTCACAAAACCCTCTGCTAGTCTTAAGCCCTTATCACCTCTTGCTAGGATTAGTGTAACAGCCTCCTGATTGATTAGTCTCCCTTTCTCAGGTCTTTTCCTGCTTCATTCCAACCTTTACACTGCTGCTGAAGTAATTTCCTTAAGCACAGATATGAACATGTCACTGTCAGCTCCAGTGGCTTCCTATTGCTTCCAAATTAAAAACAGATTCCTTTTAAAACCTATGTTTCCATATCCTCATTGGACATTATGTCCTCTTCTGAATGCTGCAGTCTAGCCAAATTGGCCTACTCTCAGGTCTTCATGTGACACTCCATCTTCCATTTCTGTGCCTCTGCATTGGCAGGCCTCCTTCTAACATCAAAGCTTTCCTACCTTCCCTCCCAAACTATCTTGTATTGAACTATTTTGTATCCTCTTTATATTTTGTACATGAGAATAAGTGTGCTTGTTGTCTTTCCCATTACAGTGTAAGCTCCTTAGACGTAAGGATTATTTCATACACAGATATGTATTGATTAATTGGCAATTTTTTCCAGGTGATTATGAAAGATCCAAGAATCTCCTCTATTACAGCCCTGACAGCCTTGAAGACTAACAGTGATAAGGACCTCATTATTTATAGGGGTACAGCCCATTCAACTTTGGGGAAGTTCTAATTGTTAGAGAATGCTTTTTATCCAAAAAAATTGTCTCTGCAACTTCCAACTATTGTTTCTGGCTCTACTCTTTAGGCCAAACAAAATAAGGCTCATCTTTTCCCCCATGAGAGCCTTTCAGATATTTGAGTTCTAGGAGTTTAGAGTTAGAAAGGGCTTGAAGATAGTGATCATTCCTTCTAAGTCTTTTCTTCAGGCTAAACTTACTTTGTACTTTTGATATACTTTATTATGTCATAGTTTCCAGATCATTCAACATCCTAGTTGTCCTTCACAAAATATACTTCAGTTTATCAATATACTTTATAAAAGTTGTGGTAATTGAACACCCTAGATGTGGTCTGACCTGGGAAGAGATAGTATAACATCCCCATCTCTCTGAGTATTAATGCAGCCCAAGAATGCCTCAACTTTTAGGCAACTACCCCACATTATTGTTCCTTAGAGTTTACAGTTCTTTATGGCTAGCTTTTATATAGGTCTTTAAAGTTTACAGTAGGTTATATAATTTGATTCATATAACAACCCTGTGAGGTATGTTATTATTTCCCCCCTTTACAGATGCGGAAATTGAGGCTATGCAAGAGATTCATCCAGAATTTTAATTTATGTCTTTCAAATTCCGTATCTAGCACTCTATCCATTGTCCCATCTAGCTGTCTCTTAGTTCACTAAGATTCCCAGGTCTCTTTTCCCTAACTCTATATAACTGGGCCTGTTTCATCCTATACATATCCCTGGTTTTTGTCCAGATGTGCTTTAGGAAACAACATTGTACACAGTAAGAGTGCTGAACTGGAAGGCCTGACTAGCTGACTGTTAAGGTAGTTAAATCACCTACCCTCTCTGGGCCTCAGATTCCCAACTTATAGGGAGTTGAATTGGAAGATTTTTAAGCTCTAAGTATTTTAATGGTTCTGGCTTATGGGAATCTAGTTTGCAAGGATAAAGTTGGTATGTGGGCTAATTCTGAGATTCAGTTTCTCCCCCCCCACTTCCCCCAAGTTTCTGGATAGGAGTTACGAATCAATATAAAGAATGAAGGGGGGGGGCAGCCAGGTAGCACAGCGAGTAAGAGCACTGGGCTCTTAGTGTCTGGATGACCTGGGGATCAAATCCGGGCTCAGACAATTAGCATCCATCCAGAAACACCTGGCTGAGTAACCTTGAGCAAGTTACTTAACCCCAAATTGCTTAAAAAAAAAAAAAGAATGAAGGGACCCTTCTTGTCACATATAATTAGAGACCAAATAATCTTGCCTAATTTTTATTTTCCTTAGTGGTGATAGCTTACATCCATAGAAATCTTTACAGTAGAATTTTGAACTCTTTGCTCAGATATCTGGAAATATTAGAGCTTGTAAGTTTTTTTTTTAATTCCCCCAGGTCATTGTTTAATGTGTGACCAAGTAAAATTAAAGGCAGAGGAATTAGCATTTACATAGCACCTACTGTGTGCCAGGCATTGTGCTAAATGCTTTATAAATATCTCATTTGACTTCAACAACCATGGGAAGTGGCTCTCCAATTCTACAATTGAAGAAAGGCAAACAGGTTAAGTGACTTGTCCAGGATCACACAGCTAGTAAGTGTCTGAGATTGGATTTGAACCGAAGTCTTTTTGTCTCTGGGTCCAGTGCTCTATCCAGAGCCTCTAATTTAATTGGAGCTATTCCTCTTGAGGAACCTCCAGATAGTTTTTTTGGGTGACCAGTGGGTTGGAAAGTCACTTTGCAAAATTTTGCTTAAAGGTATAAGGGAGGAAACAGGATTTTATTTGAACTTTAGCCTCACCTCTCTATAGTTTCATTATGAGTATGGCTAGAATACTTTATTACTTTTGGCCCTTTCTATGGTGGACATGATTGTTTTCTAGCACATTTTTTCTTTTAATTTTCATCCTTGAATGAGAGAACTGAAATATTTAGTTTTAGTGGGTCATTTCATACCAGGGCTGTGGTCTTTGAAGAGCAAGTGACCATGTAGAGAGTCTGGGTCTCATTAAGATGTTTTCCCTCCCTTCAAATGCTATGTTTTCTTCGTTAAGAATAATTTGAATTGCCACATAGTTGTAAAGAGTTACAAAGAGAGGATCATTGACTATCCAGCCATTTAAAATAAATAACATGTGAACACTTAATTACCCTGAACTGCAGACATTGTATGAAATGAAACTAGCCAAAAGAGCCTGCCTTACTGATATGACAGAAAACAGTGTTTAGAAATTTGAGGGGCTCGATCTATTCACACAACTACTTATTCAAGCTGGTTTATAAATCTGGTTCCTTGAGTTTAGTTTGTATGGCAGATCAGTTGGCTTAGCTTTCTGAAGCCTCCAGGTCACCCAATTCTGTATGTCAGGTGAGATGGTAAGTATTAGAGTTAGAATGAGAGGTAAAAGCCAATTCAAATGACTAAAGAGTGAAGAGATTCTGTCTTCACCTGTCACTTCTCAAATGCCTTATGTGGTACACACTTAATAAATATTTCATTATTATACTATATCTGACTTGATTCCCTCTCATTTTGCAGATGAGGAAACTGAAACCTAAAGAGGGTTTGTGATTTTATAAAGGTAGAATTTAAATCCAGATCCTTTGCCTCTAAATCAGCCCCCCCCCCGTTTTAAGTTTTATCTCATAAACAATTAAAAAATTTAGAAGTCCATCTGGTGCTTAGTCTCTTTAAGTTAGGCTATAGTTGGGAGCTACAATTGTATTATTTTAAATGACTACATTTATTTTTGTTTGAATGAAATCCTCTTCAACCCTCTGTTACTTTCTGTGAGATTAATACATCAAAGCTATCTTTTTGGTATTTATCATATGGAATGAGAACACACATTGCTTTTTACTGGAATAGGTAGTAACCTCGAAACCCAAGTTAGGTTGATTTGCACAAGATCACTCTAATCCTCTCATTTAGTTCCATCACTAAACTTTTGTTAAGGACCTACTGATGGGGGGGGGGGTAAAATAGGATCCCAAAAGGTTCAGCAGATATTCTGATCTTATCCAAGACCAGAAAACCTGCAATATCATCTGGAAAGAATTCAAGGTCTCAGGCTTAATTGGAGTGAGAGTTGTAGAAGTTTATTGTTACACTTCCATGAGAAGCGGGCAAGAGTCCTTTAGGGGACCTGCCCTGCGAGTGAGAGGGGTACATGCTTTTACTTTTAAAGGGTAGGGCTGCCATTGTCAGGGCAGGCAGGAGGGGCCTCAATGCATAGACAAAGGTCAGAGCTGACCAAGGGGAGCCTGTGAATAGATAGTTTAGATAAGATTTGGGCCAGGCCAGGCCAGAGGAGACATGAGGATTTGGGCCAGACCGGAGGAGACTTGAGGGATTAAGTAAGAACAAAGGAGTCCCAAGGTGTTGCCTAGGCCTAGTGTGGATAGGGGGAAGGGGCAGTCAGAGGTTGGGAAAGGAATTTTAAAGATAACAATTTTACAATACAAATGGCAGTTACAATTTCACAGACTGGTTTCACAAGTTGGTTTCACAAATTGACCTAGACCCCAGGTACCCCATCACTACTATCTGCCTGGGGACTGTGCCAGACCCTGGGATATAAAGACTAGAATAAAATAGTTCTTGGGTATTATGCTACAGGAAGGACACATCATGTACAGTAGTTTTAAGTAAATGAAAAGTATTTACAAAGTAACTTGTTGTAGGGACCATTGGCATTGACCTTAGATGAGCTTCCTGTTGGCTGGATTAAAGTGCTTCAAACTTGTCCTCAGGCTTAGTCCTTAGTCAATTGTCCACAGCAAACAGATAGTTAACACTTGAGGACTTATCGGCATTTGTTTTACACTTCAGAAGTTCTTGTTCCTCTTCCTTTCAATGCCAAATGTGGGCCTTTCTTTTGTGGATAACTGAGGCTAAATAACAAGCTATACTAAGCCAGTTTTCCTTAACATTTTAAGGCCTTACAGTTGGATATGAAAGTTTTATAGTTTAGTGGAAGACAGGGTTAGGGTGTCAGGAGCTGAGTAGGTGACTTACATTTTGATACACTCACTTTCCTTATCTGTAAAATGAAGTAGTTGAAATAGGTAATCTCAAAGGAATCCTCCAGGAACTGACATGTACATATTTTGTTGATTTCTCTGTTTTTGAAAGCATTGTGTGAAAAGGTTTTATGTCAAAGAACCTCAGATACTCTGTGTAAAACATCACCCCCTACTTCACCCTGGGATACGAAAATTGCCTTCCCATATGAGGAATCCACATTTATCCAAAGTTCTAAGAAGGCCTATAGATTTAGAACTGGATGGGATCTTAAAGCCATCAAAACCATCCCATAATTTTTTAGAGATGAGAAAGTCACTGGCCCAAGAAGGTAAGTGACTCCAAATAGAGTGCTCATTGCCTCTTCTGTGGAAGATGCTGGAGATGGAGACATTAATTCATCACTAACTTTTTTTGGTGATGAGTCTTGGTGCTTAGATGACAATGTATCCTTAGCTGAAGCCTTTCAACCTTGGCAAGATCTCCCAGAGCTTGAGTTTCATTGACTAAACCTTGGAGAACCTTGGAGAGAAGTTGTTATGGTGCTAGAGAAAGAGCACTGCACTGCACTGCACAGGAGGAACCTGGGCTGTGGGCAGGAGTTAACTTGGAAAAGCCACAGTATCCTCACCTGCAAAATGGGAATAATAACTGTATTTATCTCAGAAACTAAGTGAGAAGTTTTGTTAAGCACTTTTTGAAGCACTTTGCAAATCTTAAAACTAAAGAAAGGTTAGCTATTATTACTCTTTTATATTTACAAATATTTTATGTTTTTATTCATTTATATTAAATTTATGTGTATTATTTTTTACATTTGATAAGAGTTCAAATAGAAACTTCTCTGGGACAGGTTGTTATCCTACTATTGTTCTTTTTTGTTGATGGTTCAGTGGACAATTGGGTAGGTGAATAAAAGATTGCTGTTAGTTGCTTGCATAAAAACAGTATGATGTAATCTCATCTTCTGTAGGTTAACTGAAAGCAACTTTGGCATAATTCCATTTACAGAGCAAATGATGGGATGTTAAGTATTTTATCCTATTCCCACATGATTTTGATTTCTTCCATTAGGCCTTATAATTTGAGAGCTTTTCCTTACATGTAGTTTGGAATTTTTGAGGATTAGGCATGGTAACATCTACTAAAATTGTTATGGGTCAGTGTTTTATAGATCAGTGTCTGGATGACAGTAAGTAACAGTTTTGTATGTGTATGCTGTAGTTCCGTGCAACTTACTTGTTGAATTTTTAAGGATATTTGAGGGTTTGTATTTGAGGAATGTGTCATTTGTAATGATAGTGCCACTTGACCGTATTTTTGTTAGGTGCTGAGTTCTTATTTCTTGGAGTGATACTGCATAATTTTACTGTTTGATCTGAGATCAAATCCAGCTTTAGACACTTACTAGCTGTGTGACCCTAGGAAAGTCACTTATCTGTGTCTCCCTCAGTTTCCTCAGTTGTAAAATGGGGAAATTACAGTACCTACCTTCCAAGAATACTGTGAGGGTTAAATGAGATATTTGTAAAGCACTTAGCACTGTGCTTGGCACATAGTAGGTGCTTAATAAATGTCTATTTCCTTAGTTCCTTGGGAAAATTCCATTAATCCATTTGTTCATGTTTCTTAAGGATGATTCAGTAGCAACTAAATCTTATAATTTTTTGTTTCAGTGACTTGACCTTGTATTGCTATCATAAACTTCTCTATTTATATGAAGAAATCTGTTTGATTCAGCAATTTGTTGATGCTTCTTTGTTGACATGTTGTTTATATGGATATTGGCCACTCCGGGCCTTTTTTAGTTCCATTCTTGGATCTTAACCATTTCATAGCTCCATCTAAATGTAAATTAATATCTGTTCTGTTCAATAAGTTGAATACCTATTCTCAGTCTTTACCCTGGGAAGTGCTTCAGAAATATTTTCATTAAGTTTTTTTTTATCCTATGATCCTGGAATGTCTCATTTCTCTTTTTGAGAGGGAATTGTTAATCTTTTAGTTTGAGGGGGAGCAATTTTTCACATACCTTGGATGCTAGGCCCTCTGTTCTGTTACTATTGTACGTTCTTATTTGGATATTTTATAAATCTGTTTTCTTCTGTTATATTCTTGTTATTATGAACCCAAGGTTATTTGTAGCATTGAAGAAAATACTTCTTTTTTGGAGACTAAAAACAATTGTTACCTGAAGTAAAAGTGGAGACTGAGGATCAGCCTTGCCCCGGGGTCACTTTCCTCTCTCCACTTTGGTACTCTCAATAGGGAAGTCCTCCAGGAGTTCTTCCTTCAGATCAACCTCCCCACTTAAAATTTTAAGTTCAGTAAGAATTAAGTATCTAATGATGTACAGATCATTGTACTAGATTCGGGGTGAGGGGGACAAGGATAGAGAAGGAGATACAAAATTCAGATGATAAATGCCTTCTGCTTTCATTGAATTATAGTCTACTCTGGAAATAAATAGCTGTAATGCAAAATAGTAATAATAATGATTGACTTTTCCATAATTCACCTCCTTTAGCTTCCTTTTTTAGTGTTGTTCTCCTCATTAGATTGTAAACTCGAGGGCAGGGACTGTCTTTTTGTTTGTAGCCCCAGTTAAAAAATTTTTTTTGAAAATATATATATTTTTTGCTTTTTGGAGGGGTGAAGGCTGGGCAGTTGGGGTTAAATGACTTGCCCAAGGTCACACGGCTAGTAAAGTGTTAAGTGTCTGAGGCCATATTTGAACCCAGGTCCTCCTGACTTCAGGGCTGGTGCTCTATCCACTGTGCCACCTAGCCGCCCAGTAGTCCTAGTTTTTAATACAGAGCCTGGCATATGGTAAGTGCTTAATAAATGTTATTGACTAAGGACCTGAAGATTTCTTTGTATATCTCTTTATATATCTTATACAGTATCATCACTATTTACCAAATATTTATTGAGTACCCAATATTTCAAAGCAATGTATTAGACCCAGGGATGCAAACAAAAGTCTGATCTGTTAGAGCTTATATTCAACTGCCAAAATGTAAGATGCATAAGTATATACATGATAAAGAGTATTTTCAACTTGATGTTGAAGTATACACGATGAGAGTATTGACCTGGAAAGGTTCTCATAGAATCATACAACATTGAATCATACAACACAGGTTGTACCTTGAGGAAACTTGAGATTCTGAGATGAGGAGGGAATAGATATTCTAAGCATAGCCAGATGGGCCATTGGGCCATCCCCGAGCCTCACAAACAGCCCTGTGGAGTAGGTGGTTATAGCTATTTTTTTTTAAAGCAATTGGGGTTAAGTAACTTGTTTAGGGTTACATAGCCAGTTATTTTTGTTTGGGTGCCAAGTATCTGAGGCCGTAACCGATCCCAGGTCTCCCGATGCTGGGACTGGTGCTCTTACTCACTGTGCCACCTGGCTGCCCCAGTTACAGCTATTTTTATTCTCATGTTACAGATGAGGAAACTGAGACTCAGGATTGTTAGGGAAATTGCTCATGGTCATATCCCCAGCCAGTCTGCACTCCTGTTTTCTGTCTCAAGGTCTAGCTCTCCAGCTCACATCATGCTGAATTAAAGAGGTGCTAAGAAAGTGCTGTTGAAGGGGAAGCTGGAGAGGATTGCCAAGTGAGGAGATGAATGAAGGAATTTCAATATTGCAGAGGTGGTATGTACTACTTGGTATTTGGGGGTGGTTACTAACTGTACCTTCTTCAGGTTCTGCTCTTTTTGCCTTTTTAGCATTTTGTTTGTATTGCATATTATAGTTCATGTTGAAGTTGTATGATAGGGATGGGAGTGGAAAACCCTTGTAGTCCTGGGATGGGTGCAGGAGGCCCAGTGTTGGTAGCGGCTACAGTTTCTTCTGGAAGAGGCTCTTTGTGCCTCACCATAATGGAAAGAGCCTTTTTTCTAAAATGTCTGCTTTCTACATATGTTGTAGATTAGGGAATATTAGATACTATATAGGGGGCATTAACTTGGAAGTCAGTGAATCCTCTGAATGAAGATAGATCCAACCCTTAGAGAACATTCAAGACCATCATTGAAGAAATAGAAATTTATTTTGGGGCAACAAGTAAGCAGGAGTCCTAAACCATAGGATTCCAGAACATGAAGGACTATTTAAAATCATGTCTTGTTCAACTTCCTAATTTTAAAGGGGAGAAAGTTGAGGCCTAGAACGATGAAGATCATGTTATTTAAGGCTGTACAGTGAATTTTTGGCAAAGCTAGGCTTCGCACGCAGGCCATTGGAGCACCTTGTTTAGATGGAATATTGCCAAGGGAAAGTATCATTAAGAAATGAAATTGATGATTAGTTTTTCATATTTGGTGTCCTTGCTAATAACCTGCTTCCTGCTTATTTATATTATTCAGCCTGGTAATTAAATTCAAACAGAACAAAACAATAAACAAGCCATACAGTTGTAACTGTATACTATTAAGTTGGTGGAAGTTTTTATGTAAGCCTTTCTGTGTAAACCAGGGAATTGGTGTATTAGTACCACTTACACAGCCTATCACATCCATGGGTTGGTTTTTATGGTAGTTTCTTCAGTGATTGAAGATCCCTTAAAATAAGACTAAATTTTTGAAATTTTTATAGCATTTGAAATTTTGTAAAGCACTTTACATGCTATTTCATATTAGTTTTGTAACACCTCTGTGAGGTAGATACTGTATAGGCATTCATTTCTATTTTACAAATGAGTAAACTAAGGATCTAAGAACATAAATGACCATACTGGTCACAGAGCTGGCGGGATGTGAAACCAAGTCTTCATAATTCCAAGTCCAGCACTCTAACCAGTACAACAGAATCAGTTTGTCACTTTGTCTTGAGTACACTTTGGTCTTTTTTTTTTTTTTTAAAGCAATCTGGGTTAAGTAATTTGCTCAAGGTTACATGGCCAGTTATTTCTGGGTGTGGTACTAAGTATCAGAGCCCGGATTCAATCCCAGGTCATCCTGACTCTGGGGCCGGTGTTCTTACTCACTGAGCCACCTGGCTGCCCCTTACTTTGGTCTTCTTATGGGAAGTTAGGAAACCTTCTGTGCCTCCTGGAACCTTGGATTTTGTTGTCAATAGAGAATCTCAGACAGGTGGGTGGATGGTCTGGCATACTTGTAGGCATCCTCCAGTTTAACCTTTTTTTAAGAACTTAGTGTGACTGGGCTATTTGCTAATTTGTGCTACCCTTTTGTGAATCTTTTTATTTAAAGTGTTTTTTGTCTGTTACCTATTCTGGTATTGAGTTCTTAGGGGTGTAACTTTCAGACTTGTGTGCAAGTTGATTTCCCTCCCTGGGCTTTAATTTTCTAATCTGTAAAATGAAAGGTTTATACTAGATGACCCCTTTAGCTCAAATGATTCTGTGTCTGCACAATGTTAATCTTTTATTATTTTCAGAGTACTTATTTTGTGTTAGATTACCTAATTGGTAAAATAGGCTAATACTTATGCTATCTACCTCATATGCTTATTGTGAGAAGCATCTTTATAAATAGTGCTATAGATGAACTGAAACAGTTCATCTGGACCTTTCTAAGTAGTTCCCGTTTGCTGTTCTACGTCTTTTCCTCTCGCCCTCCTACAAGCATACATACTTCTTTTGAGCCCTTGCTCCTATCTGTCCTAGAGCTATATGCTGAAGGAGAGCTGGCTTCACTAAAGTTAGTATATAATAGTAACTCACATTTGTGCGGTTCTGTATCATTTACAGAGACTTTACTTACTAACCTAGTAAGTATGTAATGTAAATATTATCTCTTTTATAGAGCAGAAATATCTGAGGCTCACACTTAGCTCAGGATGGTAATTAGTGAAGAAAGTTTTGTGAAGGGAATGCCCTTTCATAGGTTCATTTTGAGGCCTCTTGAATTGTTTTTTGATGAGATTAAGTAGTCAAGCATGAGGCCAAACCAGGGCTTAAATTCAGGTTTCTTGACCTGAATTCTAGAACAGATCATTAAAATGATGGCTGATGAAAACAGGAATAGAAGCAGTGATTCTATCTCAACAAAAAGCTGTCATGATTTCATCAAGGACAGGTTATGCCAGACTAGTATCTCTCTCTCTCTCTCTCTCTCTCTCTCTCTCTCTCTCTCTCTCTCTGTCTCTCTCTCGGCAATGCTGTAGATATAGTTTACTTAGATTGGATGGATGGACCAGGCTCAAAGGAGTTGTTCATAGTTCCATGTCAGTGCAACAAGAAGTCTCTGGTGGAGTGCCCTAGGGATCTCTTCTTGACTCTGTGCGTTTAACATTTTTTTTAATAGTTCAGTCATTTTTTTTTGGAGGGCAATTGGGGTTAAGTGACTTGCCCAAGGTCACACAGCTAGTTTTTGTGTTATGTGTCTGAGGCTGGATTTGAACTCAGGTCCTCCTGACTCCAGGGCCAGTGCTCTATTCACTGTGCCACCTAGCTGCACCGAATTTAACATTTTTGTTAATGACTTGGATAAGGTAGAAATAGTATGCTCTTCAAATTTGCAGAAGACTGGGTGGTAGCTGACATGGTAAATGATGATAAAGATCCAAAAAGATCTTGACTCTGATAAGGTGAAATTCAGTAGAGATAGATATAAAGTCTTGAACAAAGATTACAAAAATCTACTTTACAAGTAGAAGAGAGGAGGTACGGATTAGATAACCACTGTGAAAAATAATCAGTATGTATCACTGATGATGTGGCAGCCAATAGGCTAATGCCATCTTGGGCTGCATCAAGAGAGAAATAGCTTTCAGGAATAGAGTGGTGCTAGTTCCACTGTCTGCTGGCCTCAGAAGGAAGCCAGGATGGTGGAAGACCTTTGAATCTATGTCATACTAGGATTGATTGAAGGAACTGGACATGTTTAGTCTGGAGGAAATAAAACCCAGGGGCGTCATGATAATTGTCTTCAGCAAGTTCGAGGCTGGAAAATCACCTGTCAGGAATTTTATAGTTGGGATTCCTTTTGTGTACAGATTGGAATAGTAGTAGATGACTACGAAGTCCTTTTCAGATACCAAATTTTATGCTTCTGTAACTTCTATTTTTCTGTGCTGCTATTTAGTAGGACTCAAATATTGAAGGCAAAGACTGTCTCAATTTTGTCTTTATATTTCTAGTACCATGCTTAGCAGATTGTAAGTGCTTCATAATGCTTATTGATTAATTATTTGTGTTGGGCATATCATTGGACCTGTCAGTACCTTGGTTTACTTGCTAACTAAATGAGCTGATGTAGGGATGTAAAACCTTGTATGACTGTCCTGTGGAAGGAGGGAGGATTTGTTAAGTCAAAGTTGTTGGGATTTCTTGAAAAATAAAGCATTTATTAACATGATCCTTTTCAACTAATTAAACACTGCAGGTCACCTAAAAGTCCTCTTGGACTTCTCAGTAGACGCCACAAAAAAAAAAAAAAAAAGGAATTGTTGAATATCTACTTAGCAGATTGACTTATTCATATTATATTGGTGTATGGTTAGCTGGACCTCAGTGTAGCTAGGTTGCAGAGTACTTTACTAGAAAGAGCACTGGATTTGGAATAGAAGATATGGGTTCACATGCTGGCACTGATGTTTACTGACCCTGTGACCTGGTGATAGCCCTGACTACTTTAAAGGGCCTTAGTTAACTCACCCGTAAAATGAAGGAGGGAAGGAGAGAGGGTGATCTTTGAGGCAATCTGACATATCGGAAAAGCTGAAGTTAGTCAAAATGGCCTTTAAGTATTTGTGTCCTCAGTGCTACGTTAAGCACATGATTCATGTCTGCTCCATTGGGAAGACCAAACATGTTCTTGTCCTTGAAGGAGTTTATAGTCTGGTAAGGACATGCACATAAAACAAATACCCAGGGAGCTGTATATAACCTGCATAAAGTTCTAAACTGTGGCTTAATTGTAGCTAGAGAGAGGGATCAGTAAGCATCAAGCATTCGTTCAGTACATGCTGTGTGTCATAGACCGTGTAAGCCCAGGGGTAACCAAGGGAAGGAAACTCATGATGTGGGCAAGACTTTAGGGAGGTAGAAGATGGCATTTCAGGAGAGAGAATATGAATTGACTCTGCAAATATTTGTTGTATGCTATTTAGCAGCATCAGTTGGAGGTACAAAGATGAGTAAGACTTGCTTCCTTCCTGGAGATGATAACCTAGTAAAGGAGCTAAGAGAGATACAGATAACACTAGTGCAGAAGAAGGAAGGTTCAGGTGGAAATAGGTGGGGAGGATCGCTTTTGTCTTGACTTCAGAGAAAGTTGTGTGGGAAAGGCAGACTTTGAGACAGGCAGCTGAAGGCTAGGTGGAATTTCTTCAGCGTGATTGGGATGTGGGCTGGGATGGGGTAGAGCAGTAACAGTTTCAGGCAAGAATGTACAGGATGTATTTAGGGAGCATCAGGTTAGACTAGAACATCTGACCCCGGGAAGGGAAGAGTGGGAGGTGAGGTTAGAAAAGGTAGGTAGCTTGGGCTAGTCCTTGAAAGCTAGATTAATGAGTGTGGACTTTTTTCAGTGGGCAAAGGTTGGGGAGGAGGGGGCTGGATGGACCACTTGAGTTTTTTAATAGAAAAATGATATGAGAATTAAGCTTTTATGAAAATAAGTCTGGCAGGTGGGTTGGTAGGTTGGATTGGAGAAGCGAAGAAGTGACAAGAGGGTGTGAAGCTACTTAGGAGTGTTTTGGACTGGTGAGAAAGGGTCTGTGTGAAAGACATTAGAGTTAATTGTTGCTGATTTTATTAGTGTGGGGATAAAAGGAGTCAAAGATGATTCTGAGATTTTGAATTGGCTAGGAAGATTACTTTTAGTGACAGAAGTAGGGAATTCAGCAGAAGTTGTCAGTTGTGGTGGGGATGGGGAAGTTCAAGGTGCCAGTAGTTGAAAATCCAGGTAGATGAAAATGGGGTTTTGGAGCTTGCTTACTCAGGATAAGAGGGTTAAGCTGAAAGTGTAGATACAGCAGCTACTTAGATAGAGGTGAGAATCAAAAACTTTGGGAGTAGCTGACATATCTAAGGGAAATAAAAGGTAAAAAATAGCTTTAGAGGATAGGGAGAGTTTGCAAACACTCATTTGGGGGCAGGTGGGAGTGGGGCAAAGGAATCAGGAACTAGATAGCCTGAGTGAAGAATAAGTCTGGATTGATGATAGAACCCTGAGGAACTCCACCTGGCTGAAACAGAAGCTTCCTGTTGGGGAGCAGTTTTGAGATTATTTTTGTTAAATAGAAGGGGAAAGAGGAGGTGTCAAATTATGAAGGACTTTGATAGAAAGGCAGAGAAGACTTAAGATTTAATTTAAATCTAATTCCTGGGAACAGATGGGCCTTTTCATAAGGGAAAGCATGAGCCGTTACAGACATAGGGTTCCCACAGAAAGAAGCTTCTGAGTCTGTTGTCTTTACCAACAGCTCTCTTGGATTTCAGCCTTTAAACACACATACATGGTGTTCTGTAGGAGTTAGGTGGAGAAACCTTGTATGGCTAACTTCTCATTTCACATAACTCATAACAGCTATTTGAAAACAGGTGAAACTTTCAGGCACCTACTACCCTTGGGTGGCTAAGAACTACCAAGGAATATTAAGCATTGTTGTTACATTTTGATGTGTATTTTCCAAAATTAGGCAGTTTATACCCCTTCCCTTGCCCCAAATTGGAACGGAACTATATTAATAAAAAGTTAATGAATTTAATGCTACTGGTGATTTAGAAAACTTACATAGTTTAGGGTCTGTGGAGGCAAACTGCAAATCCCTCAAGTGCTGCTTTTTAGTGATTCCATGCTCTTTTTGGAGGCAGAGGCCAGGCATAGTTGCTGTTGGCTGTGGGGAGCCAGGTTATAGGGTGTTATAATGGGGACCTTCTGCCCTTGTCAGTACTACTGACTCTCTTTGGATAGACTTGCCTAATAGCAGATTTCACAGCAAAGTGTTTAAAAGGAAGATTTCAAGTATTGTTAATTTAAGAATCTGGTTCTGGGATCTGGTAGCATGTAAATGTAATGTAACATTTTTGTCCTGTTTTCAAAAGGTATTTTATTTACTTATAACAGTTTTTTCATCTGTACAAACCTGTTGTACTTATCTACAGGGATTCCTTTAGCTTTAACATTGTATTCTATATTTCGAAGGTCTTACATTAGTTTTGGGTAGTGTATTTGTTAAGCTATATTGCCTCACCTGTAAAATGGAATGCCTGCCTCTTATTACTATGAGGAATGATGGAAGTCTTTGTACATTTTCAGGCAGTAGAAGTGGTAGCTATTTTAGCTATTTATTTTGGGTATCTATGCTTCCACAAGACTATAAGCCTCAGGTGGACAAGAGCTGTATCTAATCTGTAACATACTTTGTATCTCTTGCTCTCCTCTTGACTAATTAAGTGCTCCACCTCAGATTAGCATTTAACAATGTTTGAATGTATAGTTAAATTGAACTGCCTAAGAAGTAGGAAGTATATTATAATGGAAAGAATGCTAGGCTTTGGTTCTGGTTGAAGGTTGAGCTCTATCAAGTGCTTTGTGACTTTGGGCAATTCAATTAAACTCTGTCTTTACTGGCTTTACTGTCCTTATCTCTAAAATGGGATTAATTATATCTGTTTACCCAGCTCACAGGATGATTAAAAAAAAATCTTTGTAGTTTTGTAGAAATGAGATGTAGAAATGAGGTACTATGTAAATCAGAGGGTATTAAGATTCTTCGCCAGCACCACTCCAGTGCAGCCCAGTATCAGATTAAAATATAATTGGGAAATATTTGACAGAATAAATAAAAATAGAATAAAACATAGGTAACATTACATTTTAAAACTATAAGTCAATATATGGCCTGCAGGGATCTCTATGTACAGGATTGTGTTGGGGGGCACCCCCCATTTCTATTTTTGACACCATTAATGTAAATCATTGTGGGGTTTCATACCTTTCCCAGGGTTGGGAACCAGAGCTTACTTAGTCTCCCAGAGAATAGCATAAGCAATTCTTGGCTTCTAAAGAGCTTTTAGTGAGCTGTGTTCTTTCTGTACAGGTTTACGTGCTGGGAACAAAATAAGGAAAATAGAAAAACAACGTACACAAGTGACTACAGCTTGGTATGTGAAAAGAACAAAGGAGCCCAAACAAACCGAAAAGGTGAAGGCGCTGTAATCAGAAGGACCAAGAAGCTTGGTCCTTGAAAGAAGAGTTGAGAAAATTCACATCCCTCCCTTCTTTGCCAGAGGGGGAGATTATGAATGTGAAATACCACATACACTGTCAGATGCCATTGAAGTGTTGGTTGGTTTGGCTTAGGGGAAGGGGAGAAGTGTAGTCAGTTGCGAGTAAAAATGAAGTAAAACCAAAAAGAGGTTTTAAAAAAAGTTGACTCTCTTAATTGGGCATGTTTTGCCCCTTGGCATTGAGCTTCACAGTGGTGATCCACTTGCTGCCATAGGAGTGCTAAGCTTCTGTGGGACATCCGAACAGATCCACAGTTGAACCCATGGCGTAGCCTGCAAGTACAGCTCTGAGGACCAAGATGGGGTTCAGGGCCCCTAATGATCCTCTGCTTGCTACCTCTGAGGTGCTTAAGTGTCCATAGTTGTAGACCTAAGCTTGAATCATTTTTTTATCATGGTATTGACTATGCTGAGCTTGTAGTCCACTGAACCACTTCACTATAATGTTTTTTTTTTTTTTAAGGCCTTCAGTTTCTCCGAAGCACTTAAACCATCTGGCCTTTTCACTTGTCACATTTCTTCCTTGTAAAAGATTTTCTCCAGCTGTTAGTGCTCTGCCATTCCTCAAATTTGCCTTTTCACTATTTTGCCCATATCTATATGTGTACATATTGTCTGTCTACCCTGACACCCCCCCCCAAGATTGTATGCTTCTTAATTTTGTTTATTCTTCTTGTATGTCTAGCACCTAGCACAGTCTTTGTTGCATAGTAAGTCCTTAATAAATGCTTGTTGATTGATATTTAGGTAAATTATACAATTGGTAATATTTGTATATTTACATGTGAATAAATATATGTAATTTGTGTGTATATGTGTGTATGTGTTTATAATTTAAAAAAAAATATATGGTGGCACTATTGATAGAACTCTGGGCCTGGAGTCAGGAAGACTTGAGTTCAAAATTGACCTCAGACACTTGCTAGCTGTGACCCTGGGTGAGTCACTTACCTTCTGCTTCAGTTTATTAAATTCTTTTTTAAAAAATGGGGATAATCATAGCACCTACAAATGAAATCATATTAATCATATTTGTAAAAAGTCCTTAGCACAGTGCCTAGAGTAGGTACTATAGAAATGCTTATTTCCTTCCCCCCTAGTATTATGATTGTCATACTGGAAGCTGGGAGATCCGGCTTCTAGTATTTGCTTTGTCATTTCACTGTGTCACTTTGGGCAAGTCACTTCATTGTTTTGAGACTGTTTTCCCATCTATAAAATATATACTCACTAACTTGCTGGGGTTATTGTGAAGAAAGAACTTTACAAACTTTAAAACTTCATTATATATCAACACATTTAGACATTAAGATATTTGCATTTGGAGGTTGGCACTTTTCTTTTTCTTTTCTTTTCTTTTTTCATTTTGGAGGGCAATTGGGATTAAGTGACTTGCCCAAAGTCACAGGACTAGTAAATATGTCAAGTGTCTGAGGCCAGATTTGAACTCAGGACCTCCTGACTCCAGGGCCAGTGATCTATTTACTGTGCCACCTAGCCTCCCCAAGGTTGGCATTTTTCATCATATTCCCAATCTAGGGCACTGTACCTTCCACTTTGAAGATGCTTTAAAAAATGTTAATTGTATTGGAGGGGCAAATCTCCAATTCATTTCTCCAGAATTAGCTAGACCAAACATTCCTCCATTCTTCTCTGAGGCTTTCTGTGGTAAAAGTCATTACTTTGGAAATGAGTGCTATAAAATTATATCTTTGCCATATACATTCTACCAAATCTTCTGTCCAAAAAACTACACACTTTCTGATTTTTTAAGTCAATGGTACTAGAAGGAGCGGTGATGCCCTCTAGTGACTTCAGTGGGAGAATATTTGGGAGGTGGGGGGGGAGTAAGACAGGAGTCTTTGCGTAAGTCTTGGGCTGAATTTTTCCCTCTTTTATAGAGAAATCTTGCTTTGAATAAAGATTTCCAGTGCAAGTCAAATACAGCTTAATAGATAATTAAAATTTTAATCTCCCAATAGTTGAGTTTGTTTCCTTTCTTTAAAAACTTCACCCATTCTGTCAATTTCATTGGTTTTCAATTTTCATTTTAGTGCTAAAACACCTGGCTTATGACAGTCTAGATTTAACAAAAAATTGGTTAGTCATAAACCTTTTTCTTGTGTTTTATTTATCTGTGTATACACAAGCCCTTCATTTTTCCAAAGATAGAGGAATTCACTTGTATTTTGTCTCTAAATGTGTAGACCAAGTTCTTTGATGCCAATAATAATAATTTAATTCCTCACGTTTGTAAAGAATTTAGTATTACCAGAATATTTTTGAATGCATTATTTCATTTTATCTTCATGACAGCCCTGTGAGGTAGGCAGGACTGATAGAATCTCCAGAATTTATTAAACACCTACTATGATCCAGCAGTGTCTGCTCTCTAGACACTTATATGTTCTGTTTTGGGGAAACAGCATGCATATAAGTATATGCAGAATATGTACAGAATAAATACAAGGTAATTAAAAGAGAAGGGCAGTATTCACTGGGGGAGAGGGAAATCAGGAAAGGCTTCCTACAGAAAGTAGGATTTGAGCTAGGTCTTAAAGGAAGTCAGGAATTCATTGAGGAGAGGAAAGCACCTCAAGCCTAAAGCAAAGGGAAGAATAGCAAGTAGTAGCTAGTTTGGCTAGACCTGGAACTGGAAGAGAGTAGGTATGCATAAGAAGCCCGGAAAGTTAGGCTCACCACAGGTTGTCCAAAAATTGAGGAGCTTCTGTTTAGTCAGAGGGGCAGTGTGGAGCCTTGGGAGCTCTTTGAGTAGGGGAAGAAAATCCTTTGGCAGTTGTATGCTGAAGGGGTGAGAGAAACCACTTTTACTTTTGAGGAAACAGATTCAGGGGTAAAATGACTTGCCTGAGAGCACTTAGAGAGAAAGTCAGGAATAAAACCCAGCCAGGCCTTCTGACTCACTGACTCTTTCTGCCTTTCTAGAATTTGTGGTTACAGCAATTGATGTGAAGTAGATTATACCCCTATTTGATACTTCCATTTTCAAATCTACTGACTTGTTTATAGTTGACCCTTACTGTATTAGGAGATATTTTGAGCCTGACCAAATCACCCCTGTTTACCGAATAGGTCCTAGGCTAATTAGTTTTCCAAATGCTCTTTTGAAGTGCTATTAGCCTCTAGAACAGCAGCCACCAGTTAAATAAACAAACCATTGGTAGAAAACAATTGTGAGGACTGGCAGAATCCAGTGTGCCCTGAATGGATTATGGTAGATAATTTGTAGGAAGAAATTAAGACATACACAAAAGACCATCTGCCTCTCCATCATGGCTCGTGATACTATCTCCTGCCAAAATCCAATTAAGAAGTGGCTGAAGGCTATTGATTTCAAGATAATAATTTGAGTGTAAGTGTGTGCTGTGAAAGCCTTATTTCTGAGGATGTCTTTAACTGTCAAAGTATACTAAAAAACCATTGTTGTTCTTATACCACATTTCTATTTAAAATAGGAGCCTTTTCTATATTTAATTCATATAAAGTCATCTTAGTGTCTTGTATCTTTTTTCTTTAAGAAAAATGAATCAGTGTTAGTGTTTTCTATCATACAAGCTTGACTGTTTCTTATTCTACATTAGTCTTCTGTTAAATTTAGGAGGGTTTTTTTTGTTTTGGATTTTTTTTTTTTAAGATTGAACAATGAAATCTATATTAAGGTGACATTTTCTTTATTAACTCGTGTTTTTTTCTCATAGGTTTGGTACTGAGCCATTTGGAATCATGGGGTCCGAGAATCCAAGCCCACAAAACCCTAGCTGTAAGATCATGACCTTCCGCCCTACGATTGAGGAGTTTCAGGACTTTGGGAAATATGTGGCCTACATTGAATCCCAAGGAGCTCACAGAGCAGGACTTGCTAAGGTTAGCTAAAAGTCTGTATAGGTACTTTCCTTCTCTTTACCAGCAGCTCACAAATGCAGGCCTGTCTTAGACAGTTTTAGTTCTGTTTTCTTTTAAAGACCATTCATTTATTTAATAAATGTCAAATTTCTACTATGTTCAAAGCACTGTGCTAGATACTGCGACACATACACAGTTTAGAAAAACATAGTCTTCAGTAGAACTTACCTTCTAGGAGGGGAGACAAGACACAAACAGGGGTAACATATAAATGAGTTAATTAGACTAAAAACCAAATCCTTTGTGAAGTCTGAGAGGGCAAATTATTACTGAGGATAAGATTTCAGGATGGATGCATTTAATAGACCTTATCTTTTAAAGTTAGGAGTTAACAGATGAAGAGAGGGAACATACAGAGAGAAGGAAAGGAATGCTGGTACCTGATTGTGATGAGCCTTAAAGGCAAAGAATTTTGAACTTGAACCATGGTAGGGCCTCTGAGGAGCAAACTTGGGGTCCAGGCAGTTATCAGTATACTTTGGGATAAGGGAAAGAATTTAGATAATTGTAGAGGCATTCCGTAAATTCAGACTGCACACTGAGTTTGTTTTTCCCTCTGTCTCACTACTCTTTCCCCAGTGTACTTTGTCCGGTAGTTAGTTTTTTGTGAGCTAGAAACCAACTTGTTCATTCTTCTGCTACCTCTTCCCACCCCCAAATAAAGACATAAATTTCAAAAGAATGTTAAGGATAGCATAACAGAGCTAGAAGGAACCTCCAGGAACCATCTAGTCCATTTGGCTTTCTTACTTTACAGATGAGGCAGCTGAAGTATAAGTAAGGATCTTTTCCAGGTCATACAAGTAGTTAGTGTTAGAGGTGAGAGGTAAACCCAGGTCCCCTGACCCTAGAGTCAGTATGGTTTTTCTCTGTAGTTCTTTATATCACTCCTTTCCTATTCCCATACTTTAGCTGACTTTGTGCAAAAATCAATGGGATGTGAGTACCTTCTTTCCTACTCTATATGTTAAAATTCTGTTACTTGGTTCCCCATTCTTTCTTTAATTCAGTTTCTGAGGAAGATGCGGAACTTCTTTGTTCCAAGGTGCACTGTTAATTTCCAGTGGTTCTCTTGCATCCCAACAGAACCCTCATTTTTGTATTAAGTATAGGCAGATAAAACTTAGGAATTCATACCTGCAGATCTCTGCTTCATTCTGTACCTATATTCATTCTACCAGCTCTGCTAAGAGGCGAGAATAATGCTTTCTCTTCAGTCCTTATCTTCTCATACCTCTTCCTGTTAGCCCATCTACTTCTTCTTGCTTTGTGGTCACACTTTATGCACACATGCACATAAAAGAGCAGAGAGGACCTGGAGTCTAGTTTTTGCCTTGCCATTTAATTTGTCACCTGTGTGACCTTTGGTAAGTCATTGAACCTCCCTGTGCCTCTGATCTTCTCATTAGTGAAATGAGACTAGATAACCCTAAAGGTCCCTTCTAGTTCTAAATACATTCTCATGATTTATCAAAATTTTATAACGAAGAGCTTAAAGTATATGATTAACAATGAAAGAGCAAAGGTATAGTAAAACAAATATTGGTCTTGGAGTCCTAAGATCCAGGTTCAAGTCCTGATTCTATCACTTATTATCTTTGTGACCTGGGATGATTAATTTTCCTTGTCTGAGTCTTGTTTCCTTATCTTTTTTTTTTTTTAAAGCAATCAGGGTTAAGTAACTTGCTCAAGGTTACACAGCCAGTTATGTCTGGGTGTGGTGCTGAGTATCTGAGCCTGGATTTGATCCAGGTCATCCCGACACTGGAGCCAGTGCTCTTACTCGCTGAGCCACCTGGCCACCCCTTTGTTTCCTTATCTTTAAAAGGGGATGATGATAATAAATTACATTTGCTTATATTTAAGTTGAGATGAGAAAAGCACTTTGTAAACTACCCCCACAGAAATGTGATCTCTCAGTAAACATTTATTAGTGCCTTTTATAGGACAACATTTTAGGGGGAGAAAATCGAAGCAATCTCTGTCTTTTTCATGCTTACATTCTAATGGGGGAGAAAATAGCAATCTATACATAATATATACACAGAATACACACAAGGAAGATATTAGGGAAATGTGAGGGAGTGTGTGTGGGAGGAAGACCCTACCAGCCAGTGGGGAGGTAACCAGGGAAGATGACACTTGGGCTGAGTCTTGAAGGAAATTGCTGATTCCATGAAGAGGAGGGCAGGAGAAGCATGTTCAGTCATGGGAAACAACCTGTGTGAAGGCATGGTGAAGAGAGGAAGATGCAGTGTCATGTGAGGAAGAGCCAGAAGGCCAGTTTGACTGGACTCTAGAGTGAGTGAAAGGGAATAATATGTAATGGGAATCGTAGGTTGGACCTGGTGGTAATGACCTTTAAAATGCCAAACATTCAATCCTAGATGTTATAGGAAGCCACTAGAGTTCATTAAATGAGAGAGTAGCATAATCAAACCTAAACTTTAGGAAAATCATTTTGGCAGCTGTGTGGAAGATGGATCGGAGTGGGGAAACTTGAGACAGGAAGGCCAGTTGGTAGTTATTGGAATAGTCAAGGCAGGAAGTGATGAGGCTCTAGACAAGGATGATGGCTGTGAAAGGAGAGGGCAATATATGGAAGAGGTTTTATGTTGGTAGAAACGAGAAGATTGGGCAGATGTTTGGATATGTGAGGTGAATGAGCAGGCTACAATGACACCAAGATTGTAAACCTAAATGACCAGAAAGATGGTGGGAGGTTCAGAAGGGATCTGGCCTCCAGTGGGGTTGGGGGGTGGAGTAGGGAAAGTTGAACTCCCCCATTTTATACATGTTGGCTTTGAGATGTATCTAGGTCATTTAGTTTGAATTGTCTTAGTAGTCACTTGGTGATGTGGGGTTAGAGCTTGGGGGAAAGACTAGGGCTAGCTAGATAGAAGTTTGGGAGTCCTTTGCATAAAGATGACGATGATTAAGCCCATAGGAGCTTATGAGATTATTGAAAGAGTATAGAGAGAGAGAAGAGAATTGAAGGGCTAGGATAGTGCCATGGGATGCATCCACATTTAGGGGGTGTTGTATATTGAAGATGGTCCAACAAAGGAGGAAAAATCGATAGAGAGCAGAGTTTCAACAGAGTCTTCTCGAGGAGGATCAAGAATATCTACCAATTAATCAACAGGGATTTATTAAGCATTTGTAATGTGCCCAACATTAGAGATATAAATATAAAGAGCCTCAATTTGCAAAGAGCTTATGTTCTAATGAGTAAGATAGGTGTATGTACAGCATAAATAAAAAGTATTAAATATATACAGGGTAGTTTGGGAGTCAGGTCAGGCATAAAACAGCTGGGAAGGGTAGTGGGAGGGTTGGGGAGACTGAAAAAAGGCTTCATGAAGATTGTGCTTGAGCTTTGTCTTAAAAGAAGAGAGTGACTGAAGCAAAGATAAGGAGGGAATTCATTCTAGGCATGGGGAATGGTTGATGTGAAGGCATGCAGATGGGAGATGGAGTATCCTGTGTGGGGAAAAGAGAGATGCTAGTTTGTCTGGTGTATAGAGGGGAGTCATATATAGCAAGCCTGGAAAGACAGGTTGGAGCCAAATTCTCTAGGGCTTTAAAAGATTAACAGAGGAGTTTCTACTTTATTTTAGAGGCATAAGGAAGCCACTGGAATTGGTTAAGTAGAGGAATGACAGTGAGTAATAGAACTGCACTTAAGGAAAATTACTTGGGCAGCACTGTGGGATGGTTTAGAGTACTGGGAGACTTGAGACAAAGAGATCAGTTAGCATGCAGGTAACAGCAATCTGAGTAAACTATAATGAGGGCCTGAGCTAAGGTGGTAGCTATATGAGTGGAGCAGTCAGATGTGAGATGATTTGAAGGTAGTAGCCTCAAAATTGTTAACTGATTGGGTATGTAAGATAAGAGAGCAAGAGTGAGGTGTTGAGGATAATGCCAGGGTTATGAACCTAGAAGACTGGAAGGATGGTGGTACCTTCACCAGAAATAGGGAAGTTTGGGAGAGAGAAGGCTTTAGTGAGAAAGAGTTCGGTTTTAGACATGTTATGTTTAAGATGTGTATGGGACATCCAATTTGAAATGTCCAATGGTCAGCTGATGTTGTGGGACTGAAATTTAGTGAGAGTTTGGAGCTGGACACATAGATTTGAGACTCTCCATAGAGATAGTAGTAAAACCCATGGGAGCTGATGAGCTTACTTTGAGATAGAGTGGAGAGTTTAGAGGGAGCAAAGGGGAGAACATAGGTCAGAATCTTTGTGACATCCAATAGGTAGAAGGCATGGTTTGGATGATTAGCCAGCAAAGGAGACAGAGAATAGAGATTTTGGAGAGGTAGTGTCAGTAATAACAGGTTGTTCAGAAGGCTGACTGTGAAGGGTTGAGGAATGAGGGAGAGGAGAGCTTCTTCAAGGAGTTTGTATGAGAAAGAGAGAAGATACATAGAATCATAGCTTGAGGGGATGATGGTAGGGTCTAATGAGAATTTTTTTAGGGTGCGGGGAGCCCAGGGTGTGTTGACTGCTGGGAAGGAACCAGTGTCTAGGGTAATGTTGAAGATTTAAGCTGGAGGGGTGATGGAAGATACAGTCTGCTGGAGAAGAGGGGAGGGAATGAATTTAAATGTACATGTAAAGGGGTTAGGCCTTGGCAAGAAGGGCTCCTTCTTTGTCAGAAACTGAAGGAGATGAGGTCAAGGGATTTGGAGATGAAGAGAATAGGAGAAGAAGGAACCATATTGAGTGGCCTCGATTTTTTCAGTAAAGTAACAGACAAGGTCCTCAGTTGAGTGATGCCCAAAAGAAGGATGGGAAACTCATATGAGGATTATGAAAAGATCTATTAGTTTTGGCAGTTAAGAGATATTGGGTAACTTAAAAAAGCAAAGTAATTTTAGTTAAGTGATGAGGTTCAGAAGCCAGATTGTAAAGGTCTGAGAAGTGATTAGAAGAGAAGAGTGTAGGTAGAGAGTATGCTTTTTCAAGGAGCTGTTATTGTAATGGAAAAGTTAGGACTTTTCCACTTCTGAGTCTGAAGCTTAAGACCATTTAAAGTCTTATTATCCAGGCTCCTGTACCTTGTTGACGTTTTCCCAGAGATTTTGGTTAACAGGAATCAGAGAAAAATGTCTTTCTTGCTTCACTCCCAGAAAACTTAGATATCATAGGAAGTTTATATTTTTGTTTAGTGAGAGGACTTCTCAAACTTCCTCATGTGGCTTATTATTGTTTATAAAATCATGGTATAGTAGAAAGAACCCTGGATTTGGAGTCAGAGGACTTGGGTTTTAGTTCCAAATCTGCCATTGGCTGTTCTGGGTGATCACTTCCATTCTTAGGGGTCTCTTTTTCACCTACAAAATGAGTGGATTGGAGTAGACGATTGCTAATGCCAAGTACCTAAATCTATGGAAAGTTTATAGAATTTTATTGAGAATGCTCTGTTTAATCCTGTTTTAGTTATCAGTTTTTCTCATCTTTCAAGAATATGGGACGTCCTTATGGCAGACTCTGAACTTAAAGAAAAAAGCAATATAGAATAATGTCAGTAGCATGGGGTTTGGAGTCAGATTTAGGCTTAAATCCAGCCTGACATTTGCTACTTGTGTGACTGTGGGCAAGTCATTTGACTTCCCTCCGTTTTAGTTTCCTCATCTGAAAAATGAGAGAATTGGGCTCGATGACCTGATCCTAAGATGGTGCCTACAAGAGCACTAACTTGGAGCGATCAGTTATGTTACAGTTTTTGAGTCTTACACGGGGCAACACAGTAATTAGTAGTTCATATGACACTATTGGGAAATAGTGACTCTTTGTGGTGTTTGTGATAATGATAATACCTACATCTATAATACTTTGCCATTTACTACATTATAAACTTCTTAAGGACAAGGATAATGTCTTAGTCATCTTTGCTTTTCCCCTCGGCACCTGACAAAAAAGGCCTGCATATACTATGTGTGTAACAAATGCTTGTTTTGTAGTAAATTTAATTCAGAGTACTTTTAAGTAAACCTGTTATCATTGGCAAGTACTTTTCTAGTTCCCTGGTGAGCTTTTCTTTTTCTTCTTGTTTCTGAACCTGGAATAAATTATTATCTAGCATGGGATGCACTGACATTTTTTAAGCATTGTTTTCAATACTAAATGTTTGACATTCAAAGCCTTTCATAACTTAGCCTTCTCCTACTTTTCCAGTTTTCTTAAGCCTTACATGTACTCTTTGATCCACTGACACTGAGTTCCTGGCTCTTTCATAAACATGATACTCTTGTCTTCTGATGCAGGGCATTTTCTCTGCCTGTCCCTCCTGTCTGGGGTGTTCATTCTCAACTCTGTTTCTTGGCTTCCTTGAGTTCCTTCAAGGCCCAATTAAAATACCATTTTTTACAGGAAACCTTTCCCAACTCCTCTGTTAATTATTTCCTAATTATTCTCTTGCTGAGCCCTTTTTAGGGCTGTTCATCTACTTTTGATGTCCACCTTTCATCCAAATCTCACTTGTGACTCCAAGAAGCTGTAGCATGTGTAGAACAGCCACACCCTGGTGAAATAGTCTCAGCGAGACAGGCTAAACCAGTCGAAGGTAACTAACTGATCAGTGAGTTAGGAGGATGTCTACTTCAAGCATGTGAAGACTTTGCCCAGTGGAATGAGTGGATGAGAAAAATTTGTTCCAGTGGCCTTGAAGGTGCCTGAAGAAAGCTCTGTGGAACGCTTAGAACTTGTTTGGACGTGAAAGATACCAAGGTCATCCACTGTATCCCGGGCCATCACCCTTTATTTTGACTTTAGTCCTGCTAGTGGATTCTGGAAGAGAAAGTGAGGCGACTGACTTTGCATAACTTTGGTGCAACTCTTAGTTACTTAAATCCAATTCATGCACAAGTCAGGACACCATCTTCAAAACGAAGGACAAACAACAAATTCTGTATATAATTTATTTATGTGTAATTATTTGTACATTGTCTCTCCCATTAGACTGTGAACTTGAACAATGACTATCTTTTACCTCTTTTTGTATCCCTAGCACTTAGCACAATGCCTAGTGCATAGTAGGCACTTAATAAATGTTTATTAATTAATTTTCAGATGTGAAGAAAGTGATGATAATTTGCGCTTCTGTTTAGGGCAACATTATCGTTTCTACACCTTTTGTCTGTATTTGTTTTGACTTCTCTATTGCTTCTTTCAGGTGATCCCACCAAAGGAATGGAAACCTAGGAAAACTTATGATGACATTGATGACATGGTGATTCCAGCTCCCATTCAGCAGGTGGTGACAGGACAGTCTGGTTTATTTACCCAATATAACATACAGAAGAAACCCATGACAGTGGGAGATTATCGGCGCTTGGCCAACAGTGAAAAGTATGTTAACCAGCCCAGAGATTTATTATGAGAATTTCCCTTTTCATTGGGTAGCAAGGAAACAGTGTCCAAGTGTTACTCCTCAGTAGCCAAATGAGATTGGGTGGGAGATTAACTGAACGTGAACCCCCCAATTTTAGGACTGTATGGGATGAGTTCAAATCCTACTTCAGATGCTTGCTTTCTGTGTGACATTGGGAAAGTTACATATTTCACTTGGGCCTCAGTATGGGTAAGGAATTATATTTGTCATGTTTTTTTTATATAAATAAATATATAACAATATATATTTATTTATATAAAAATATAAAAAATATTTTATAAATATAAAATATATTTGTCATATATTGTCATTATATTTGTCATCCTTCTTCTCCTCGTCATCATGTCAGTACTGTTATTCCCAAGGGATAGTATGTTGTGCCATTAACAATTGAGTAGTTTATGTTAATTATTTTTACTGTTATTTGTCTTTATGACTTGGCATTATCTAGAAGTATCCAGAGGCTGAGTCACAATTTGTCAAAATGACATGAAACAGAATCTTCGTGAGGTGGGAAGTTGCATTAGATGATCTCTCAGATCTTTTCCAACTATCAGATTTTATGGTGATAGTTTTCTTCCCTTTTTACAAGAGTACTTTTGGCAAACCTAACTCAACAGTACTCTTTCTTTAAAAGATTTATAATTTCATCAGTGCGGACCCTTAGTTGATATTGTTTATTAATCAGTGGGGACTCAGGTGAGAGAAGAGGAGAATTGTGGGGAATTCCTTATCTGCCTAGTTAATTTTCTATTTATCCAGGCTGGTCTTTGGGTGACAGGCAAAAAACCTACATTTTCTAGCAGAACTTGTGCTCAGTTAGGATAGTTTTTGAGAGAGGAGAGAACATTTCCAACATGTTGAGGCACTTGTATGACTTGGTGGTGATGACTAAATCATAGGAAAAGAGGGGACATTAAAATTCATACATTGTGTTTCATTTCTCTGACCAAGGCTCAGAAGGCATCATGGCTTTGGTCTTCATCGTTGGTCTTCATTATGACAGGATTGAACAAAATTATTCTGCATTCAGTTATTTGAAGACATATTATGTAGAAAGAGCAGATGTGTAATATAGCTACAAAAGGAAGAGGTTAGGGTGAACTTTCTAACAACTATAGAGTTATCCACAAGGTTTATTTAGAATGGATTTCTTTGAAAAATAACTCTCCATCCCTAGAAATGTTCAAGGAGAAGCTTAATGATCCCTTGTCAGTGATGCTGTTCAAGGGATTCTGGTACTGGTTGGGAGCTTTGCATAGGTCATAGGACCATAGGATTTAGCACTGGAAGAGATTCTTTGAAGTCATCTTGTCCAGTTTCTCACTGTACAGATGAATAGACAGTCCCTAAGAGACCAAGTGACTTGTCAGGGTCACACTGGTACTAAATAGCAGGGTCAGGGGATGACCTCAGTATCTCTAACTCAGATCCATCCAGGATTTTTGCTTCTAATACAAGACCTCTGAGGTATAAGTCCCAATGGCATATCCTGCCCCAGACTCTGGCACAGTCTGGTCTTGCCCATCTGTCTACTAGCAAACTTGAGAATCCTCTGATAAGACATCATGATAGCTTTGTCAGGGAGAATTGAGACCTTTTGGAGCAGTAATTTGCAAATTCAGCTTTATGGATTCCTTAAGGGTTACTTTCAGCAGCATATATGGGAATGAAGTCACAGATGACAGAGACAGCTTTGAGGCTTAATGACTCTCTTATTGGTTCTATTTCATTAGGTATTGTACTCCTCGACACCAAGACTTTGAAGATCTGGAGCGTAAATACTGGAAGAACCTGACTTTTGTGTCACCGATTTATGGCGCTGATATCAGTGGTTCTTTATATGATGCAGTAAGTGTGTTTTATAAATCATTCCCAATGTCTAAGCCACTGAATAGATGTACTTTGTTTTAAGATAGGTTCCCAATTGGTCTGTTAGAAATCATTGGCTTATGTCCAGGTTATACCACTTAGTAACTAGTGTAGGTTCCTTCTATCCCTCCTTCCCCACCTTGAGAGAGAAGGCTGATTTCTATGATCTCTCCATTGCCTTTACCCACTTAAAAAATAAAAAAATTCCCCAATTAACAGGGATATATTTTGCACCTTCATTGAATCACCACTCTGTTGGTTAGTGGGGCAGTGTGCCTCCTTGTGGTCCTCTGGAATCATGTTTGGTCACTTGGTCAGTAAACATTGATTAAGCATCTACTTTTTCCTGGCACTGTGCTAAGTGCTGGGGATAGTGCCCTCAAGATTACAATCTAATGTGGGAGACAGCATACAGAAGAAAGCTGAAAGGATTAGAAGGGAGAGATACCATCTGGAAGGGAGGACAGGATGATGGAGAAGTCTTAAGAGGGTATAGCCAGATGGGAAATAGCCTTGGTGCTGCCTTAAATGGTGGTTCTGGGAGAATTCTCCATCTGTATTCACCCTCTCCATTCAGAGGGAAAGGTTCCAGGGGAAGAGGGTAGTGATGAAGTACAGTGCTAGCGCCGATATGATCTTGCAGAATGAAGAAATTCTAGGGCATGATGAACTCTAGAGAAGTACAGTGCAGAAATGGGGAAAAATGCAACAAATACCCATTAAATGTGTACTATGTGGAGAATGTTCTGCTGCTTCTAGGAGACATATTTAAGTTAGTATAAGACACGTTTCCTGTTCTCAGCAAGCTTATGGTTTAATTAGGAAAGGGGGCTAAGATGCCAACACAGAGTAATAATATAGAACTTTACCCAGTGAGTACACTAAGGAGGTATTAACAGTGCTGAGTGAGACTTAAAAGACTAAAGGGAGCACGTGGGAATGAGAAAAGGCATCTTTAAGGTGGTGGTATTTTAGTTGCGTGTTAAACGTGGGAATTTAGTAGACAAAAAGAGAGAAAGAAGACATCTCAGGCAGAGAACACAGCTCAGAGGCCTGGAGGAGGAAAGAGCACAGAATTTTTCAGTGGGACTAAATTCTTGGATGATGAGGGCAGGTAGCATTGAAATAAGGCAGGAATATTTGAGTGTTACAGGTTGTAGTGGCCCTTAAATGCTAGGTAGGACTATTTTAACTGTATTCTGAAGGTAATAGGGAGTCATTGGAGATTTTTAAGCAGAGTGGTGGCATAATTAGATTTATTCTTTCAATGACAATGATGGATTACAGGAGAGAGGAGGTAGAACTGGCTACTCTAGCATTCTAGGCATGTGATTGTGAGGTCTTTTTTTTTTTTTTTTTAAAGCAATCAGGGTTAAGTAACTTGCTCAAGGTTACATGCCCAGTTATTTTTGTGTAGGTGGCAAGTATCTGAGGCCGGAACCGATCCCAGGTCTCCTGATGTTGGGGCCAGCGCTCTTACTCACTGTGCCACCTGGCTGCCCCAAACAAATGCTCCTCCTTGGGGAATTGAACCCTGGTCATCTGCATGACAGGCGGAGATACTCACCACTGTGCTAACGAGGATGTGAGGTCTTATAAGAGCCTGACTGCTGTAAGAATAGAGAAGAAACAATTTGCCATGCTCTGGCTGTTTTGCACACCTACATCTAACCTAGCTGACTAAAAAAGCAAACACAGTGAAAGTTTGAAGGAGCAAAGGCATTGGGTCAGGCTCCTCTTTTTAAAAAATTATTGTCTTTAACAGTCATTTAAAATTTTTTTGAGTTCCAAATTTTTTCCTCCAATTATTCCCCCAACCCATTTGAGAAGGCAAGTAATATGATTATTATACATGTGAAGTAATGCAAAACATATTTCCATATTAGCCATGTTGTAAAAAAAAATATATATATATATATAAAGTTAAAAAAAGTTTTTTGATCTATATTAAAGATCTTATCAGTTCTCTGGAGGTAGAGAGCATTTTTCATCATGAATTCTTTGGAGCTATCTTGGGTCATTATCTTGATCAGAATAGCTAAGTCATAGCTGATTACTGTTACCATAGTGTTGTTACTGTGTACAATATTCTTCTGATTTTCCTAACTTTGCCTTAATTTATATAAATTTTTCCAGGTTTTTCTGAAACCATCTTCTTTATTATTTCTTATAGCATACTAATAGTCCATCATAATCCTTTTTTTTTTTTTAAAGCAATCGGGGTTAAGTAACTTGCTCTAGGTTCCACGGCCAGTTATTTCTGGGTGTGGTGCTGAGTATCTGAGCCTGTATTTGATCCGGGTCATCCCGACACTGGAGCCGGTGCTCTTACTTGCTGAGCCACCTGGCCGCCCCAAGTCCATCACAATCCTATGCCACAACTTGTTCAGCCATTCTGCTTTTGGTCATTCCCTCAATTTCCAGTTCTTTGCCACCACAGAAAGAACTACTTTAAATATTTTTGTACATATAAGTCCTTTTTCCTTTCCTTTGGTCCCTTTGGGATATAGATCTGGTATCTTTGGGTCAAAGGGTATGCATTTCCAGAACTGTTGAATCAATTCCCAGCTCCACTAGCAGTGCATTATTGTCCCTGTTTTTTTCACATCCCCTCCAGCATTTGTCATTTTCCTTTTCTTTGGCTTTTGATTCACATTTTGCTTTGCTTTGCAGACAAGCAGTTTACTTAATTGGAGAAGCAGTCAAGCCCACAATTAAAAACCATTTTAAAGGGGCAGTCAGGTAGCACAGCGAGTAAGGGCACCACTCCAGTGTCGGGATGACCTTGGGATCAAATCTGGGCTCAGATACTCAGCACCACGCCCAGAAATAACTGGCTGGGTAACCTTGAGCAAGTTACTTAACCCTGATTGCTTTAAAAAAAAAAATAAAGTGTTATAAAAACCATTTTAAAAATATTTGAGTTGGTGGTATGGAGAATGTTTGTTGTTGTTGTTGAGTTCTTTAAGTTGTGTCCGACTCATTGTGACCCCATTTGGGCTTTTCTTGGCAAAGATACTGGGGTGGTTTGCCGTTGCTTTCTCTAATTCATTTTACAGATAAGGAAACTGAAACAAACAGGGTAAAGTGACTTGCCCAGGCAGTAAGTATCTGAGGCCAGATTTGAACTCAGGAAGAGATGACTCTTCTGACTCCAGGCTGGTGTAGCAGCAAGTACCCCAGGGTGGCTGCCAACACAGGTTCTTGGATCTGCTTTATTAAAGGAAAGCAACTCAAAATGGGTTAACAAGCTTACTTTAATCAGTCAAACATATGTATCGTTTACCTAGCTCAGGGGAAAAAGGTCAGCACCCCGAACTTCAGACTATATAGACAGAATTATCAAGACAGAAAAACAGATCAAGTAGACAGTTTCCAAACTGTCCAACCATTCCATTCATACCAAATCAACATCTGGGTTTTTCAAAGTTGAGGTGGGGCTCTCAACAACGGCTTCCCAGAATCCAGATCAAATCACAGAACACTTCTCAAAGTGAGCCCCAAAACAAAGCTACACATCAGGGCTTCTATAGCCTTCTCCTGGCTCAGAGAATGTAACAACCTTATTGACTCACTGGCCAATCAAGAGGTATCTACTGAAAAACAAGCCTCCTACCCCAGGCTCCAGGTGCACTTTAGCCTAGGGGCAGGAAAGATCTTAAAAATTTACATTCCCATTACAGCTGGTACTCTATCCACAGTGTTACCTAGCTGCTCTTTAGAGGACATAGTTATAATAATAATAGATTGAATTTGTACAGTTATGGTTCACAAAGTTATTTTACAAGATCTTGATCCTGTGAGATAGAGAGTGCAATCATCACTATTTTACAGATGAGAAATCTGCTGGGAGAGGAGGGGAGAGCCAAGACAGCAATTCCTCATGTACCAAAGGGCTTGTTCTAGACTTTGAGTTCTCTTAGATCAGTTCTGCCTTCAGAAAAGGAAGACATTAAAATAACTGAACTCTTAGGTGATAAAAGTTTGTGACTGTTTTCTCAGCAGTCCAAAGTTAAGGCTTGCTATGAACACAATATCATTGTTTCTCAGTAATAAAAGTAATCATGTGTTATGTGCTTATTTGCTAAGCACTTCCTTCACATTGATGCTTGGCAGAAGTTGGGGGTGGGGCGGGGGGTAAGGGTTTGGAAACCTTGTGGTTTTCTCAGGTCCTTCTTGGAAAACCAACCATATATATCTGCCAGTAGCACAGAGGAAAATGAACTTTTGGCAACCTGGTTATCAGCATCTGAGACAAAAAATTTCACTTTACATTTAAAGTGAAATTTTTTTTTTTCAAGGAATGAATATACTTTTCTGCTAATTCAATTTACTTTTCAGTTCAACTAATTTTAAATTTAAGAAATGTCTTATTTTTGTGTGCATAGCCTATAGAAAGTTAAGGTAAAATCAGGTGTCTGTCTTGAAACTCACAATAAGCTTTTTAGAAGACAAAAATGAATGTAGGTGTTTGTGGCCCATGGGGCATTGTGTTTAGAGAGTGTGCTAGGTTCCAGGCTGCAGTGAGTATGAGACCCTCGCTCTGTGACTTCTGTATGTTTTCTTTATCTGTGGAGACTTACACATCTCAGGACTAAATTAGTTCTTTTTGTTTGTGTTAGATTTCCAACCATTTTGAAGCCATTCTTCTATTTTGACAGTTAGAATCAATTATGTTATTAAGCAATTAGAGTGCTTTTATATGCAACAAATAAGTGTACAGAGTAAACACATGGGGTATGAGTTGCTGTTTATATTGAGTTGTGAAAAAGAGCAGGTTCTGTATATTTAATTATGTTTATAAAAAGTTTAAAAAAGGATACCAAATTCTGATCCATAGATTATTATAGAAGAACAGACAAGTTGATTGTCAGGTGAGATCAAAGGGGAGATCTTGATTTACCCAGAGGGATCTTCTGGGATATGACAGCAATCAAGGTGAACTTTCCAGAGGTTCATAACCTTTTAGTATCAGTGACCTTGTTTTTTTAAAGTGGTTTGATAATTGTATTTCAGTATTTATCCTGTGTATTTTATTGTATATATTTAAAAAACATCATGGTGGGAGGGAGTGGGGTGGCCTAGGCTTTGCTAGCCTTCTAGAGGGCACCATGACACAAAGAAGGTGATGAACTTCTGCTTTAAAAGATAGGTAGGAAGTTATTCCAGGCATGGGAAGAGCATGAGCAAAGGGATGAAAAATATGGAAGATTCCGGGGATATTTGGGGGACAGAGATTGGGATGAAAAATATGGAAGATTCTGGGGATATTTGGGGGACAGAGATTGGTCCCTTTTGGAGCATGGAGCACAGGAAGTAGAGTAGTAGAGGAGATAAGGTTGGAAAGAGCTGAGGAGGGACTTGTAGAGTGTTTTGATAATAGGCAGAAGATCTTGAACTTGACTCTGTAGGTAATAGTGAACCCCTAAATTTTTTTGAGCCAAGACATTTTACAAGATATATGTAGAAGATGGTGTTGGTGTAGATATAGAATGGAGAGTGTGAGGGGTCAGTGGTTAAAGCGAGAAGACTTGTAAGGCTATTGCTGTTGTCTAGCTGGGCAGTCATCAGCATCTTTATTAGGCTGGTGGTAATGACTCAGTGACCTCCGAGGGCCCTTCTAGATCTATAACTCTGTTGCTGGGATTCTCCACAAGAGAATAGTGTAGAGGAGATGGAGGTGAGAAACATGGTGGAGAGAGAATATGCAGGTCACAACTGCTGAGGTAAAGGGTGAGAAAAAGGGGAGGATCAAAGGCAACTTCAGTAGTTCATCTGCATGGGAGTTGCTCTTAGTCTAGGGGTGCATGCCTCTGTGATAGACAGAGTTTACTTTTCTTTGGGAAAGCCCTTTGAAGGGAAACTTAGGAGGTAGGATATTTTTGTAAAAGAAATTAATTTTTAGTTTTCAACATTCACTTCCATAAGATTTTGAGTTACAAATTTTTTCTCCCTTCCTCTCTTCCACCCTCCCCCTCCCATGTGCCATTTGATATAGGTTCTACATAAACATTAATATTAAACATTTTCACATTAGTCATATTGTGCAGAAGAATTACAACCAATGGGAGGAGCCATGAGAAAGAAGAACATAAACCCTGGGGTGGCTAGGTGGCGCAGTGAATAGAATATCGGCCCTAGAGAGGGGAACCTGAATTCAAATACAGCCTCAGACACTTAACACTTACTAGGTGTGTGACCTTGGGCAAGTCACTTAACCCCGATTGCCCTGCCTACCCCCTCCAAAAAAGCAAAAAAAAGAAAGAAAAAAAAAGAGAGCAAATAGTATGCTTTGATCTGCATTCAGACTCCATAATTCTTTTTCTAGCTGTGGATAGCATTTTGCATCATGCATCTTTTGGAGTTGTCTTAGGTCCTTGCATTGCTGAAAAGAGCTAAGTCTATCGAAGTTAGTCATCTGCATGATGTTGCTGTTATAGGAAGTAGAACATTGAGTCATTCTATTTTTCCATACCATGTTATCTGTCTAAAATGAAGATCCTGGCTGATGTCTGCATTGCAAGAATAGCATGAGGCTGAGTACTGAGAACTTTGGAACAAAGGTATTCTCTCCATTCAGCCCAGCAGAACACCGTAGCTGCCCATCCCCTCCCACCCTCATCCAGTATAACTTCCATTTTGTAAAGAATTATAGTGTGCTTCATTCTTTAAGAAAACAAACTTTATGTCCTTTGATATTAGACTGGCTGTCTTGTTTTCCCTCACATACAACATTTCATCTCCTGTTCCTTTGACTTTGTACTAGCTGTCCTCCCCGTCTAGTCCCTCTGCTTCACAGAATCCCTCCCTTCCTACAACATAGCATAAACACCACCTGCTTTATAAACCCTCTCCTGATCTCCCCCACTCCTAGTGCTTTCCCTTCCCAACTACCTTGTATTTAATTATTTCGCATATATTTGTATTTATTAACTTTTTGCTGTTATCTGCAAGCATATACCATACAAGTACAAATCTACTTGTTGTGACTCCCCCTTTAGAATGAAAGCTCATTGTAAGTAAAGATTGTTTCATTTTTTGTACTTATTTCCAATGTCCTCCACAGTAACCTTGCACAAAGAACACACTTGATAAAATGTTTGTTGAGTTATTGACATCTCCATCTAGATGTTAGGGTCAACATGTCCAAAACAACTCCCTCCCTTCTTCCTCCAAACTTCCATATGTCTGTGGAATGTATCATCTTTCCAGTTAACCATGTTTGCACCCTCAGATTCATCCTTGGGACTTCTTGCTCTTAGAACTTCTTATCAGTTCTGCTTCCATGACATTTCCTCCATCTGTCTCCTCTCCACTCATGATCAGCAATCACCCTGGTTCACGCCCTCATCACCTTTTGCCTAGACTGCAGGTGTGAGGAACCTGTATCCTTGAGGCCACATGTGGCCCTCTAGGTCCTCAAGGGCAGCCCTTTGACTGAATCTTTAATAAAAGGATTTGTTTTGTAAAACTTGGACACAGGCAGAAGGCTACAATGTGGCCTGGAGGCTGTAGGTTTCCGCATCCCTGCCCTAGGGTATTAGAAAAACTTCCCAATTGGTTTCTCCACACTAATCCATTTAAAAAAAAAAACATTTTTATGTAAAGTTTTGAGTTCCAAATTCTCTCTCTTCCCTCTCCCTGAGATGGCAAGCAATTAGATATAGGTTACACATGTGCAGTCATGTAAAACATTTCCATATTAGTAATTTTTTACAATAAGACTCGAATAAAAGAAAAAGTTTTTTTTCTCTGGAGGCAGCATGTTTCATCATTAGTCTTTTGGGATTGTCTTGGATCATTATATTGCTGAGAGTAGCTAAGTCATTCACAGTTCTTTATCAAACAGTATTGCTGTTACTGTGTACGTTTTCTTGATTTTGTTCACTTCATTGTGCATCAGCTCATGTAAGTCTTATCCAGGTTTTTCTGAAATCATCCTGCTTATCATTTCATGTTGCATAATAATATTCCATCATAATCATATACCATATCTTATTCAGCCATTCCTCAAGTGGTGGGCGTCCCTTCAATTTCTAATTCTTAGCCACCACAAAAAGAGCTGTTATAAATATTTTTATGTAAATAGGTCCTTTTTCCTATTTTGGATGTCTTTGGGATATAGACCTAGTAGTGATATTGCTGGATCAAAGGGTGTGCAGTTTTATAGCCCTTTAGGCATATGGTTGGATTAGCATGCACTAATCCATTCTTTTTTTTGCTTATTTTTGGGAGGGCAATTGTGGTTAAGTGACTTGCCCAATGTCACACGCCTAGTTTTTGTGTTAGGGGTGTCTGAGGCAGGATTTGAACTCAGGTCCTCCTGACTCCAGGGGTGGTGCTCTAGTCACTGCACCACCTAGCTGCCCCACACCAATCCACTCTTGATAGAATTGCTAAAATAATCCTCAGGCACAGTGCTCAAGAAGATTCAGTGGATTCCCTGTTTGTTGTTGATGTGTTTTTCAGTCATGTCTGACTCTTCCTGAACCCATTTGGGGTTTTCTTGTCAAAAATACTGCAGTGATTTGCCGTTTCCTTTTCCGGCTCATTTTATAGATGAGGAAACTGAGGCAAACAGGGTTAAGTGACTTTCCCAGGGTCATACAGCTGGTAAGTGTCTGAGGCCATATTTGAACTTAAGAAGATGAGTCTTCCTGATTCCAGGCCAGGCTCTCTCTCCACAATACCTACCCCCCACTCTGTATTCTTTCTAGGATAAAATGCATGCTCCTCAGCATAGCTCTTAAAGCCTAACTACAGTTTACTTCCAAGGCTTACTTCACACTGCTCCCTTTCTCATATGCACATCCTGTGTTTTCACCAAATCAACCCACTTCACTGTTCTTTGAGCTGAGAATTCCATCTCCTCCCCCCCCATTTTCACAAGCATTCCCCATGTTTGGAATTCATTCTCTCCTCACCTCTGCCTTGTGTAATCCTTGGCTCCCTTTAAGGGCTGTCTGATCTTAGTTGCCATGTCTTATAGAATCTCTTTCCTCATCCTCCCTTTTCCTCCAGCTCTCTTGTATTTGCTTATGTGAATAAGTGTTACATGGAGGTTGTGTGATGATAGGGGAATTTGCTTGGTGTCAAGACAAGTTGGCAAGGATTTAGGAAGCACTTTCCATATACCAGGCCTAGGTTGTACTAAACTACGGAATATAGATACAGACAGAAAGGAAGACATTCTTTGCTCTTAGGGCACTTGAATTTTAGTGGGAGAAGAGAATACATCTAGGGAAGGGAAAAAAGAGTTTGAGGGAGACTGGGAGAAAGTATCTGCCCAAAGTCCAGAGGATCTGCAGGTCAGCCATGAGAAGAAATGAGTCTGGCTGGCATCTGGGGAAGGGGCTGCAGGAGCCTCTTGTGCCTTCAGGCCCCTGTGGCATGGTGGAGAAGGCCTGGAGAATCAAGAAGGGAGCCTGCCTTGGAGGTGTCAAGACCTGGGCTTCAGTCTTGCTTCTGGCTATGAACCTGGCCAAATCACTAAACTCTCTACCTCAGGCAGTTCCCCCAGGTTTATCACCAAGTCACAGGGAGGGAACTACCAGAATTATAGGCTCTAAATGTTAATATGCCTTCGTGTGCCCTTCCCATTAGAATCCAAAGTCCATACTGCAGAGTTTGCTGCTCATTTTTGTCTTTTTGTCCCCAGGCCTAGCACATCGCTATGCACATAGTAGGTGCTTGAAAAATGCTTGTTGAATATTGACTCTTATCTGGTAGAATCTCTGTAGCATGAGGAGAGCTATATAATTGGCATGAAATAGTTGGAAATGATCTACAAATGATGAAACATTAATTCAGTGTGACTGCATGTGATTCTAGGCTGGATGAAATATATGTGGGCTTGTAATTGGTAGGTTACTGCATTAGATTGACTACTTCCTTCAGTTGCCTTTTCCATAATTTAGGGTGTCATCATTGTACACCTATCACTATTTAATCCTTAAGTCAGATGCAGGCCACTATCATCTGAGATGTTACAAAGGTAAAATCAACAGGATTTTTAAACTGAGTACGAACAAAAGTCAAAGGGAATGATTTTGATGGTCTGCCCTTTCTTTAGGATGTAGAGGAGTGGAATATTGGGAATTTGAACACCCTTTTGGATATGGTGGAACATGAATGTGGCATTATCATAGAAGGCGTGAACACTCCCTACCTGTACTTTGGGATGTGGAAAACAACCTTCGCTTGGCACACAGAAGACATGGATCTCTACAGTATCAATTACCTGCACTTTGGGGAGCCCAAATCTTGGTGAGTGAATTGAATCTTGCCTTGGTCCAGATCCAGCTTCAGAAGGAATTCTGTCATTGGTAAATAAAGAGAGTAAAGTTGTTAGGTGTTCATGTCTGATTGAGTGATTATCAGCCAGGGTGGGGGAGGAGTGCTAAGAATGTAATCTCAGGGGTGGAGGAAAGAGGAGAAGGGAAATGGCTCTCTGCCTTGCTCCCCTCCTTGATGTGCATCCCCAGAGCCTTCTCTTGCAGGGACTTGGATCAGGTAAAGCTTTACTGGTTTCTGATGGAGGAGCCCCATGGGAGTGGGGGGGGGGGGAAGGGGAGAGAGAGAGTGAGTGTGTGTGTGTGTGTGTGTGTGTAATGCCTTTTTTATCCAGCAATATCAAGAAATCAGGTGCTTTTTAGAAAAGCACAAAAGGAAAGTTATTTCATATCCAGCTTTTTTTATTTATAATTTGTCAGTAGAAATCTTTATAAGATGGGTTACATATTTGCCTGTCATTAAATTAAATAGACTGAGCATAATTCATTATGAAATTGAGTTATTATACTGTGTTATATGATAGTGTTGTCCTCAGTGGCTATTGAGAGAGTTATGTATTCACTGCTATATAAACTTGTACTTTTAAACTTTTCTTGCCCTCACTTCCTTTCTTCCTTCATATGACTTCCTGGACTTCCCCTTTTCTGACAAGTTCTTGCCTCTGTATTAAAAGCGGATGTTTTAACCTTGTTGGTCCATAAACTCATTTTACAGAGTTCTAGGATGATATGCTGTAGATGATGGCCTGAATGTGACTTTATGTTTTAAAAGCCATTTTCCTCCTTTGTGTGTGTGGGGCATTGTTCATGAATTCTGAGAAACCCCTCGTATAAGATTTCTCAGCTTTTCCATTTTGAAGAATATATTCTCAGCATCTAGCTCCATTTGCAGTTGCAAATGTACAGATATACTACCTTGTGTTTCTCACTAGGCTTTATTTAGTGTTCTGATACATGGCTTTTGATTTTGTTTCCTTTCTATAGGCAATTTTCACGGTTTTTATTGTTACTACTTAGAGGGAAAAAGAAATAAAAAGTTGTAGTCATTAATAAATTTTTGCCATATGGTTTGTGGGAACATATGCTTTGGAAATCAAAAGGATCTTAGAGATATTTTGTCCAGTTCCTTCATTTTATAGATGCAAAATATGAGGCCAATCGAGTTTATGTGACTTCAAGTTAATGCAGGTAAGTGGCAAAGTGTGGACTTGAAACCATGTCCATTGGCATCATCTAAAGCCAGTGTGTTCTGTACGAATGAGACAAACATAGCCAGACACATGGCTTGATTACAGACTTGTGAAAAGCCTACAGACAGATAAGTGACTTCTTAGGTCATTATTCCCCATCCCACTCCATCAGAGGCACTTATGAGTAGTGGAGAGAGCATCAGTGGTGGTGCTTCATTTCTCAACTCTGCCACCTCCATGATCCTGAGCAAATCCCTTTACTTCTCCCATTTTTAAGATTTCCCAGTCTATTAATGGGGATAACATTTGTGTTACCTACTTTCAAGGCATTTGAGAGAAACAATTTAGATAATGTGTTTGAAGCATTTTGTCATTCTCTAAATTGCTGTGGAACTCTCAGCCATTTTTATTGTTAGTACCTACCCCTTCCAGTAATCATTTTTTAAAGAAAAATTAATTCATAGATTTTACAGGTGACTGTGTCAAAAGTAGTAGTAGTTACTACTGCTCCAGGACTTGTTCTTCCTTGGGAAGGGAAGTGAAAAGGGAAGGGGTGTGTGTGTGTGTGTGTGTGTGTGTGTGTGTGTGTGTGTGTGTGTGTGTGTGCGTGCGCGTGCGCGCATGTGTGTGTCTGTGTGTGTGTTATGTCTGTATGTGAGCATATCTCTGTGCTATTGAGGGGGGGGTAGAGGGGGAAGGAAAATGAGAATGAATGTAAATGCTGTATCTAGGACATGTGTTCTTCCACAGTTTTTCAATATTGTTGTTGCATGAAAATAATAGCTTAAATGTCACTGTAGGAATGTTGATTTGGTAGCCTGTTGCTAGTAGGGGTTGTATTACCATCTTTTGACAAATACAGATTTCCTAGCAGGGAGGATCTTAAGGAATTTTGTCATCTTGTGTTAATTCATTCAGTATGTGTTAAGTGCCTGCTGTGTACATCAGATTATTGTGCTTGGCTCTAGAGGGAGAAAAAAAGTTATCAGATAGGATTGGTACCTCCAGGGATGATGTAGCACAAACATGGTAAATTCACAAGAGGTACAAACCAAGTCCTATGGGGGTAGATGTGGCTACTTATTATTGGCCCAAGTGTCATTCTGCACTGAGGAAAGGGAACAAGCATTTATTAAACATCTACTATGTACCAGGCATTGTGTAAAGCACTTTACAGATATTCTAATTTGATCCTCACAACAACTCTGGGAGGGAAATGCCATTATTATCCCCATTTTACCAGTTCAGGAAACAGAGGCAGGCATAGGTTAAATTCTTTTTTTTTTTTTTAAGCAATTGGGGTTAAGTAACTTGCTCAAGGTTACATGGCCAGTTATTTTGTGTGGGTGCCAAGTATCTGAGGCAGGAACTGATCCTGGGTCTCTCAACACTGGGGCTGGCGCTCTTACTCACTGCGCCACCTGGCCGCCCTGTAGGTTAAATTCTTAAACCCCATATGAGGTCATGACCCACAGTTTAAGAAGCACTGAAGGGGCCACGAGCAGAAAAAGTTTAAGAAGCCCTGGGTGATTTGCCAGAGTCATATTGCTAGGCAGTTTGGGAAATCTTCCTGATTTGAGGCCCATTGCTCCATTCTCTGCCCCATCATAGATATTGCTATTGAAATAATGAATACCCATCTTAGCCACAGTTGCAGTTTGTGGAAGATCTTGAAGGTCAGACAAAACTCTCTTTAATCTGACATCAATCTGGAGGGAAGTGGGATGGTAGGGCAGGCTGTCTATGAAAATTTCATGGTCTTTCAGATCTTAGCCTGCAAACACAGGTGGAGATGCATATAGGACCTGCCACAGCATTACAGTGTTTCTCATACATGGAAACATTGTCCTGGAATAAGGACACACACATATTTGGAGTATCTGCCTATGGCCCAGCCATCTCTACAAACCCCACAGACATACATATTATTCTGTAGCCAACCAGCAATGTTGGTGTTTTTCAGGCTAGCCTCCAGATGATCTCTTTTCGCCCCCCTCCTACCTCGTGCTTTCATTGTCTTCCTCTTACTACTATATTGACACTTTATGTCCCCTTCTTTTTTTTTAATATTCCTTACTTTTCATTTCCCTTCCGTTTCTCTTCCTCCATGTTTCCAGTTGTGTTATCTTTCCGGGCATTCATTTTCTCCTTGCTGGTTGTTCTCAGAGTGCTGCTGCCTTCTGTGAGAGACACATGTAGTAGATGTTGTCAGTTGTCAGGGTCCCTACAGCTTCTAACCCAGATATGCCAAAGAGATTAGAAAAGGGTTCAGATGATGTCAGATTTTGTGAAAGAGTAATCATCTATGTCATTTATTGACCTTAAGTTGTTGGCAAGTGGGTTAATGCACAAGACACATAAAACATAAGGAGGGAATTGTTTTCCTTTGCTCTCCTGATCTCTCTCTGTCTTAAGATAGTTATCTCTTCAACAACCTTATAGGTGTCATTTTAGGAATATTACCATCCCAGAAGTTTCTGTACTCCCTGCTTTCAGGCAGGAATAGACCGCTTGGGGGAGGGTAGAGAGACTAATGTCCTCATTAGGGCTATTGGCACCATGCACTGCTTTCTTTCTCTTAAACTCGACTGACTTGCCTCCTTGATTGTATAACAGCAGCATCCTGGGTAGGGGAGTTTGGTGGCCAGTTTGTTGATTGATCAAACATCTGTGCATAGGAATACCACTTAATCAACTATTAGATAGACAAAATTAATCCTTGTTCTTTACCTGGTTTCATAACATTGAAGAAGTTTCTTCCTGTTTTCCCTGCTATAAAATGAACAGAATAATTTTCATATAATGCTTCAAAGTTATTAGGAGAAAAGTGCCATGACGTTAATTTGCTGTCATTGATTTTGTAGATCCTCATGGAAAAGAATTGCAAAGACTCTGGTAGCATGGCAATAGAAGCTAGATTCTGGTGTTGGCCCTAACACTAGCCTGTTGTGTGTCTTGGGGCCTTGGTTTCTCACATAAATTTAAAGAGATTTAGACTAAATAATAATGGCAATATACTAGTTTCATTTGCATAGTGCTAAGTTCACAAAATGTTTTCCCCACAACACTCCAATGAGGAGAAATATTATTATCCTTATTTTACATGGGAAGAAAAGGGAGGGGGAGCATGGCATGCATACATTCACATAAGGAGCAGAGCTGACATTCTTTAGACTCTAGACAAGTTCAGAGGCGTCCTCTCCCTAGCATTTCTGACAGTGGCCTCTGCTTGAATTCCCCAGGCAGCCCATTTCACTGGTGGACAACTTTAATGACTAGTTTTTGCTTATGTCAAGTTGAAACTTGCTCCTAATTTTTTCCTCTGTGAGCAAGAAGAACAAGTTTTATTCCCTTTCTTCTTGAGAGATGTTTAAATATGTGAGGAAGTCTACTGTATCCCTTCTACCCAAAGGCCTCTTTTCTAGCCTCTTTAAACAGAACCTCACATGGCATCATCTTGAGGTCCCTGATCATACTGGTTGCCCTCTTTTGAATGATCTGCGGCTTTATTTCTAGAAATGTTTCTCCCAGAACTGACTATAGTATTTCAAATGTGATCTCACCTCAGGTACATTTCACAGTGAGACAATCTCTCTTTTGCTTGACAGGATGTCTCTCACTGTAGCCTTAGTTCTCATTATCTTTTTTGGCTACGACATCACACAGTTGACTCATTTAGTTTCTTGTAGTCCACTGAAACCCTGAGATCTTTTTCAGAACTGCTGATTAGCCATACTGCCCCTCCTTCCTTCCCATAGTGTACTTAGGAAATTAAAAGATACATTGGCCCCTATTATCTTTCATCCTTGATTGAACCTAGTGTTTAGGCTCCTGAATCTATCATGCAACATTAGCAATCCCTGCCAGGTTTGTGGCATTTTTAATCATAGGTATCATCTGTGCCTTTTGTCCAGGTTACTAATAAAAATATTAAATAATGCAGAGCCAAAGACAACCTTGAAGCACGCCATTAGAAACCACCTTTCACATTGACCCATTAACTCTACTTTGGATCTGATCAGTCACTTATAAAAGTACCAGTTCTCTCTTCTAATCCATATATTTCTATCATGTCCATGGTCAGCGAGACTGTCAAATACTCTGCTCAAACATAAATCATATTATTGCATTTATTCCAGGGTACTTGATAACCTAAACTATTGCCATTCCCTTGAATTGTCTCTTCTAGTTTCAATACACACCCTGAGATTGTTCATTGGTTGAACATGTGAAGTTTTTCAGTGAGAAACATTTAATAACAGAAGATATCAAATGAATGGGCCCATTTGATTCCGATGGGGCCTCAGCTCCACTAGGTGGTGCCATGGGCCCACCACAAAGCTTCTGAGGCCTGTTGTGTATGCAGGTGTGTGCAGCCTCTGTACCAAGGAAGTACTGAAACACCCATTTGGGACATTTTCTGGGTAATCACACTCTCCACAGAGTGTGTCTCTTGACCTTTGCTTCATCATCTCTGTAACCTGAAGCTTCTGCAGAGAGGTTACTGGTTTGTTTCTTTAAAGTCTTTAGGCTGAGAAAGTGGCTTTCATTCCTCATTGGAATCAAGTAGTTCCATGTGGACTGAGTCAGTTTTATTTTACTGACTATTATGTTTCCAATTATTGACAGGCAACTGTTTGACAAAATTTGATCACATGGAAAGTTGTATCCTGTTTCCCATGTTTTATGATGTGAATTTTTGTCACCCTTGCCTATATTCCTTATGAACCCAAATGAGAAAACCATCTATCAAAATAAAATTAAATTTTGCTTTAAGGTTCATATTCTTTTTCCTCTATTTCCCCAGTTAAGAAAGTACTGTCTTCCCCTTTATGTACTCTGTAATCTAGCCATTTTGACCATCTTGCAGTTCTATCACAACCACCACTTCATCTCTCAGCCTTTGTACTAGCTGTCCCCCCCGCCCCCCCAGTCTATTTCCTTATCACCTACAAATCACATAATCTCTGGTTTCCTTCAGGACTCAGCTCAGGTACCATTTTTCTTCATGAGACTTTTTTTAGTCCTTTCCATCTGCAATATCTTCTTTCCCAAGGTTACCTTATAATAAAGATATAATTATGTTTTATTAGTGTTTTGTAAGTACTTGTATATGTACATGTCCTCTCCCTAATTATAATGTAAACTTCTTGAAGGGAAGTACTTATTAAACACCTTTTCATTGTTTTAATAGTAATTAAGAGAGCAGAAACCTTGAGTTACACAAATAAATCATGGAATTAGGGCAGAAACAAGTACTGAGAGCACATTGCCTACACAAGGTGATTAATAAATGCTTGATGATAGATTGCTCCTATTTTCTTCCCTTGTGTGTCAAACAGAGTAAGTCCAATCCCTCTTTCATGTGGTGGCCCTTCAGATATTTGAAGATTGTTAGCATGTCTCTCCTTCATCTATCTCTTTTTCAGGTTGGGGTCCTCATCTCCTTTAACCAGTCTTCATATGGTGTGCTTTTAGTCCTTTTATCATCCTGATCATTTCCTCTAAACAATCTTTGGCTTTTCAGTGTTCTCCCTGAAAGTGGGCAGGTAGAACACACAAGATGGTCTGATGCGGACACAGTTCTTTCATGGCCTAGATAACTTTCAGGCTAAGCTTGTTGTCAGCGTTTTTTTGGCTGCTGTATCGCATTATTGAGCTTATAGGCCGTTAATACCCCCAGTAGAAATGCTGTCTAGCCACACTTAGAATGAACATGATAACCATATTTGAGTATTTGAAGGGCTGTCAAAAGGAACCAATATAGTGAACTTGTTCTTCTGTGCCTCAGATGGCAGAACTAGATGCTATGGAGAAGTATATTTAGGCTGGACACTGAGAAAAAGCTTCCTAACAATTGGAGTTGGCCAGAAGTGAAATTGGGACCCCCTACAACCACCACAGTCTTCAAGCTTAGGCTGGATGGCCACTTGTCAGGGTTGTATTGCGGGGAGAATTTCTGCTTATGCATTAGAGCAGATGACTTCTGGTTTAACTATGGTTAACAGACTCATAGTGTGAAGTGCAAACAGCTGGAAACAAGGATTCAAAGATGGGAAAGGAGTGACAAGAGCTCTAGTAGTCCTGTTCAGTAGTTTGGGAGATTTAGAATCCCCATGTTCACAACATTGAACCAGGAGCAACTAGAGAGCTTGAAGAAAATACTGTGGCAGTAACTTCTGTTTTTGTTCTTAAGCTCTGTGTAGTGAAATTATTTTGGACCTGAAGGGAAAAAAAAGCATTGAAATTTACGTAATGCCTCAACTAACCACAATTTTAGGAGAGTTGTAGATGAGCCAGAGCAGCACAGGAATTTCTAGAAACTCTTTTTGTTTTGAAGGGACTCAGTTTCATCCTCTCTCCACCAGTGGGCTGCCCTGTAACACATCTCTAGGTACCTGGGCAATTCTGCCCTAGAGAGAATTATTTTCCAATATGACACTCTAACTCCATATACCCCCTTCTTCCTTCTCAAGGGGCAATCTTGTTGTTTGGCAAAGCTGCCATCTGCTTTTAGCTGCATCCTTAGGACCCCCAGACCTTTCTGCATAAGAACTCTCCTGTAGTATCTTCCCCAGTTAGTGAGTTTCTAGAGAGGAGGAGGGATTGGTTTTTTTTTTTTTTTTGGTATCCACAGTACTTAGCACTATGAGTGGCACAAAGTAAGTACTTAGATTAATGCTTTTTAAAATTCATTCATTTATTCATTCTTTTTTTGCATGAAATAGGTAAAAAATAATTTCTGGTCAGCATTTTTCAAATAGCAACTAGGGCTGAAATTTCAGAGATAAAAGATGAGAGAAAGGGGTTAAAATATCACATATTAGGGAATGTTTAAAAGAAAATTTAGCTTGTGTGTGAATTTGACTCATGACTAGTTAGCCACCGTGAGGAGTGCCCTTTTTTAAATGAGGCCATATTCCCACTTAGGTGCACCTGAGATTTGAAGAGAGCAAGGAATATTAAGTTTGGAATCAGTGGAGAGAGAGGAGTGAATTTGTAGAACTTTTTGAATTGTAGAATCCCAGTTTTTTGTTTAAATCACTTCTTGTTTCTTGATAGTCCCAGACTGTCCACCTTTATTGAATCTTGTTCACCTTCATTCCAAAAAGTATTCTGCTGCCCTCTCTTTCCCAATCTCTGGCTTTTGCTAGTTTTGCCTTGTAGCAAAGATTAAAAGTGGAGATTAAAAAACATTTACTAAAACCAGTGGACAAATCAGTCACATTAGACCTTCTGAAAGTACTATGTAGTATAAATTATATTTCTCAAATTAACTTTGCTCGGCTAATTGTTTAAAGCTCTTTTGTGATACCTCTTCAGGTGATATGGAGATACTTTGTCATGTCACAAAATCAAGTTCTAAAATTGTAGGTTTTTTGAGGTACTTTGCCCAGGAAGATTCTTATAACATTCCTATTATTTTTCTTAGCAGAGAAATATTGACAGCAACCTGTCTTACAAAAGAGCCATCTCAGTGAACTGTTCCTTTTGCATGATGACAAAGAGTAAGGTCTATGTAAGAAATCCCCAGGTACCCTGAGCACTTCATTTTAATTATTAGTTTGAATTGACAGTGAATCTTTTCCAGGTCGTTGGTGACTGCTAACAATTTTTAAATGGACCAATTTTATTTCACCTCTTGTCTTCATCTTCATCTTGGAACTTTCTGAAAAGTCCATCCTTCTACCTCTCCATTCAGAGATACTAGAATCTCTGAAACCCTTCCTTTCCCTTTCCAAGTATTCACTTGTGTAAGCCCTTTTGTCCTAGACTCAGCAGGCAATATCAACTCAGGGTGTAAAGAGTTTATACTGTTTGATTAGTTCTCACAGTCTTAATTCTCACTATTAGACTATTGAGTCCACTCTTAAAACATTTTGGGCAATAGTTTCTTTTCACATTGCCACTAATTGTCCAGATGTGGACAATTAAATACTTGACAATCCTTTTTCAACCTACATTTCTAGGTTTATTATACATCACTCCCTTTTACTGACTGGTCTAGCTAAACTAATCTTGCTATTCCTCACACATTGTTCCATCTCTAATCTCTGTGGCTTTGTATAATCTGGACTCCCCTTCTTGGAATGCATTTCCTCATCTTTAGCCCTGCTCCTGGGAATTCCTAGTTTCCTTTGGCATCTATCTAGAGGGTCATATTTATTCAGCATTTATTAAGTGCCTACTGTGTGTAAGGTACAACTCTTAAGCACTGGAGACAGAGACAAAAACCACAAACTCTTCATTTTACCAAGATTCCAGCACTTAGCATGATACACAGTACATAGTAGGAGATTAATAAATGTTTATTGCTTAACTGGGTAGGGGACCTTCAGAATCAGAAGCCACCCTGCCTTTTCACATTTATTTTAGAACTACTGTTCTTAATGTTCCACCCAAACTGGACTGCAGTTATACTCTGCTGCTTTATGTCTCTGTGCTTTTATTTCCTAACCTAGTGTATCTTCCCTTTCCCTGTTTACCTTTTAAAAAAACTTTCCATGCAGCCAGCACTTAATATATCTTGGAAGAATTTAATTAAAAGCATATTAATAACACCTTTATCATGAAGGTTTCCCTTTTCTTACCTAGTAGGTAATGACCTTTTCTCCAGATCTTTTACTTTTTTGTTATCTAATATGTTTTAAGAGTATTATTATGCATTATAAATATTTTTGTCTTAGCTCTCTCCTGAACCATAGAAAAAGAATGCAGAATATTGATTAATAGATGTTTTTGAACTAAATCATGTACATTGGATGGTACCTGCCTACCTCTTAGTTATGTTGATTAAATCCTAGGTTTAGGAAATAGGGAAAACCAGTCTTGAATCTGAATTCCTGCTCTGTACTGGCTTCATGACCCTGGCCACGTCACCTCATCACCGTAATCCCAGTTTTGTTATCTCTAAAAAGACCTGATCTCTAAGGTCCCTCCCAGCTCTAAAATCTATGAACATATAGTAGCTGTGGCCTTAATTTTATATTTGAGTAATGGACTTCTGTATATAGCTTTCTTGGCCAAAGCTCTAGAAAGCTACTGGACTTTTCTGTCATCATCCTCAACTTTACATTTATCATTTCCTACCCACCCTGATCTCGCCAGACAGGTCTTGCCTGTGTTTCCTGGTTGCTATCCCATATTTTCTCCACACCACAATTTTGGCATGGTCAATTATGAATGTGGAAGAGAAGAAACAAAGACTATAGCTTATCCACAAACTGGATGATAAGAAGCTTTCGTAGTCTTAGGTAGAAGTTGTTGGGGGTAAGTGAATCTACTCTGTCTTCCTTTGAGTCTTTTAAAAAATATTCTGCTGCTGCTTTGCCTAGAAATTAGTAGTCACTAGGATTTAATTGACTAACTGCAGGTTGTTCAGAGAAGGGTGTTCTTTAGCTCCTGGCAGTCTACCTTCTCCATTGCCTGAGTTACTGACAGATAAGAACATTTCCTTTGGCACAGTAGCTAGAACAACAGGGCCCTGGTCCAGTCCTGGGGTTATGTTACAGTGCATCCGTGGCTGAGGCCCTGGAAGGTGTCAGACAGTTTTTTAGTGATTAAAGCCAACTCTGGCATGAATTTCAGAAAAAGAGAATGTTGAGAGGTTAGGCCATGGGTTGGCAGAGCTTTCCTGTTGAGCTTAACTTGTTTATATAGATAACATTCCTTAGTGCAAAGGTAGATATGTTTTGACAAGATGTCAAGGTTGGTTTGATAGGCCCCTGATGTTGCTATTCCCTGGAGCGTGGGGCTTGGATGCAGCCATCTCTTAAGTCTCATCCTTTCAGTGTGACGGTTTGTATTAATGACTTGAATCGGGCTTCCCTCTAAGAAGCATGGGATCTGTTCACTTCCAGTGAGCAGACCCTGTTATTGTAGATTCATGGACTGGTTTGTTTTCCTCAGCTGAATGAAGCAAGAGATCAGCAGGGGGAGCTCTTGCCCTTCCCAAATCAGCTTAGCCACCTAAGGTGGCTAATGATGAGGGTTTCTGTTTTTCTGGCTCTACCTCTGTGGAAATTTCCCAGATTTCTTCATCCTTTTTATAGACTCTTTGGTCCTAGCAGCGATCATCTTAGAGGCACCTCGGGGAACAGCGCAAGTGAGGAGAGTTATAAACTCTACTGTTTGGGACTGTGCTATGCAAAGGGAGAAGCACAGTGAATACTCTGCTTTTAGCTAGCAGTGATCTCAAGCTCTCCTTTTTTAGGATCCTGCCACCTGCCACAGTAGCCATTTTCCCTTTTTTCTGATTTCTCATTTGATTCATCATCATTACTGTTGTAGTCAGTGAAACATTTATTAATGTGCAAGGCTTTGTGTTGGCTACTTAGGAGGGTACAGAGATGAACAAGACAGTCACTGGCTATAGAGAGTTTATAGTCATGTAGAATAGACTAGCCCGAAAAAACCCCACCAAACCAAAACTCATTTAACTAATGGTACCATGTCAATGTGTTGAACGTGAAGTAGACTTAATTACTATTTGAGTGTAGAGGATGGAGATATGCCTGAGGGCCCAGTGTTCAGGAAATGCTTGGCAGAGGATGTGGACCTTGAAGGTCAAAGGATGTAGAACTAGAGAGGACTTTAGAGTCTGTCTAATCCAAATTCCCTTGTTTTACAGTGGTAGGTGCTTTCCTCCACAACCAATGCCTAGCATTTGTTTTTCTTCTCGAGTCTACTTAAAGCCACTTTGTGGAAAATTCTTTTTCTTTTCTTTTTAAAACAGTGTCAAAGGTGGGATTTTGGCCCAGTTCCAGTGAGGTTCCAAGTCTTGTTCTCTGTCCACTATAATACAAAGCTTCTTCCAGATGGGTGCTTTTTTGACGAAGAAATAGCCTCTGAGCTCTAACATGTTGTAATACGCGATGTTGGAGCTGTAAGGGTTGTTAGAGCTCATCTCTTCTTTCTTCATTTTACAGATGAGGAAACTGAGGCCTAAAAGAGACCTAAAAAACCAAACCTCTCAGGTTTTTGGAGAAGGTTAGGGCAAAGGACTTGTTCTCTGGGGTTGGTGGGAATGAAGAGAATCAAGGAGAATGTGATTATTTTTCTATCCCTGTGTCTGCTTAGTGCTTCATTAATCATAATATTTTGCATAAGATAAAACTATCAGCGAACACATGTTCTCTTTGTGCTGTGGAGTTTTTATTGGTGTCTTTTTTTTTTTTTACATTGCTTTGGCTTTTCAATATTACTAGCTACTTCTTCTTCATGCCCCACCATGGAACCTTCCATTGTAATAGAAAAAACAATTAAGCAAAATTAACCAACAAAGTAAACATAGCTGACATCATATGGCATGGTGGGGTGTCATGATGGCATCTGAGGCTGCTGACTGAGAAGAGCTAATACTTTGTGGAGGGCTTCTCTTCCTCTCCCACACTGACCTTCCTGCCAATGCTACCTTCCCTTTTACTCTGCCTGACTGGATGCTCCTTCCTTCTTCCTAGCTCCACAGGAGGAAACCCTTGTACCTGCTCTGTTCCAACAATTAGACCTCTTAGCACATTTTCCATTAGTAGTGGGCTCAGGCCTCTCTAGCCCTCTGGCTATTGGGTAGATATAAGACAGCGTAAAGGGTCCAAGCTGCAATGAACTGCTATTGCAACGACTTTCAATCATTCATCATGATTGCTATCCTCCCTGTTGCCACATTCTCTCAACCCCTGACTTTCTTTCCATACCACTGAGGTCTGCAGACCTCTGGGGCTTTGCTACCCACCTATTCTGCCACTGCATCTTTGGGAAACCTGGGCCTTGCCACTTACCCTGATGTGTCACTGGAAGTATCTCTGCATCCTGTCACCCATCCTGCATGTGTCTCCTCAGATGTGTTGTCTTCCATTTTATATTGACAGCTCCTTTAGGGCATGGACTTTACTTTGGTAAAATTGAAGGAAGGCAAATTATAAAGATCAAGCAGGACAGAAATGATGAGAAATGATGAGATATGAGAAGATACTCTCTACCCCTTTGTGGAGGTGGGAGGTCCACCGGTGTTGTACATTGCACATGTCAGACTTTTTCAATGTGTTGATTGTGCTGACTTTGGTGCTCTCTGTCCCCCTTTGTCTATAAAATTATTTTTTGTTTTATGGGGTAACTTTCTGGAGGGGGGAAGAATACTAGGGAAAACTATGATGATGTAAAAAAACAAAAGACATTAATTCCCTTTTTATCCTGATAAGTACCTGGGAGGGGAGGCATGGATCTCCTGTGACCATCAAGGTTGCCAAGATAGGGATTTCAATGTAAAGACTAAAAGTTGTACATGTTGCTTAATCCAGGACTATGATGAGTTCTAGTCTAAGATAAGGAGTAGGGGGTGTGAATCAGATGAGAGGAGTTATTTCCTGTCATTTGAATGGATGGAAATATATTTTCCGCCTATTTTAAATTCCTTAGCTTATTTTTCTTTCCTCCTTTTATTCAGTTATCTGATTCTTCCCCTCTTTTTTCTTCTCCTCTCAGTTAAATGACTAATCAAAATCCTTCCATCTTTTCCTCCCTTCCAACTTCTTTGGTTTGTTATTTTTTTTAAGTTAAATTTTATGTTTATTTTTAGTTTACAATATTCATTTCCACAAGATTTTGAGTTACAAATTTTCGCCCTGTCTTTCCCCTACCCACCGAAACAGCTATCCCACTGAATACCCCCTCCCCAAAACTGCTCTCTCCTATATCTTCCCCCCCTACCCCCTCTGACTTTCCTGTAGGGCAAGATGGATCTCCATACCTCAGTGCCTGTATATCTTATTTCCCAGTTGTATGTAAAATAATATTAATAATAATTTAAAAAAAATTTGATTTTAAAACTTTGAATTCCAGATTCTTTCCCTTATTCCCTTGTCACCCACCCTTACTGGGAAGATAAGCAATTCAGTATAGGTTGTATATGTGTAGTTTCCATTGTGGATATATTGTGAAAGACTGACTATATTTCCCTCCATCCTATCCTGCCCCCCACTTGTTCTATTTTCTACTTTTTGACCCTGTCCCTTTTCAAAAGTGTGTGCTTCTAACTACCCTCTCCCCCAATCTGCCCTCCCTTCTATCATCCCCCCTCTTATCCCCTTCCCCCCTACTTTCCTGTAGGGTAAGACACCCAATTGAGTTTATATGTTATTCCCTCCTTAAGCCAGATTCAATGAGAGTAAGGTTGACCCATTCCCTTTTGCCTTCCTGTTCTTCCCCTCCATTGTAACAGTTTTCCCTTGCCTCTTTTATGCAAGATAATTTACCCTATTTTGTCTCTCCCTATCTCTTCTCGTTATATTCCTCTCTAACCTCTTAATTTTATTTTTAAAATATCATCCCTTCCTATTCAATTGATCCTATGCCCTCTGTCTATGTATACCTGTATACGTATATATACACATTCACATATGTATTCATATGCACATATACCCTCCTATATACGTATATATGTATATATTCCCTTCAACTATCCTTATATTGAGAAAAGTTTCATAAGTTACAATTATTGTTTTGCCATGTAGGAATGTAAATAGTTCAACTTTGATAAGTTCCTTATGATTTCTCTTACCTGTTTATCTTCTCATGCTTCTCTTGCTTCTTGTATTTGAATGTCAGATTTTCTGTTCGACTCTGATTTTTTCATCAAGAATAATTGAAAATCCTCTATTTCATTGAATGACCATATTTTCCCCAGAATCATTATACTCAGTTTTGCTGGGTGGGTGATTCTTGGTTTTAGTCCTAGCTCCTTGGACCTCTGGAATATCATATTCCAATCCCTTTGATCTCTTAATGTAGAAGCTGCTAGATCTTGTGTTATCCTGATTGTGTTTCCACAATATTCAAATTGTTTCTTCTTGGCTGCTTGTAATATTTTCTCCTTGATCTGGGAACTCTGAACCTGGCTATAATATTCCTAGGAGTTTTCTTTTTGGGATCTTTTTTTAGAGGTGATTGGTGAATTCTTTCAATTTCTATTTTGCCCTCTGCTTCTAAAATATCAGGCAATTTTCCTTGAGAATTTCTTGAAGGATGATTTCTAGGTTCTTTTTTTGATCATGGCTTTCAGGTAGTCCAATAATTTTTAAATTATTTCTCCTGGATCTGTTTTCCAAGTCAGTGGTTTTCCCAATGAGATATTTCACATTGCCTTCTATTTTTTCATTTGTTTGGGTCTGTTCAATAGTATCTTGATTTCTCATAAAGTCACTAGCTTCCATTTGCTCCAGTCTAATTATGAAGGAATTATTCTCTTCAGTGAGCTTTTGAAATTCTTTTTCCATCTGGCAAATTTGGCTTTTTAAGGCATTCTTCTCCTCATTGGCTTTTTGGGTCTCTTTTGCCATTTGAGTTAGTCTGTTTTTTAAGGTGTTATTTTCTTTGGTCAGGTTGTTGACTATGATTTTCTTGCATCATTGTCATTTTTCTTCCCAATTTTTCCTCCACTTCTCTTACTTGATTTTCAAAATCTTTCTTGAGCTCCTCCAAGGCCTGTAACCAGTTCATAGTTTTCTTGTAAGCTTTTGGTGCTGGAGTTCTGACTTTGTTGTCTTCCTCCCATTCCATGCTTTGATCCTTTTTGTCCCCCAAAAAAAGAATCTAAGGTTTGATTGCTCTGCTTGCTTTGCTTCCTTTGCTTGCTCATGTTGCCACTCAATTACTTTTGAGCTCTATGCAATGGTAGAGCTCCCTCCCAGAGAGGGGAGCTTTGTCCCAAATCCCTGGGGTTTTCGTAGCTGCTGTTGCTATTAGTTGGGCTCCCTCTCTACAGACACCATAAGCTCTGGTTCACTGGTCACACACCCTGGACCACCGCCCAAGACTGCGATACAGATCCAGGCAGGTTAAAGCAAGAGTGATTACCCTTTGAATAGTTGCTTGGTCCCCCTAGGATCTGGAGGCCAGTAGCTCTGAAGCAGCCACATGGAGGCAGCTGCATGGCCTCTATGCCACTGCTGCTTCTTGCTCTGGGGGCAGGGGCTGCACCATGCTTCTGTCCCTCAGAGTTCCACACTGACCTTTCACTTTGTTTTTGGCATTTATGGGTTGATAATTCTGGAAACCACCACAGCTGCTGGTGATCCTCTCTCCCAAAGTCTGCTCCAGCAGCTGCTGATTGGGGCTTCCCTGAGACTAAAACCTCGGGCTCGAGTGGGTCTGGGCTCAGCTCCCAGTACACTGCAATGGACCCTTTCTGTAGGCCTGCCGGGCTGCCTTCAGTGGAAGATTTGTTTCTCTCTGTCACTGAGTGGGTTCTGTAGCTTTAAAGTTTGTTTAGAGCCAGATTTTATAGGTATTTGAGGTGGTTATGGGGGAACTCAAGGAGTTTTCCTGCTTCTATGCCATCCTCTTGGCTCCACCCCCAGGTTTGTTATTTTATGTTGCTATTTTTTCTTTTCCTTTACCTTTTTCTAAGAAGACTATCTTTACCTTATTATCTTCCCTTTCTTTCTCTTACACACTTTTGTACCCAGATTTATAGTCCATGTACTTAATTTTAAACTTTTAAAAAACTTCTTTGTGTTTCTTATAGGATTAAAGTGTCTGAAAAGACCGGGTTTGAGTTCTGTCTAACTGTTTTTATATTTATTGTCTTTGTAGATCTTACCCTCTCGCTTTTTTTTCCTCAACCTTACTCTTTTCCCCCCTCTTGTTATACCTTACTCTTAGTAGAGTCAATTTATGTGAGAAGTGTTAAGGAAAGGAGCATTGCCCCATGACAGAAATTTTCCTCTGTAACAAATTATGCGGTCTACTTCTGGCCTTCCCATGATCATTATCTTTTCCATTTTGCTGGGTCCATGTCCTCCTATTTTTTTGGATGCTGCTTGTCCCTAAGAGGTGTGACTTCCCATTTGCTGAGACAGGATATTGTCTGGAAGCATGACTCTCTCAAAAGAAGTGGTCTTCCTCTGTGCCAACTCTCTGTGGATTAAACCCATAGAAAGGTTACTATCTCCTATTATAGAGTATATCTTGCTTTGGGAGTTGTCTATGTGACACTCCCTTCCTCCCATTGGATTGAAATCTTCTGTTCTTTGTCCTTGTTTCTCCTGACCCATTCTTCTTTAGCTCCTCTTCTTGCTGAGAGATTACATGAGATACCTTCCTTTTGTTGTTTACCCAATCCTTTCTTTCTCCTTTTGTAACTTCTCAGTCTGCACTTTAGTCCCCAAAATTTCATCATTTTGCTTGTTTTCTCCATTGTTTTTCAGTCTCTTTTGCTGAATTTTCAGCCAGGTCAGGTTTGTTAACCTTGGGTGATTCCCCCAAGGCCCTCTCCTGGGCCCTCTTTTCTTCTTGCTTTATACTGTTTCACTTGGTCGTCTTATTGGCTCTTATTGTTTCAACTGTCATTTCTTTGCTGATGTTTCTCAGGTGTACTTGTGCAGCTTTTAACCTCTTTATCTGTAACTGCCTATTTTGAACTGGATGTCCCATGGACATCTTAAATTCAGCATGTTTAAAACTAAACTCATCTTTTCCTCCGAAACCTTTTTCTCTCCCTAACTTGCTTATTTCTGTGGAAGGGACCACCATCCTCTCAAGTTACCCTGGCTCAAAGCCTGGTTGACATTCTTGACTCCTTACTTTTTTCTTATAACCCTCAACTCCCCAATCCAAGCTGTTGCCAAGATTTTGCTTTCCCCATATCTTTTGTATACACCCCTTTCTCTTCTGACACTACCATCACCCTGGTGTCTAGATTATTGCAATAGCCTGTGGGTCAGTTTGCCTTCCACAAAGCTTTCTCACCACTCTAGTCAGCAGCCAGTGCTTAGGTTCAACATGTGACATCACCTCCCCCTAGTCCCCCACTTTCTACCTCCTTCCCCGCCTTACTAAATAAACTCCAATGGTTCCCTTTCACTCCCAGGATCAAAGATAAAATCATCTGTTTGACATTCAAAGCCTTTCATAACCTAACTCTCTCCCCTTCACCTTTCTAGTCTTCTTATACTTTATTCCCCCCTTCTGTGAATGCTGCAACCCAGTGACATTGACCTCCTTGTTTCTTCAACAAGATACTTCATCTCTAGTCTGTGTATTTTCACTAACTGTTCCACATGGTTGGAATTCTCTTCCTTCTCCTCCCCCACTCCTGCTTCCTTCAGGTCTTAATTAAAACCTCATATTCTGCAGGAAGCATCTCCTAGGCCTCTTTAATGCTAGTACATTCAGCCTATTCATTCAGAAATTCAGAAAATTCAGATTTTCTCATTTATCCTCTATATGACTTGTTTATACATAGTTGTTTGAAGGTTCTCTTCTCCATTAGACTGTGAACTCTTAAAGCAGGGACTGTGTTTCATCTTTCTTTGTAGCCACAGTGCTTAGAACAGGGGTGGGAATCTGTATCCTGGAGGCCACATGTGGCCCTCTAGGTCCTCAAGTTCAGCCCTTTGACTGAATCCAAATTTCACAGAACAAATCCTGCTAATAAAATGATTTATTCTGTAGAACTTGAACTCAGTCAAAAGGCTGCACCCAGTGACATAGAATGTCACATGTGGCCTTGGGGCTGCAGGCTCCCCACCCCTAGTCTAGAAATATAGGTGCTTAATAAATGCTTATTGACTTACTTGTGTGTGAATGGGGGAGGGGGCAGCGGTTTGAAGAGCTGAGTTTATAGTGTTAAAAGCCTGACCCTCAATTGTCATTTATTCTATTTTTTTTTAAGTTTTATTTTCATCTATAATCCCCTTGTATACTTTTAGAAAGAATTCTTTTAATGGTTCCTCTACTTCTGTTGCAACCCAATAGATGTCTTTAGCTTTCTTTCCTTTTGTCCTTTTCATAATGTCTATAGGTTCAGGTTTGTAGGATTGTCATTTTAGGTTGCATCTTAAGCTCCTTTCCTTTTCTGGATATGTTTTTGCAGTTTTTGGTGACTGGGGAATTGTTATGTTTTATGGATTGTGGTGAAGTTCATTTGAGATATGCAAACCTTAAAGTGTTATCTAATTACTTATTATTACTACTATTATTATTAGCAACTGAAGGAATCAGAAAAGGCAGATATAGCAGGAGTTCTTGTCCTGGAGTCTGTGAAATTGTTTTTTAAAAAAATTATTATTATTTTGATAACTGCATTTCAATATAATCGTCATCTTTGTAATATATGTATTTTATGTATTTAAAAACATTCTGAGAATGGGCCCATAGGTTTTACCAGACTACTAAAGAGGTTTATGACACAGCATCTTTTGAAAACCTTTGACATAGAAGGTGGCATTCAACTGAGTTTGGAAGGCAATAAGACATTCTAGAGACAAAGAGGAAGGGAGAGCATTCCAGGCCACTCACAGAGACCAAGAAGGAGACTCAGAAGGTAGGGGAGATTTGAGAAGAAAAGGTTTGGAATTGCATGTCTGGGAAGTGGAATAGAGAATAAATTAAGGAGAAATAAAGATTACCCTACCGGGGCTGGGGAGATTAGATAACAGATGAAGAAGCAAGTCCCTCCCCCTAAAACCTTCCCCCTGGGGTGGCTAGGTGGCGCAGTGAGTAAAGCGCCGGCCCTGGAGTCAGGAGGAGCCGAGTTCGGTTCCAGCCTCAGACACTTAACACCCACACAAAAAAACTAGCCGTGTAACCTTGGGCAAGTTACTTAACCTCAGTTACCCTCCAAAAGGCAAAAAAACCCAACAAACCAACAAAAAACCAAACCTTCCCCCCCATACAGGAAACAACATATGCCAAGCAAATCAAAACATCTTGACTCCTTTGACCACATCCTCTCCTTTAGAGCCTGTTGGAAACAGCCCAGGACCCTTACCCCAAGAACCCTGGGAATAGCAGGTACTTGGGTGGCACAAGTGTTTCAATAGAGTACACTGGACTTGGAGTTAGGGAGACTCGCGTTCAAATCCTTCCTCATATACTTTGACCCTGGGCAAGTCACATTTCTTCATGTATAAAAAGAGGATAATAAGTGATAATGATAAATATTGATAAATACAGATGAATGCTGTCATCATTAGCAACTTCCTGTACCTTACCTGTACATACCACAGTCCTGTTTCCGGCCCAGTCCCTGTAGCTCATTAAGGGAAGCAGTCAGACTTGGCAGGGCTTCTGCAATCCTGCCTCCTTAGTAGCCCTACCTACTAAACACTTGGAATAGAAATATTTTGCTCCCAAAGTTCTTGGAATTATCAAATGTTTCAACTTTGAAAATGGATATTGTTTTATTAGTAGAAGTGACATTAAAGGAAGATATGTGACCATCTGCTTTGTTGCTGTACCCTAAGGACCATGGGACTTTTTTATGGAACGTGTGCCTGAAACATTATGTGTTATCACTACTTATTAGAATTCAAGCTCCTTGCACATGAACTGTCTGACTTTTCTCTTTGTATCTCCAGTTCTAAGACTTTGTACATTATGTCATTTAGTCAAAACATAAATTTATAATGGACTTAGTCATCTTGCATATGTGATTTCTTCCAGCTTCATTCAATAGCAGAAGAGGAAAATGATGGAAGTAATCCAAGTTTGAGTTTTGGCAAATTGTTGATATCAATAGGACAGAGGGGATCAAAGAATTTCAGAGTATTGGGACAGTGTAGAGTACATCTAGCTATATATAGAGCCAAGGTCACCTATGAGAGTACTGAGAGATGGGAAGAAAAAGAATGGGTTAAGAAAGAGTTGGAATGACAGATTTATGATTTATAATAAAGGAATTTCAGAGGTTTTAATTGTGGAAGTAGGTGATCACAATATCAAGTATGTGACCATCTCTCCATATATATATAATGATTGAGGTGGATTGGAGGTGGTATTTGTGGGAGTTGAGAAGTTAGGTATTTGGAAGGGACATCAAATAATATAAACCCTAGTTAACAGCAGTTGTTGGGGTGAAGGAAACTGTGAACCAGGTATGGGATTTCTTGAGAAAGAAGGGAGAATGACCTGGGTCCAGTATATAGTTGCTAGGATCTGGACTGGATGATGTATTTGGATAGAGTTAAGCACTTTAAAGGCTGTAAGTTTGCTGGGTGGGTGAGAGAGAGAGAGAGAGAGAGAGAGAGAGAGAGAGAGAGAGAGAGAGTGTGTGTGTGTGTGTGTGGTGTGTGTGTTGGTGGAGAGATGCAGTGGGTGAAAAGTATAGCCAGAACTGGAAAGGGTGGCTAGGGATGCAGTCTAATGAGGAAAGCCAAGCCTCTGACTGCCAGAAGGAAGGTGTCTAAAATGAAGACAAGCCTGTTAAATATGGAATTGGAATTCCAGAGGGCACAGTGGAATGCAAAAGCATTTATTATGTACCAATCACTGTGTTAAGTGCTGGGAATACAGACAGAAAAATGAGAGTCTTCTTTCTGAGAGCTCATGTTCTAATTGGGGAGACAACACAGATAAAAGTTGAGCTTCAGGATGAATGAAAGTGTTTCTTTGGGTACAGTGGCAGGACTGAGAAGAAGTGAAAAGAACTGGAGTGGACATGGGAGAGCAGGACTAAGGTAGATAGGAATAAGAAATATTATCTTATTGTTTATTGTATATTATTATTGTTTAATCTTCTTACCTTCAAATCCTCTTTCAGATCTGTATTTGGGATGCATAGACCCTTGTGAGCATGAATAGAAATATAGAATGAAGTAGGCACGGGGTAGGGACTATCTCAGGGGTAGAGAAGCAGATATTTTTTTCTCATTTCTTCTCTTGTGTTCACCTGTTGTCTACGTGAACAGCAGAGATTTTCTCTACTTGAGGTATATTAGAAATTTCATTGCTTAGCATCTTCAGATTTATGTGGTTTCATGGAGTGGAAGTCTATCTTCAGAAAATTGTCTTAGCACCTTCATTCATTCTGATCTTTTATAGGTGCTTATAGAGCATCTCTTTGATCTTTATTCTAACGCCCTTATTCTAACAGCATCTTACTGTAGTCTCCTTTCATGTGAACATGCTTTAGTTGTATTCAGAAAGGCAGAGCAGAATAAAACATAGTTAAAAACATCTCTTCCTCTGGACTTAGTTTCATGAAATAGCTTATGTGAAATGCCCGATAACATTGCTTAGGATCACATACAACTTGAGCTTAATTTAGTCAGTGATGGGTTAATAAAAGGTGATTTTTTACCTTTTCCAGAGCGTGGTCTGAGCATCAGACCTAACCAGGTATTTTCCCTTGCCCACTTTCCTGTGTACTGGTCACTGGCCTTGCCAGAAAAGAAGTGTACTGAGTATTGTTTGCCTTCTAAAATCACTTAGGCAGCCATACATAGGACTAAGCTATGTGATATTGTATAGGTAACTGGCTCAATAGACTCTATAATAAGGTGGCATATTCTATGTTACCCTTCAGGGTACTTGGAACTAATACAATTTCTTTGTCAAGTGCCATTATATGAATCTGTGTTTTCATGTTTGTCACTTTCATTATGGTGTTACTTTTAGTGTCTTGTAGTAGCTTAATTGTAAATACTTTGTAGTCTGCTAGAAACTTTTTAAGAAGGTTGAGTCTATGAGGGTTTGCATCATTTATTAAACCTGAATGTTGCTACTTTGGTATTTGTGATATATGTGTCTGTGATGTTAAAAGCCTAATGTTGATAGAGCATCAAAATTAAGTTCAAAGACTAGTGTTGTGAAGTGCTCTTAGGATATAGAGCATAATATCTAAAGCATTGTGAATCTCTTTGAAATAGGAGTTTAAAATAGATTGAGCCAATCTGACTGGGTCTATTTTAAATCCCCATCTCAAAATAAAAGATAAAAAATGCATATTCCCTAGATGATGATCCGTAGTTGGACAGGCAGACCGTTTGCTTCGTGTGTGTGTGTGTGTGTGTGTGTGTGTGTGTATACAGTCTTGAGATCCACATTAGAGATGGACTATATAACAGGATTGAACAGGTACAAGAAGAAGGAAGAGGAGAGTTGATTTGATTATGTTTAAGAAATTTTGCAGAACTTTCAGTGATCTTAAGTTTTCTCCCATTGATGCTATGTAGTTACTAACTATTGTGTCCATGGTGATCTCTGCAGAATCAGAATCTTAGGTGATCCAAAGAACAGTGGGGAGATGCACAGTGGGGATGAGTGTAAGGCCATAGCGTAATACTAATGATGACTTGAATGATTTAATCAAAAGGTAGTATCTGTCAAAGAGATGAAATGAGAGTGAAGGATAGTAGATGAATAACCTGAGTGCCACACTGGTATATGTTAAAATAACCTTGTGTGTATTTTTTTTTTTGGAGGGCACTTGGGGTTAAGTAACTTGCCCAAGGTTACACGGCTAGTGTGTGTGTGTGTGTGTGTGTGTGTGTGTGTGTGTGTGTGTGTGTGTGTGTGTTAAGTGTCTGAGGCCGGAACCGAACTCGGGTCCTCCTGACTCTGGGGCTGGTGCTTTACTCACTGCGCCACCTAGCCGCCCAAACCTTGTGTGTATTGAAGAAAAAGACATGGACTAAGAATCACACAGAATGAGAAGGTATAGTGGTGTGGCATTTCATACTGATAGAGGGAATACCGACACTGGTGAAATTGTGACTCTTCTTTCCATTTCAAATGAAGCTTTACTAATATATCTTTCTATAATTAACAAATGATTTTTGAACTCCTCTTATGTTCAAGACATTTTGCTAGATTGCTCTCAGAGAGATTATGCTTCAGTTTGAGAAAACCATGCAGCTGGAGAGAATTCTGAAAGGCAGTGTAAGCTAAGTACTTGTTAAAATCCTTTTTCTTCAAGGTTTGGCCCACTAACAAGTAGTGTAGTATATAGTAGAAATTTAGTTAACTTCTTAGAGACTTCAGTTTCCTCATCTATAAAAATGAGACATTTGGATTATGCCCTTTCTAGCTCTTAACTTTCCTTCATTCCTGCCATCGTCCTGGAAGATCACTTCAATCCTGAAGTTCCCATTCCAGAGGCACCTTCTTCACTTGGGATTCTTCCTCTGCTTGGAGGGTGGAGGGCTCTTTTCAGAACCACCATTGAAGTAGGTTCTTTATTTCCCACCAGACTGCACTCCTTTGGACTTCTCCATCATTTTTTGGCTGATGGGCAACTTCTTCCTGCCCATGTCTTCCTTGAAGGCAGAGACTGTCTTTTTGCTTTTATTGCCAGTGCTTAGTTCTGTGCCTGGTGCAGAATATGCACTTGGTGGTTGTCTGGCCTCCATGTTATGTCTTCTCTGAGCCTGTTATCTGAAATGGATGATGCCTCCATTTCCTCAATTCTTCATAGAATATTTTGTCTTGGTGTCCCCCTTTGCAGCTATCACAGTTCACATTGTGTGTGTGTGTTCATACATGTGTGTGCTAGCACGCTGTATCTTGCCTGTTTGATAAGTCATTTCCTTGAGGGCAAGAACAGTGCTATTTTTATGCTTGTATCCTCATTAGGGGTCAAAGTAAGGAACAGCCTTGCAGTGGAGAGAGCACTGGATTTGGAGTCTGGAAGCCCTGAGTTCATATCCAGCCTCAGACATGTCCTCACTGTGTGATCTTGTCACTTCACCCCTTTCCACTTCAGCTTCCTTGTCTCTCAGGGTTGTTTTGTGGATCAAATGAGTTAATTTATATAAATAAAGTGTTTTATAAATGGGATGAGGAGAAGAAAGAGGATTATCATCCTGTAATGGTGAAAGTCTGTTAGGTGAAGAGAAAACCCATCTACTACAACATTCCTAATAAGATTTGTAGGAACCATTTGCAGAGAGAAACAATGAGAAATAGGAGAACAATGTGTGCAGTGACTATGATAGTGTGAACAATAACACTGAGTCTAGTAGCAAAAGGAAAGGCATTTCCCTCCTCTTGATGGGGAGATGGTTGCTTGTGAATGGTTACAAGGGAGGGTTTAAGGAACAAGGTATATTGGGAAATAACTAGCGCTAAAAACAACTGTCTATGGCTCCTTGTTATCCCCTCTGGAGAAATATTTTTTTTAAATAAATTTTAAAATTATAAGCAAAATTAGAATTTTTTAAAAATGAGAATGTGATGAGCTGAAAAGAATTCCACAAATACCAGATTATATAAGTAATGAGAAAAACAAATTGCTGTGAAACTTTGTACGAATTAAGCTTTCTAAAACACATGCTAATGGAAATCTAACAAGTGGAAAATATTTAAAAACCACTTAATCTGGAGCAAAATCTATCTAGAAGTAGTCATTTAAAAAGGCCAAGATGTCCCACTGCATCCACGGTCATTGCCAATCATCTTGACTTATGTCTTGCCACTGGATTCAGATGACTGCGGAGGAAAGAGTGAGGCTGATGACTTTGCACAGTTCTGCCTCACTTAAAACCAATTCACTTGCAAGTCAAGACATCACCCTTCTAGTGGTCCTCTTCAGGAAGAAAGGACAAACAATAATCTGTGAGTGATAGTAGCAGCCTCCTGGTTACCCAACTGGCCAGTTCCAGTTGGGCAGTGCTGCTATTTCCTTCTCTTCCTCCTTCTTCTCTGTCTTTTCCTCTTCTTCCTCTGTTCACATGGGGAGTCTTACACTTATATGCAGATGCTATCTTGCCACTGGACTTCAGTGACTCTGGAGGAGAGAATGAGGCTGATGACTTTGCACAGCTCTGCCTGTTCATGCATAAGTCAGGACATCAGCGTCATTATGTAATTGGTCCTCCAGGGCCACACAGCTAGTAATTCCATCCTGGATTACTCCAACTATCTGCCTCTTCTGCTTCTGCTCACCATTCTGGTATCTCTGCCAAGAAAATCCCAAATGGGGTCAAGAAGAGTCATGCACAACTAAAAGGAGAGACAACACACAAAGGGAGGCAGAAAAGCAGGATCCGGAGAGATCAAGCCCAGGGGAATCTTGTTCCATGGAGGAGAAAACCAGGAAACCAGGCAGAGCAGCAGATGCAAAGTAGAGAGAGTTGAGAGCCAGGTTTTTGCCCTCTATAAAGGAAGGTATTGGGAGAAGTTTGCTCTGCCCTGCAGCCCTCTGAGAGGGGCTATGGAGAAATCATATACCTAACTCTTCCACATGGCAACTCTAGATACTTGAAAACAGTGGTCCCCCCAAATCATCTTTCAAGTGTCATCATTTCCTTTAATCACAGAATAAAAAAATTCTAGAGTTGGAAGGGACTTCATCTAATCTAACTCATATGTAATTAGTCATCAAGCATTTATTAAGCATCTGCTATATTCCAGGCACTATGCTTCTCACTTGGAATACAAATACAAATGTGAGAATCCCTGCCTTCAACAAGCCCCAATTCCACTGGGTGGATACAAAATAGTCACAGGTAAATACATTTAGGATATGCAGTCAATCAAATAAGTACTTATTAATTGATAGGGTCCAGAAACTCTGGGCTTTATTTACTTATGGCTTTTTTTTTTTTGCTTCTTTTTTTTTGGGGGGGGGGAGGTGGCACTTAATAGATAGTTTTTTGTAAGATTTTGAGTTTCAGATTTTTCTCCCTCTTTCCTTCCCTTCTTTCCCTCCTCCCCAAGACAGCGAGCAATCTGATATGTTATACACGTACAATCATGTTAAACGTATTTCCACATTAGTCATGTTGTGAAGAAAGCATCACAACAAAAGGGAAAAACTCTGAGAAAGAAAATGAAAATAGCATGCTTCTATCTGCATTAGAACCCCATAAAGAACCCCATAGTTCTTTCTCTGGATGTGGATAGCATTTTCCATTACAAGTCTTTTGGAATTGTCTTAGATCATTGAGTTAGCTGAGACGAGCTAAGTCTGTCATAGTTGATCATTGTACAGTGTTGCTCTTAATGTGTACATTGTTGTTCTGCTCACTTCATTCAGCATCAGTTCATGTAAGTCTTTCCAGGTTTTTCTGAAATCTGCCTGCTCATCATTTCCATTACATTCATATACCACAACTTGTTCAACCATTCCCCAATTGATAGGCATTCCCATGATTTCCAGTTCTTCACCTCCACAAAAAGAGCTGCCATAAATATTTTTGCACATGTGGGTCCTTTTCCCTTTTTTATGATCCCTTTGGGATACAGACCTAGAAGTGGTACTGCTGAGTCAAAGAATATGTACAGTTATGATTGCTCTTTGGGCACAGTTCCAGATTGTTCTCCAGAATGGTTGGATCAGTTCTCAGCTTCAATAACAATGTAGTTAACATTTATAATTTTCCTTTTCTGTCACATTAGTCAGTCTGATAAGTGTGAGGTGGTACCTCAGAGTTGTTTTTAATTTGCATTTCTCTAATCAGTAGTGAGTTAGAGCATTTTTCATGTGACTATAAATAGCTTTAATTTCTTTATCTGAAACTTTCCTGTTCATATCTCATATCCTTTGACTATTTATCAATTGGAGAATGCTTTGTATTCTTATAAATTTTGGCTTAGTTCTCTATATTTGAGAAATGAGGCTTTTATCAGAAACACTGCCTGTAAACTTTTCCCACTTTTCTGCTTTCCTTCTAATCTTGGTTGCATTGGTTTTGTTTGTTTAAAACCTTTTTAATTTAATGTAATTAGAATTATCCGTTTTGCATTTCTTGATGTTTTCTGTCTCTTTTTGGTCATAAATTCGTCCCTTCTCCATAGATCTGAGAGGCAAACTATTCCTTGTCCTCCTAATATCACCCTTAATGTCTAAATCATGTACCTATTTCAAGCTTATCTTAGGATAGGGTGTGATATGTTTGTTTGTGCCTAGTTTCTGTCATACTATTTTCCAATTTTCCTGGTAGTTTTTGTCAAATAGTGAGTTCTTATCCCAGAAGCTGGAGTCTTTGGGTTTATCAAACAGTAGATTACTATAGTCATGTACTACTATGTCTTGTGTACCTAATATATTCCACTGATCTACCACTATTTCTTTGCCAGTACCAAATAATTTTGGTGATTACCACTTTATATATTATAGTTTTAGATCTGGTATGGCTAGACCACCTTTCTTTGCTTTTTTCCCATTAATTTCCTTAATATTCTTGATCTTTTGTTTTTCCAGATGGATTTTATTTTTTTTCTAGCTCTTTAAATTGACTTTTGGTAGTTTGATTGGTATGGAACAGAATAAGTAAATTTGATAGAATTATCATTTTTTAAATATTTGTTCTGCCTACCCATGAGCAATTGATAATTTTCCAGTTGTTTAGATTTGATCTGACTTTCTACCATATCTGAAATGCACAACTTTCTGATTTTCACCTTAGAATCCCTGACTTTCTTCAAAGTTTAGGCAAAAAGCTGTTTTCTACATGAGGATTTCTCTGATCTTTCCAATTGCTAAGGCCTCCTTACCCCCAAATATTTGTGCCCCTCCACTTTACTTTGTTTATGTCTTCTCTGCACTTATATGTGTATATTTGTTTCTCCCAACAGAATATAAATTCCTTGAGGGCAGGGAATATGTTTATATCTCCATTTCTTGGATCATAGTTGTTGTTCAGTCTTTCAACTATATCTGACTCTTCATGACCCTGTGGACCATAGCATGACAATACTTACATGGGGGTTTCTTGGCAAAGAATGGTTTGCCATTTCCTTCTCCACTGGATTAAGACAGATAGTGGTTGATTTGCCCAGGATCATACAGCTCAAAGTGTCTGAGACTAGATTTGATCTCAGGTCTTCCTGACTACAGACCCAGCCACTGAGCCATGTAGTTGCCTCCTAGATCATAGTAGGTTCTTTATTAATGCTTATTGATTCATTCTTTCTATGGAAAGCTCCATAGACATGGAGACTTCTGTATAGAAGAGTTTGGGAATGCCTTTTTATTGTACTTTAGGGATACTCAAAGTTCCAACAATGAAGCATTTTGTGATAATAATAATAATAATAATAATAATAACAACAAATGCCCCAAATCTCAACTGCGAGGAAACATTTTTTTTTTTGTCCAGAGTTGTATCTTTTGACTTAGAGCCCATTCTGGGGCTAATAAGAAAGTATCTTATGCTGTGAGAAATGTTATTGCGTATATAGGTTGTCCCAAAAGTCTTAGTGGTGTTTTAAACTGAAATAGCTTAAATTAAATAATTTTTTTTAAATGAGAATTGAATTCTCTTCTTCCTTTCTCCCCCAATGAGAAAGCAAGAAAAATATAATCCATTACAATTATCTGTAGTCATACAAAACAAATTCTCTCATTAACCATGTCCTCCCCAAAATGAAGCAAAATAAGAGAAGAAAATATGCCTCATTCTGTACTCTGAAACCATCAGTTCTCTATCTGCAGATGGATAACATGTTTTGTTATGTGTCCTCTGGAAATATGGTTGGTCGTTGTGTTGATCAGAGTTACTAATTCTTTTTAAGTTGGTTATCTTTACAATAGTGTTACAATTATATAAATTGTTCTTATGTTCTACCCTCTTCACTTTGTATCGGTTCAACCAAATCTTCCTAGATTTTTCTGATACTCTCCCCTTCATCATTTTTAATAGCATAATATTCTTTTATATATCATAACTTGTTCAACTGTTCCTCAATTGATGATTGTTCTGCAATTTCTCATTCTTTGCCATCACAAAAAATGCTGCTATAAATATTTTCCTACATGTGGATCCTTTTCCTGTTTCTTTGATTTCTTTTGGGTATAAATCTAGTAGTAGTATCACTGGGTCAAAGTATATGTGCAGCTTTTTGGATGTAGTTCCAAATTAAGTAGCTTAAGTTTTTACTTTCTATTACCAAAAACAAAAAATCAAAAGGAGAAAGAGTTTCTGTATTCAGGGGGCTTACATCCTACCGGGAGGCGTCTATTCATGTTGATGACAATCTCTTTAACACCCTGACCTTAACTTCTCCAGTTAGTAAGTTGTTCATCCCACTTCAGAATACACTATCCTAGTCATACTTCACAATTTAGCATCTTTACCACCTCTAAGAATCTGAACTTTGAAATTCCATCTTCTGACCATAGCCTTTCCTCTTAAAAAAAATAATTACTATCTTTTCTTTTTCCTTCACTTTCATTTCCAGTTATATTCTGCTTTCCTCTCTCATACAGTTCCCTTATATACCAAGCTATCCCTTGTAAAAAAAAAAAAAGGAAGGAAGGAAGAAAACAAGGGGAGGGGGGAATAAGGGAGTAGGGCAGCAAAACTAACCAGCACATTTACTGAATATGACTGTATATTCAGGGTTCCCTGCACATTGTCCCTTCATCGCTGTGAAAAAGGTCATTATAATTACACATCATGTAGGATTGTGGTTTTTTTCCATTTACACATGCTATTTTCTTGGTTCTTACAACATAAATTATTATAGGTTAAAGTTGGAATGGACTTCAAAGACTACCTAGTCCAAACACTTCATTTTACAGATGGAGATAACTGAGGCCTGAGGAGGTTAAGTGATTTGTTGAAGGTTACATAGGTAGTAAGAGTAAAAGAAAAGATATGAACCACAGTTCTTGAACTTTTGGGAGTCAATTTTCTTTCTATTTCACTCTGTATCAGTTCATCTAAATAAGGTATTCATTGATCTTATGTAGAAATACTCCATTATGTTTATGTACCACAGTTTGTTTAGCCATTTCCCAATCAGCGGACACTGGAAAAAAGTACTCCTATAAATATTTTGGTGTATATGGAGCCTTTCTTTTTGTCAGTGATCTGTATATGCCTAGCAGTGGGATGACAGACTGAAAGGGTATGGCCTCAAAGGGTATTCTTTAACATAATTCTAAATATATGAATTAGACTAACTCACAACTCTGACAATACTGTATTTGTTTGTAGCTCCTCTACATTGTCTTAACCATTTTTGGAAATTTTCTGGTTTTGAGGTGAGCACAACTTCCCCATTCTTAATAAATGCTTATTGAATTGAATTTGTCAATCTCCCTCTGGTGAAAGTACAGATTGATGAAAATATAGTCATGAATGATACCTTTATTGAAATATTAGTAGCTTACTAAACTTCTAATTAGACAGCTCTGGATAGAGTTCAGTGATAAATGTTACAGTAACATAATATAGCTAGAATGTACTTTTTTCCTCCTTAAATTTCTCAGTAGTCATCTGTTTTGTTTGCTTTTTTGGTTATTGTTGTTTAGTCATTTTCAGTCAGCTTGCTGGGCCCTCTGATGGATGTTTGACAACACAGTATGTGAAGCACTGAGTTGACCCTATTATTTAGTCATGTCCAACTCTTCATGACTTCTTTTGGGTTTTTTTTTTTTTTTGGCAAAGATATTAGAGTGCTTTGCCGTTTTCCTTCTCTAGCTCATTTTACAGATGAAGAAACTAAAGCAAATAGGGTTAAGTGACATAGCTAGTAAATGGTGGAGGTTGGATTTGAACTCAGGAATATGAGTCTTCCTGACTGCAGGCCTGGCGCTCTATTCACTAGCCTAGTTTTTCTGGCTGGAGCCTTTTCTCTCTCTCCATTGTACCTCCACATCCCACCTCTTCTTTGGAATAATCCATGTTGGTCCTCATTGAGACTTTGTGGATCAAGAAAGTGGCCTGACAGAATTTACAGAGCTTCTCAAAAATTTTCTCTTTCCTGGTTAGTAATATGGGTCATCCACTATTGCTTTTATGGTGCTCTTTCCCTTTTGTCATCACTTTTTCTCCTAGAATGCCTTTTCATAGTGTCTGTGGTGGCTTCAGTAATATTCTCCATATAACCAAAATATGTGTCTAACATTAATGACTGAATGATTTCAAGGCACCAAGAGAATGTTTTCCTCGGCTTTACTTTCTGTTGATTAAGCTCTTTTCTTTCACATGGGTTTTGGTGAAGTAAAATTCCAAATCAATAAACTTAATTTAAACAGTACCTAAGGTAAAGCACTAAAGTACTTGGGGAAAAAGCAGATGACTGTCAGTGCTAGAATGGCAAAAAGCTTGTCCTGCTCAGTGGCCTTTTAAGGAGGTAAGACCACTTATTCTGTTGCATTGTGTGGTAGTGCATACCTCCAGTACCTGTTCCTGAGGCTTAGGCTGGTGAATTTCGTGAGTTCAGAAAGTTCTAAGCTGCAGGAAGACTCAAGAAGTTTATATCTGTACTGTCTGGCACCAAGATGATGAGCCATCCCTGAGCTGTGGGAAGGAGATGGGGGAATAGGGGGTGGAGTGGGGTGACAGAGCTGTGTAAGTGGAGGAGTAGCCCAAATTGAACTGGTCCAAATCATGAATGGAAGCTCATCTACAGTAGGGTCAAGCTCATGACTGGTCCTTGTACTTCCAGCCTGTGCAGGATAAGGAGATTCAGTTTCTTCCTCCATCTAATTTTGTCCTTTTTTTCAGCAATGTAGTGTTTCTTTACCATGCTCTGGGCCAGGGGTGGGGAACCTGTGGCCCCCAAGGCTACTTCAGGCCACACCTGCTCTGGGAAATACCAGAGAAATCCAGCTGGCTCAATTCTGTTGATAAAGGGGAGAGATTGATACATATATTTGGAAAGGAAATAAAAGTGGGGGTGTAGGAAAGGGAGAATTGGGGAAATTTGTAGAAGCAACCTTCAGAGCATGAAGTTCTGAAGGTTAGGATCAAGAAAGTAGTATTTATGGTGTCTCTCATTTATGAATCTGCCTCAGCAACACTGGCTTCTTGAGGTAAGGGAGATCTGTAGTATGATCTTCATCCTCCTTCCTCTGCTTTTAATTAAGAAAAGGGTATGGTCCTTTCCATACCGTCTCCTGCTGCTCAAGGAGCCGGCCGCCACCATAAATGACACTGTAACCATCAGAACCAGGAAGTTCATGACAACCAGACTTCTTCAGCGCAAACAGATGGTTATAGATGTCCTTCATCCTGTAAAGGCCACAGTGCCTAAGCCTGAAATTCGAGAAAAGCTAGCCAAGATGTACAAGACAACTCCAGACATCATTTTTGTCTTTGGATTCAGAACCCATTGTGGTGGTGGCAAAACATCAGGCTTTGGCATGATTTATGATTCCTTTGAGTATGCAAAGAAAAATGAACCAAAGCACAGACTTGCAAGGCATGGCCTGTATGAGAAGAAAAAGACATCAAGAAATGATGAAATGATTAATCAGAATGAAGAAAGTCAGGGATACTGCAAAGGCAAATGTCGGTGCTGGCAAAAAGAAGGAATAAAAGGCACTATGGATTTTGTTTATCTGTGAAGATAATTTTTCACCAGACCATGAATAAACTATGTAAAACTAAAAAAAAAAAAAAGGGTATGGTAATAATAAGTCAAGTAACATTCCCTTGCTTTTTCCCTTTGCATTTCCCCGAGTCCAGTATTATGTGTTGAAATAAGAATGATCAAAGTTTTGTAGAATGGGACTTGCCTGGAGAGTGCCTGAGGATGGGAAATGCTATTGATTTGCAGAAAGGAAACTTGGGAGGAGATTCAGTCAGTGAGTGGTAGGTGAGGTATATACAGGCTTTCAGGCACCAAGACCACTTGACAGTTTGCCACCTTCAGGTGGGGCTTTTGTGCAGGATATGCTGAGAGAACCAGACCACTGACTGCCCTGTGGCTTTTTTTGAATCTAGAAATCTGGATTAGAGTGATGAACCTGAAATTAAGGTGAAGCAGTGAGTGATTTTGCTGGAATTCAAAATGTAGCTATTGACTAGAATTGTAGAACTGTGCCTGCTGGATTAGTCATTATGTTAGTTATTGCCTCATTTTGGATACTAGCAATTGAAGGACCTAAATATTCATTTCTCATGCCTTAGTGGGTTAATCAAGTTTGTATGTTTGTCCTGGTATTCAAGAAGCATCTTATTGTCTGGGCATAGACTAATCTCTTCTCAGTAGGAGTAAATGGGTTTCCTTTCCTCTGGCATTGTGGGTCCATAATGGATGAACTACCTTTTCCACTAAATGCTGTCTCAGACTGGATTGAGAGAGACTTTGTTTTTGAGAGAATGCTCCAGCAGAAATTCGATCTTCTGTTTTGAAAGTGGTGGATCAAATCTTGATCTTGGTTTGAAATGAAGATCTGTGAGAGAATTACCGATTAGTTTTAATAACATGGGCATCTGAACAGTGAATTCTGTCATTGATATAGGATGTGAGAGGGAGACAGATATGTTTTCCTGCTAACTTCCTCAACCTGTACCCTGAGTTAAGCAGTGTGAAGTGAAGTCTGGCATTTGGTGATCATCACTGGTACTGTGGCTCATCCATATTGAAAAGACCCACAAAGACAGGAGAACAATTTTCATTTGTGCCTAAACACACCAGGGAAGCTTCTTCTAAATCCCTTCATCTTTCAGAAATGAAAATTGATTTCAGGTGACACAGGCACAAAAGAAAAGTTATGTTTAAAATGTGAAGATCTACTGTGAAAAGTACATATTTTAAAAATATTTGTAACTAGGGTTTAGGAAAGTGTTTGCTTCCCTCTTTTAGGGAAGCTGTGTAGTCAGTTCTTGAGGGTATATTCAGCTTTCTTGACACTGTTTAATTCTCCTGTCGTAGCAGAGCAGTATTGGCATGTCACATTGGCAATGTCAGGTGACATTGGCACGCCACCTTTCAGATTGAAAGGTGTTGTTAGTCTGTTAGGAGACATGAGGAAGGGATCCCTGAAAGAATGATCTCAACTACCTTCTTCTCTTCTCTGGACCCTCCCCCCACCCAATACCATTACCCCCTACCCCCCCCCCCCCCCAAAAAAAAAGAAAGAAAAATGATGTTATGGTAAGAAAAAAGTCTGGGATTGGGGTGGAGGGGTAGGGAAAGAGAAAGGATAGGTAAATTTATCCTTCAGGCAGAAAAAAACTTTTAGATTAGGGTATGTCTGTCTGCCACAAATGGACAGATTTGTTCTGCCTTGCCCTTGGCAATCAGTCAATCACTTTTCTTTTCCAAGAGCAGCAAGCAGGGTGTTTCTTTGGTGCTCAACCAAGGGGACAGATATTTTAGGCCAGTTGGTTCTGGAGTGAAACATGTTAACTTATTTATTGTCTATTATATTCTTTTCCTTTGGTTATGGTGCTCTGTTCCTTGTTGTTTCAACCAGGGGCCATGAGTCTCTTTCTGGATTGTCTTTTGGGGCAGTAAATGTTGCATTGTAGCATAATAGTTAAGCAGTTCTTTATTCTGTTTATGCCTCTCTCAGACTCATTGACTATGGTTGATTTTAAGTACATGTGCTGAAAATAAAAGGGGTTTGTATTCATCCTGGGAGCATGAATTTGACTTCCATGATCCCCTATATGGGATTTAAAAGAAAAGAGCATAGGTTTAGAAATAGTATCTTGACACATCTAACTTGATATCACAGTTTTTTCTATTGAATTAAATTTCTTATTTTGAAATAGTGCATGATGTTGTTAATGCTCTCTTTAGATAAATTATAATAGTTTGACTCCTGCACACACTGGGAAGTTATTAGAAATCCCCCTTCTTCCTTCATTGCTTCCTTATCAGGGCCCCAGCCACAGATTTCCTTGACTCAAAATTCCTCAATCATCTCTGATCCTTCTTAAGATAGGATACAATGAATCTCAAGGTGAAGAATAACTTTGTATTTTTAAAAGGAATGACTTTAATTTATAATGCCAGTTAGACTTTAGAGCAGGAGTTCATAACTTCTTTGCGTTATCATGGACCTTTTTGGCAGTCTGGTGAGGTCTGATTTGAACTCAAGTCCTCCTGACTCTAGGGCCAGTGCTCTATTCACTGCTCCACCCAGCTGCTCCTCATTCCACTAATCTTAACAGATTGCTGGCAATATCTCATGAAGACAATTACTTCTGTCTGGCAACATGTAATAGTAGACAGTGTGTTGGACTTTGAATTAAGAAGACTATGGATTAATATTCTGCTTCTGATGCTTACTACCTGTGTCGCTTTTTGTAGTTACTAACTTCTCTAGCCTCACATTCTTTATTTGTAAAATATACCCTCCTCCCCCCTTCCTGCCTTGGGTGGTTATGAAGTTGAAATAATTGTTGTGTAAATGAATCACTTTTCAAAACTTTAAATAATTTGTTTTAATTTTTTAAATAATAAAATAAATTTTAATACAAAGTTTAATAATAATAAACAATATAAATAAAATAATTAATAAAAGTAAAATAATTTAGTTTATTTTAAATAATTTATTATTTAAATAATGATAATGACATTATTTAGCACTTGAGCTGTTACGTAGTGATTATCTTATCAATGATGTTGCAGAATAATAGTGTGAGGTAGTACAAGTCTCTTTTACTACACTGATGAGTTATAGAGAGTTTAATACAGTAAGCATTTATTTTGTACCAGCTATGTGTATACAATAAGAATAAAATTCAGTACAACAAACATTTATTAAATAGCATATCTTGAGGAGCCCCAAGCAATATAACTTAATTCACTTCCACATCACTCCACTCTCATTTTGTTCTGCCTTGCCCTCCACTTGATACCTACCTGCCTTCCCAGCACCTCTTTATGTTTTGTTTTCTTAGCACTTAGCACAGTGCTTGATACTTAATAAGTACTTAATAGATACTTTGCCTGTTAAGTGCCTTTTAATAAATACTTCAGTCTGTTAAGTGCCTTTTACAGGTCAGAAACCAAGCTGGGCACTGAAATTATAAAACCAAAATGATAGCTCCTGCCTTCACAGAGTTAACAGCATTGTGTACAAGTCAACATTAAAAAAAAAATGTACAAAGTAACTAATGTGACCAGAGATTTGGGATATGAATTTATTCCCTTTTTATCAACTTAAAAAATTTGTCTGAATCTAGAAATTGCCTGTTTTGTATGCTTCAGTGATCTCATCAATATGATTCTTCCCTCCTACAGTAAAGATTGACTTCTCTTGTTTATGTACTTCCATAAATTCTCTGAGGGATTTACTCTCAGGAAATTGTGCTGGGAAGCTTCACTCTAGGAGTAACAGTGTATCTAGTAGTCTTTTTATGTAGGTAAGGGCTGCGGGCCCCTGGTACAGAGCAAACACTGATTTCATTACTACCAAAATGGTTGCCTATGGCTCACTAGAATCTTATTGGAGAGTGATAATAAAATGAAATGGTCTTCTACTGTCCCAGATTAGTGACTTTTTCACTGTCTGCCAGTAACTTTGACCTTCTCAACTGCTCTGATCACCTGAATACTTGAGCAGCTGGTAAAGTTATGATATTTGCAGATGACAATAAGATTGAAGGTTAACTAACACATTGAATGACAGAATCAAGATTCAAGACTATCTTGATGAAATTAAGTAGGGATAAATATTAAAGTGTTATACTTTAGTTTAAAAAATCACATTTCTAGAGTGAGAGAGACATAGAGAGCTTTCATCCCATCTGAAAAAGATCTAGGAGTTTTGTATGCTCATTATGATTCAGTAATATATGTCAAACCCCCCCCCCCCAAAAAAAAAAAAAAAAAAAACCTAAGAAGCATTCTCATGCTACTTTAAGAGAAGCAGCACAACTTCCGGGAATACGAAGACAATAGTCCCTCATTAGACCTCACCTGAAATCTTTTGTTCAGTTCTGACTGCTATGATTTAAAAAGGATTTTGATAATCTGAAGAGTAACCAGAAGAGTGCAGCCAGGATGGTGAAGGACCTGGAGTCTGCCACACAAGCAGTGATTGATGGAGAGGGGTGTGTTTTACATGGAGAAGAGAAAAAAAGTCCATCATGGCAGATGTGATAAACTGTTTAGTATATGAAGGACTGTCATGTAAGAGGGATTGGATTTATTTGGCCCCAGAAGGTATAACAGGATTAATTGGTAAAAGTTGCAGATTTAGAAGAGACAAATTTAGGCTTGATGTCAGGGGAAATTTTCAAACAATTAGAGTTTCCCGAAAGTTCTTGAGAAGTGGTGGATTCTCCTTTCCTTCAATATCTTGGTGATAATTGGTTTCTCTTGGTTATCTTAACAGTTTTCAATAAATTCAATCACAATCTCTTTGAAAATGACTCCCAGGTTCATATATCTGGTTCAGATATCTCTTTGGACCTCTAGTCTCTTATTGTCAACTTTCGGCTGGCCATCTTCACCTATAGGAATCTTAAAGTTATCATGCCCCAAAAGGAAGTCAAGTCAAGTTAACAAGCATTTAGAGAGTAAAGCCTGATTGTTCTAGGCTCCACCTCAGAATTGTGGCTTCAAGAGGAACTCACTAATGGGAGAAGGGGGGAACAAAGGGATAAAGGGCAGTTAAAGCAAGATGGCAAAGTCCAAAGAATGAAACATGGCCCTGGTTTGTACTTCAAAATGGAGGTTCCAGGAGGAATATGACAGTGGAAGAAGGGGACTGTAGATGATAGAGGGGGAGAGGGAAGGCAACTGAAGTATAGTGACAGAGTCTAGAGAGTGAAATTGTCATCATCCCCCTGAAACTCACCCATTCTCTCAACTTCTCTGTTTATGTTGAGCGTACTGTCGTCCTTTTAGTCATCCAAAAACTTTTTTCCCTCATCATTTGTCATATTTGTTGCCAAATCCTTTTGACTTTTATCTGCAAAATATTCTTCATCTCTTGTCTCTTTTTTACTCCACTGTGGTAGTTCAGGTACTTAGCACATATTGCTCAGACTAATAGTCTTCTAAATGTTCTTGTTTTTTCGGTCTTTCTCTTCTAGTAGCTGATCACCTTGTTGCCATGCTCCAAAACCTTCAGTGGTTCTGTTTGTGCCTCCAGTACACATAAGAGTTTCTTAAGTTTGATTATTCTTGTTGTTAAATACTTTTATTTCTTGTTTTTTATATAACCTTTATTTCCAAATAAAATGCTTGTTCCTCTGCCAAACCAGCTATCCATTGTAATGAATATTAAAAAGAGAAAGAAGGGGAAACAGTGATTTAGGAAAGCTGTCACCTGTCTGTTGATACATCAAATATTCCACATCCATAAACCACCCATCCTTAAAGGGAGAGGGAGTGCATTTTTAATTTTTTTTAGTTCTTTTCTGGGGCTTAAGCTTGATCATTATTGTTGCACAGTATTCAGTGTTTATGCTTGCATTGCTATCTTAATTGTGTAGATTCTTTTTCAGGTTCTGTTTATTTTACCCTTGATCAGTGCATATAAAACCTTCCTGTTCTAGCCTGCCCTTCAAACCAGATTTCAAAATATTCCTCTTCACAGTCTAGATCATCTTGGATATTTTTGATCTTTTAGGTGGCAAACTGGATGCCTTTATCTCAGTTCTTATACTTCTTTACCTATTCTAGTATTTCAGTACTTCTCCCCCTTCTCTTTCTTGATACTGTCTCCTCCCTGGGTTCTAATTATCAGCTATGTGCGGATGATTTATATTATATCTAGTCATAGTCTCCTAAGCTCTAGTCCCACATGACCACAGCTTCCTGTTGGACATTTCAAATGAAAAATTCCGTTACCATCTCAAATTCGACATGTACAAAATAAAAAATCATTTTTATCATTTCCAAAACCGTTCTTCTTCCACAATTTCTATTAAGGGGTTAAGGATTTCACCATCCCTCTGGTTATCAACATTCTCAACCTTAATTTCATCCTTTATCCATCACTCATCTCACATAGCAAAAACTCCACAACAGCTTTTTTTGTGGTAGCTGATATATTCTATTATATGCTTGTACACAGTTTGTTTAGTTATTCCCCATTTGATCGGAATCTGATTTATTTCCTCTTCTTTGCTTTTACAGAAAAGTGCGCATTTAAAATTTTGGTATATATGAGCCCTTTCTATTTTGGATCTCATAGAGTTTATTTTCAGTTTACATAAATAAGTCAATTTGTGGAGGGAGAGAGCACTAGGAGTTAGGAAAGGCTTCTCCCGGAAAATGGCACCTGATCTGCTTGAAGGAAGCTAGAGATTCTAAGAGGCAAACATCAAAATAAGCATGTTATGGGGGACAGCTTGTGCAAAAGAACCAGGAGGTAAGAGAGGGAGTGTTGAATTTGGGGAGCAATAAGGGGGTCAGTTTAGCAGGAATATAGCATGGATCGAGGATGAGGATATAGGGTTAGAAGGGTGGAATAGGTCTAGAAAGGGCATCTGGAGTCAGTTCATGCAGGATTTTAAATTCTACTTTTAGTAGTTTATATTTGATCCTAAAAGCTATAGGGAGCCTCTGAAGCTACTTGATATAAGGCAAATGTAATAGTTTATTAATTCCTCAAATGCAGGGACTGTTTTGAGTTTTCACTTTATATGTTACCAATCTGTCTGTCAATTTTATTATCTTCATGATATCCCTTGTATATGCTCCTTTCTTTTCTCTGACACTGCCCTGGTCCAGGTCTCATTGTCTCATGTCTGGACTGTTGTAATAGCCTTCTGATTGGCCTCTCTTGTCTCACATTCCCACTCTAGTCCACCTTCCAGTCAACTGCAAAAGCTCAGGTATAACTGTGTCTGCCTGTCACACAAGACACACGCACACACACGCATGTACACACACACACCACATACTCTCAGTAAACTCCAATGGCTCTAGCCTGACCACACTCACTCTCTTCTCAGTCTTCATGAACTTTACATTCCAATGATATTGGCCTCTTTGCTGTTTCTTGAATGAATGCACTCTGTGCATTTTCATTAGTTGTCTCCCCATGTCAGGAATGCTCTTTCTCCTCATCTTCGACTCTTTGACTTTCTTCAAGACTAAGCTAAAATTCTGCTTTCCACAAGAAGTCTTTCACATTCTCTTTAATGTTAGTACCCTTACTCTGAGATTGCCTCCAATTATCCCATATCTATCTTATTTGTATGTAGTTTGCGTATTGTCTCCCCAAGACTTGCTTTTGCCTGTCTTTGCATTCCCAGTGTTTAGCACAATGCCTGACACATACAAGCTAATGTTATATTTCTTGATCTGATTTGATGTGCACAGTGACTTATACATAGTAGGTTCTGAATGAATATCTTTTCAGGTTACTGAAAGTTGACACCTAGTTAACACCAACTTTGACCAAGTTACATGGTCAAATACTTGCTTTAGGAATATTATGTGGACAATGGATCAAAGGGGAAGAGATTGGAAACAGGGAGACTAATTAGGAGTTTTATAGTGGGAGGTGGAGCCAAGATGGCAGACTAGTCAGAAGCAGTAGAGCTGAGTTCTCTACAGAACCAAACTGAATCGTGATAGGGAAATCCAGAACAAGATACAGTGAACCATTTGTCTAGTCCTGCTTAGTACAGGGAGACAGAGAAGTCTGCAGACATTAGGCACAGGCTTGGGCCAGGAGAACAGTGAAGGTGAAACATTCTCAGGGAATGCACTCAGGGAAAGGCTGTACAGTAGGGCAAGAGGAGATTCCAGACCCATCACCAGGCCAGACCCATATTGAAGTGCCACAAGGGAAACAAATTCCAGTTCACAGCTTTATTATTTATCATTCCCCAGTCCTGAATCACAGAACCAAAGCCGATGGAGAAGGGGGACCTGTACATATATGGAGGTCTTAAGTGGTGTACTGAGAAGGGAGGAGTTTAAGAAGCCAATGTGGGTCAGACTCCAGGAGAAGAATGAAGTTTCAGTTCCAGCATCTAGCTCACAGCAACCCTGTTAGGTAGGTAAGGAGTCTGAGTTAAATAGAAATTAAGCCAGGGTCATAAAGCTATCAGGTGTCTTAAGTGGGATTTGACTTCAGGTCTCCCAGACTCCCAGCCCATAACTATATTCCTTGTACCACCCAGCTGCCTCTAACTAGAATTCCAGGCATTCCTCGTGAAAAGACCTGAGCTGTGTACAAACTTTAAAGTTGAAACACAGTAGTGGAGAGGAACATAAAAAGGTAAATATGAATGAATGATGATAAAGAACTAAAAAAAGGATAAACTGCTTACATTCAAATATGGGGTGATGATACATGCTTCTCCTCTAAACCCTGTTATCATGACTCAGAGGGAATCTACTTAGCTTGAGTGATTAGGAAACATTCTATTATGTTGAGAGAAGAATGGAAAGAGAGGACAACCTCTTAAGGGGGGGATCTCTTAAGATCTTATACTGGGGTAGGGAACCAAGGGGCAAGAAGAAAGGGGTTATGGAGGGAGACAAAATGATGATACTGAAGAGGAGACTTAAGAAGGAGCAGACTAGGGGGGAACAAGGAGTGGGGAGTGTTAGGAGAGCCAGGAGAAATTATTCAGGAGGTAGAGGTAGTGAACCATATCGCAAGCTCAAGAGGTAACCCAAAAGGATGAGGACTGATTTAATGATTAAGAGATCATAGAAAGGTTTTATGAGGGCACTTTCAGTTGAGTGGTTAGGTCAGAAGCCAGATTGCAGGGTGTTGAAGAGCAGTAAGGAGATGAGAAAGTAAAAGCAACAACAATTTTTTTCTAGGAGTTTAGCAATAAAAGGAGGAGAGGAATTTAGGATAGTAGCTTGAAGTGATGGAAGGGTTAAATGAAGGTTTAAGGCTGGGGAAAACTTGAGGAGAAGCCAAAATAGATTAAGAGATTGAAGATGAAAGGAGGTGGGGAGTAAGCTTAATCAAAGGGACAAATTTTGGGGTGATAGTATCAGGAGCAAAGTAGAGGAGTTGAATTGAACTTGAACTGGAGCTCGACTGAGATATACAGAAGATGACTAGATAGAAGGGAGTTAGGGGTAGGGATGGGAAGAGGAATCTTTCAACTAGGTGCCAAGTTCTTGGGGAAACTTTGCTTGATATTCTCCTTCCCATCCCTTCTCAAGTTTAAGTGTTCTCTTCCCCTTGAAATTACTCTGTATTTGCCTAACTTTTACATCTTCAATCCATCTCAGTGGAACATGCACTTCTTGAGGATAGAGATCATTTAGTTTTCATCTGGGTATCTCCAGTGTCTAGCACATTGGCTGACCTGTAGCAAATATTTGCCTAATTGTTAAAACTGAGTGGATTGAATCTGTTATATGTGAAGGACAGTAAAGAACATGATGTGGTTCAATCAGAGCATCAGAAGTGGGAGGAGAAAAAATTAAACTTTCATGGAGAGCCCTAAGTCCAAAGCAAAAGAGTTGGATCCAGTAGGTAATGAATTGAAGAAATTACTAAAGATTTTTGAGTTAGGGGGATGACATGTTTTTGTGTTTTAGATAGTTGAGGGATCCATTCAGGATGAATTAGGTAGAAAGACAGGGAAGATTGTTTTTGGCAATACAGGGATAAGGCAGTGAAGATCAGGAACAATGGAGTGGTATAAGTTGAGTTGGAGAATGAATACTTTGGAAAGAAAAATCAAGAGGATTTGATGAAAGACAGGTCCTTTGGAAGACCCAGGGTGGGAAGAGTCGAACTGCTGGGGACTTTGAGCCTTATGGCCTAGAACTTATGGGGAGTGTCAGAGTTGAGGAAAGAATTTGTCTCTGAGCTTGTGTTAATGGACCCCTTTTCTTTCTTGGCTTCACCCTTTGCTCACCCCATGTGTTTTTAATTATCTCCTGTCTGTTTTCCAATTATTGCCACAAGGGTTACTGGCCTGCAGCACAGACTGCTGGCATGGTCTGGAAAGAGCAGATGGCTGTTCATTTTGAATCCTCTTTTTCAAAGGTGGCGCTTTCAGAATATGACTTCTAATTCAGCTTCCCATTGTGGTGTTGTTTGCTTAGGGCTGAAGGAATTTTTCCATTGGAGAGGCAGCATCGAGAAACATTTTCCTGACTAAGTTTTCCTTTGGAGCTGTGATGGACAGTCCCAGACAACTAGCTTGAATCTCTTCTTCTATCCAGCTCTTCAAAATATAGTAACTGTTCTGTTGGACATAGCATTTTTGGGAATTATGACTTCTTTAAATAATACTTGAAAGTAGTATTAGTATTAAGCAAGTTTATTAGAGATTTGTGCTTAGTTCAGATGAGGTCATTATATACCTATAGATACTCCTGATAGAAGAGTAGAGGACTTATTTGGATAAGTCTACTTATCTTTAGATAACAGTTGAGAAAATTTATATACTATGTCTGCAATATCTGGTTACAATGTTGAATTTGTCACATGTTAACTACCAAGGTTACTTTCTTTCTTTCTTTTGAAATGAATGAAACTCAATGGACTAAAAGTGAAAGCAAACCAGGTCCCAAGGCAGGAGGTGCCTGTGAGGACAGGAGGAGTTTATATAGAACTTGTTTGTACAGAATTGTTTTCAGTTGTCTACTGAGTTAGAGCTTGAGCCTCTGGGGAGCAAGGACTGTCTTTTGTCTTTTTTTTTTTTTAAAGCAATTGGGGTAAAGTAACTTGCTCAAGGTTACGTGGCCAGTTATTTCTGGGTGTGGTGCTAAGTGTCTGAGCCTGGATTCGATCCCAGGTCATTCTGACTCTGGGGCTGGTGCTCTTACTCACTGAGCCACCTGGCTGCCCCACCAAGGTTACTTTCAGCAGATTTCAGCTCCCCAGAAGAGAAATTTCTGTAAGAGGAGTGGGATAGGGAGGGAAAATGGTATGACAAGCACTTATTTAAGCATCTTCTATGTATCACATGCCATATTAAGTGCTTTGCAAGTATTACCTCATGGAGGAAGTTGAGTTACTTGGCTTAAATTTTGATTTTAAGATTTAGATCTAAGCAGAAGGCTTAGGTAGGTAGTAGGTTATCTTAGTGCTAGATTTCTTTAAACAAAGATTGGTTATGCCTTATAATGGATATTATAGAGTAGATTGGGGGGTGGGGGGAATGGGCTTGACTAGCTGGCCACTGCGCTCCCTTCTAATTCTGAAATTTTTTGGTTTTGTAATGGTTTCTGGACCAGTCTACAAAAGCGTATTCATTTCATGATATATATGAAGGTCATTACTAATAGTACTATTTTAGTTGTAAATCTAACTGCCATTTTTAATTTTTGTGAGAAAGGCATTCTAAGTTCCAACTGAAGATTTCTTGAATACCTTTCCTACCTAATTCTTTATTTCTCAAAGTAAGCATAAATCAGTGAAGTGGCAGAATAGTACAGCAGAAAATGCTTGTTGGGTTGGAACCAGACAATATGGGTTCAAATCCTTGATCTGCCATGCCTACTTACAAAATGACCTTGAGCAAATCACTTAACCTTGCTTGACCTTAGTTTCTTCAGATGTAAAACAAGAGGTTTGGTCATCTAAAGCCCCTTTCATCTATAAATCCATGACTCTTTCTATTCTTTCTAGTCATAGACAAAATTGCTTTTAGAAGTCAATATCCTACTCTAATCTCAATGGCACATTTGAAGATGTTGTGTTTGACAAGTAAATTGTAGTGGGAGCCTTTCTCATGTACTGGATTCTGTTGTTTCATGTGACTTTAGTATATAAAAGTTGGAGGTTGAGGGTTCCCAGATTGGTATTGCCACCCTCAATCTTATCAGGGTTCAATAATCTTGATAAATCTACAGCTAATAGATTGGGGAATTTAGAATAACAAACTTTATGGGAAGAGGGGTGTGTGTGTGTGTCTGTCTGTCTGTCTGTCTTTGGGGGGGTGGGATTATTTCTTTTAATTTTTTTAAAATCGATTTTTATTTATAAATCTTTTTATATAGCCTAGATTTCCCTTACCCTCTGTCTCCCCTTCCCTGAGAGCCATTCATTTTAACTAGAAAGTAAAATAAATAGAAAGAGTAGAAAAATTTCATCAAAGCCAATCAATATGCCAAAAGAATCTGGCCTTGTATGCAGTGTTCCATGCTTGTGAACTCTCATAGCTGCAGAGGAATAGAAATATCTCTTGTTTTCTGTAATTTCACAGCATTCAATTTCTTTGTTTTATAGTTATTGTTATTCCCTTTTCCATTGTTAAAGTAATATATTGTCATACTGGTTCTGCTTAGTTGATTCTGTGTCAGTTCATGTGTCTTTTCCTTTTTCTCAGTATTCGTTATCTTCGTTTTTCCATTATATTCAGATACTGTAATTTCTTTAGCCATTCCCCAATTGATGGCGATTTACTTTGTTCCTTACTACCACAAAAGATGCTGGTATAAAATTTTGGTGTCTGCACAACTTTTCTTTTTGTCATTGACCTACTTAGGATATATGCCTTGCAGTAGAATTTCTGGGTTAATAGTTTTGGCCATTTTAGCTACTTGTTTAAATCCAAATTGCTTCCTGAATGGTTGTACTAACCATTATACTAACCATCCTCACCAATATAGAAGGAAAGGAAGGAAAAGAAGGAAGCAAACACATTAATTAATTTCTTCTTTTGTGCCAGGCACTATGCTAAATTTAGCTTTACAAATATTATCTCATTTGATATTCACAACTCTCCTGGAAGGTAGGTGTTGTTATTATCTCTGTTTTACAGTTGAAGAAATATGTTGAGAGAGGTCAAATGATTTGCCCAGGCTGACACAGCTTATAAGTGCCTGAGGCCAGGTCCGGTGCTCTCTCCACTATGCCACCTCACTGCCACTATGTGCTGCTGAGTCTAGCTCTGCTGCCTCTAGCTGATTCTAGCTCTGTCTTTGCACAGCTATCTCACATTGACTGTTCCTGTCCTTTGCAGTTTTGCTATGTTAGCCTAAAAGTTGCCTTGGTTTCCCTTATAAGTGAATTGGAGCTTTTAAAAATATGATTATTGATAGTTTGCAATTATACTTTTGAAAATTGTTCATATCCTTTAACTGCTTGTGTATTGGATCTTGGCTTTTGATCATGCATATACATATGTATGCACACATATATACATTTACATGTATACATCTAGATACCAAACCCTATCAGATATATTTGTATAAAGATTTTTTTTCCAGTTCCCCTTTTTGTTCTTTTTCTAGATGAATTAATTTTACTTATTCAAAATGTTTTCAATGTAATTTAATTAAACTTATCTATTTTATATTTGGTAAACATTCATTATTTTTGTATCACCAGTGCCTGGCACTTAATAAATGCTTGTTGATTGACTGATTCATAGTCTTAGCTATGTTGTTTCAATGTTTAAGGAAACTGAAACTTGGAGGAGTGAAATGACTTGCTCAATCAGAATTAGAAACTAGATCTCTGATGCATAGTTAAAGGCTCTACACTACACCTTGATGATATTCCATTATATGTTGTAAATTTTATTGAAATTCTTACAGAACTGAGTTCAGATGTTATTCTTTCTCTATTGGAAAAATAACTCAGATTTTGAATTTTCAGTTTTAACTGTCAAGCTGTCCAGTTTCTGCCTTAGAAATGTATACCTGTAGAATAATATCCCTGCAACTTAATCTGATTTTTTAAAAAGTGATTTACAATTTTACTCTTGTCACATAGTAAAAATAATTTTATCACCACCACTATTGTTAGTGATCAAATAACTCGAATTCAGTATTTAATTACAAGCTAAACACTGACTGTCTTGTAAAAGTCGGTGCCTTAATTAAAGTGAGCTGAAAATATGTACAATCAGCTTTGGCATCCTCTAAAGCTAGTACCACAAGTGAGACTAATTTTGAGAATGAGAATAGTCCTGGATTTATTTAGGCATTTGCAGTTTGGCCCTTTGGGGAGTATCTGATTTCCTTATGATGAGTAGTGGTGATATTCTGGGGGCAAAGGAAATAGGGAATTCTCCCATCACTGGACTGCTTTAAAAGCAACTATGTGACAAAATAGATAGAGTTCTGGGCCTGGGAATCATGATCTGAGTTCAAGTCAAACCTCAGATATTTACTAGTTGAGTGACTCTGAGCAAATTCCTTAACATTTGTATGATTCTTTTTCCTCATCTTTAAAATGGGGATAATAATAGCACCTACATCTCAGGGTTGTTGTGAAGTATTTGTAAAATGCATTGCAAACCTTAAATTGCTATGTAAATGCCAGCTGTTATTGGCTATTATCTTCAGCTAGAGACAGGATGATCACTACTTAGGAATATATTACAGAAGGTATTTATACTTAGAGTCATTGAGCTACATCTGGAAGGAAACTTTAGTCCAGCTATCTCATTTTGCAGTTTAGGAAACTGAGGCCAAATGAGATTAAGTGACTTCCCCTAAGGACTAAAAGATCTCTGAAATCATTAAATTTGATTTATAAATAATTCATTAGTGTCTAAGGGTGATTTTGTGATGTCCAATTTGTTCTGTTGGCCACTCAGGATGCTCTTATATACCATCCTGTCTGCAGATCATTCCTTTTTGGTCTATTTTTAAAAATACAGTTTTATTTGGCATCTTTTTGCTTTTGGTCCTTTTGTGACCACCATTCCCATGCTGTGCTGTGTCATGCATGGGGAGGGTGGGGCACCAATTTGGGCTCTTTGAGTCTTTCCTGGCTTTGTTTTTATCTTGTGTACTTGAAAAAAAAAATCATTATCTTAAATCATTGACCTGTTTGGTTTTAGATACCGAATTCTATTGCCTATTGTTCTTTAAAATAATCTATTAAAGATAAAACTGCAGATGTTCTGTAAAGTTCCTGGGTAGGAACCAGTAATTCTGGTCCATGGGAGATCTTATCTTTAGAGTAAGTCTTTGATTTCATCATGTAAGGGAATCCCAGTGTAAGAGTACAAAGTAAGGGACTTTATTTCTTAGAATTATCATCCTTTCCAGGTAAGAGCATTTTCTTGATTTATTTTTTTTAAAGGCAAATAGTGTCAGGGAATTTCATACATGCTGTCAGAGAGAGAAGTGTTCGTTCAGCAGTAACTAACTTCTCTAGTCAGTCTAGTGGTAGACAAATCAAGAGTGAAAAGAATTAGCTATTTGTCCCAGAGGATAAAGCCTAAATGATTGTCTGGATTGTGAGCCTTTCATCTCTTGATCATATAGTTCAGAGAAAAACTGTTTTAAAACACAAAATGTTTATTTCCTTTTAAGTTTTCAAGTTAAAAGCAAGATGATGGAAAGATAGAGTTACTATTTACCACATATGAGAACTATATTTTTGTGGGACTTGATCTCATTTCCTGCCCTTTACCTCCACTCCACATCTGAACCATGAGGTCTCAAGGTTGCTTTTGGTGCTCCTGCCATAAATGTACATAATTTGCGGCTCATTTTAAAATTGACTCTGTCTGTTGGCCCAAGATTTGGTATCAAGAGTCAGTCAAGAAGGCTTTTTAAAGTGCCAGGCACAGTGTTAAACATTGGGGACACAAAGAAAGGCAAAGCAAAACAAAACATTTACTGTTCTCACAGTATAATGTGAGGGGGAGACAAACATGTCTATAACTATATACAGGCAAGACACCCCCCCCCCCCCAGATCTAGATAGATATATGCATTTAGATAAAGTGGAGATAATCACAGAAGGAAAGGAGCTAGCATGAAAGGAGATCAAGAAAGACTTCTCATAGTAGGTGAAGTTTTATATCTCTTCGGTACCACCTTACACCTATCAGATTGGCTAATATGACAAAAAAGGAAAGTGATGGATATTAAATTGGAACACTAATGCATTGTTGGTGGAGTTGTGAACTGATCCAGCCATTCTGGAGAGTAATTTGGACATATGCCCAAAGGGCTATAAAACTGTGCATACCTTTTGATCCAGCAAAACCACTGCTAGGTCTATATCTAAAAGAGTTTTTAAGAAGGGAAAAATACCTACTTGTGCAAAAATATTCATAGCAGCTCTTTTTGTGGTGGCTAAGAATTGGAAATGCTCATCAATTGGGGAATGGCTAAACAAGCTGTGGTATATGATTGTAATGGGATATTATTGCGCTATAAAAAATGACAAATAGGATGATTTTAGAAAAACCTGGAAAGACTTATGAACTGATGCAAAGTGAAATGGACAGAACCAGGATAACATTGTACACAGTAACAGCAAGATGGTAATAATGATCAACTGTGAAAGACTTGGATCGTTGTATTTCTGAGAATAGCTAAGTCTTTCATACTATTCTCAGCAATACAATGATCCAAGAAAATCCCAAAGGACTAATGATGAAGCTTACTATCTGCCTCCAGAGAAAGAACTGATATTGTCTGAATACAGACTGAAACATGCTGTTTTTCACTTTCTTTCATTCTTTTTATTCAAGTCTTTTGGTATAAAATGACTAGTGTGGAAATGTTTTACATGATTGCATATGTATATCCTGTATCTGATTGCTTACTGTGGGGGAAGAGGGGAAAGAGGGATAGAATTTAGAACTCAAAACTTTAAAAAAAAGTTTTAAAAATTGTTTTAGCATTTAATGGGGGGGGGGGATTTTTTAAAGGTGGGGTTTTAGTTGAGTCCTAGGAGGGACTGAGGAGGAGGAAGAGCATTCCAGGCATGGGGGACAGCAACAGAAAATGCCTAGAGTTGGAAGGTGAAGTGACTTGTGTGAAGAACAGGAAGGAGGCTAATGTCACTGGTTTGCAGAGTACGTAGTGGTAGAGTGGAAAGGTATATAGGAAATGAAGAGGTTATGAAAGGCTTTAAAACCAAACCAGGGATTGGAGCCATTTTTGGGGCTGCCTCTTTGTCATCATTTTTGTTTATATATTATAATGTTTATATCTGATATTATAAACTTCTGGAGGACAGGAATGGTTCTCTCCCTGTCTCCTATGAAATTTTCATGGTGATAATTATGATACCATTTTAATTAGTGCCCAGTAGAGGGGAACTTCAGTAGATATTTTATGATGTTTGAAATAATGGTGATAACCTGAAGGATTTCTAAGGATGAATGTAATCATCTATAAGAATTCACTGAATGGAAAATTAGAGCTCTGTATAGATCTAGACCACTGAACTGAAAATAATTCCATAGGCATTGGCTGTCTTAGAAATAATTCAAAAATGTTTCTGAATCTTCTGACTTAAAAAGTAATTCTAGAGATGATGTAGAGATGGCAAATGTGCCATCTAATGAACCTTAGTACTTAGAACCTAGACCCTTCATGTTCACCTCTAAGCCAGGGTTCATCTGATTGATAAACCTTCCCAAGAAGAGACTATGCAGTATTATCTCAGAACCTAGAAACATAGCTCTAGATCCTTTGAATTGAGACTGCTCAATCTGTATTTAACTCCTAGTGAAACCAAGCAAGCCAAGGTGATCTGGTTGTATCTGTAGTTCTATTTATACTTATTTCATTATTTCTTGAAGCATAGTTATTTGTATAGAGGTCTTCCCTATCTATCATTCATTAGATTGTATGCTCCTTGAGAATAAAATTTTTTATTGTTTTTTTCCTTTTGTATCCTTAGTAATCTGCACATTGCTGTGAACATTGCAAGTAGTTTGTTTAATTAAAATGGGATCACCATTCATCATTTTAACCATGCCACAAAAAGCACAATAGTTCCTCCAGTTCTTTGGACAAGTCTTAAGAACTTTGCCTTCAAGCTTAGAAGTTCTTCTCTAGCATGCACAAAACTATCACTAACTTGTCCTTCCTCATCCATCTCTTTTTGTAGGCATAAGTATAACTATAGAAAAAGCCCTGACTTTGTAGTCATACTCTGCTGGGCTCAAAATCTCTGCTCTCACATTTATTACCTTGGTGATCTTAGATCTTGGTTAGCTTTTCTGGATCTCAGTTCTCTCTTTGATAAAATAAGGAGTTTGGACTAGGTGGTGCCTGAGATTCCTTCTAGGTTTTAATTTGCCATTCCTTCTACTCAAACTTTCCTCTAGCACACAAATACAGACATTTGCCTTCTGCCTCTAAATTGTCTCAAATTTAACTCCTCACAGATGGCATTAATCTTCTTGCTTTTCTGTCCACTAAGTGCTCTAGCAGCCCCTGACCTTCCTTTTGTGATTCTTAACTAGCAACAGCTAGGCTGCAGTTGACTTCTTCATTGTTACTTTGGAAAGATGGTAGGTATACTCAGAGTACAGAGGGAAAACATTATTGGTAGAGAGGGCAAACAGTGAAAAGGCATAAAATAGAGAGGTGGGATGTCCTGTGTGATGAACAGCAAGAAAGCCAGTGCCTCTGGACCATAGGTGATGAGTACAGTACAAGAATCTTGAAGGGGGAGGAAAAAGATAGGCTGTCTTTAAAAGTCACATAGAGTAATTATTGAGTAGGATAGGTGATGTGGTTGGACCTGCTGTTAGGAAAATCACTTTGTCAGCTTAGTAGAGGATGAACTGAAGTAAGGGGGAGATTTGGGGCAGGGGGACCAACCAATAGGCTATTATCATAGTCTGGGCATGAGGTGTTCCACCAAGGTGGTAGCTATGTGTGTAGGCATAAGGGAATATATACAAAGATGAGAAGGTAGAAATTACTAGACTTGGCAGCAAATTGAATATGTAGAATTTGTGCCTGTGAGGAGTCCGTAGTGAGTGGCCTCATTCTCCACGCATGCTCTTGCTTCCTCCCTCTGTTAATAGTAACCTAGTACAGTTTAAACCATATTTCTGAGGACTCGACACACCCACCTCCAGTGTACCTTCTGCCTTTAAGGGAACTAATGATTATTCATTTGTTACCAAGAGTACATTTGGGAATTTAGCCTGTATAAGTATCCCCTTTGGGAAAGGGAGTATCTCTTTTTTGACCACTTTGGAAGAGTCAGACGGCTTGTTAGCCTAGAAAGCTGTTTTCTTTGTTTTTCCACATTCCAAGTCTTGGATTTATGCTGTGCCAGAGGAACCAAAACCCATTTATGTACAACTCTGCACTTTCATGGGTTGGGGTGACTTTTTAATGTGCTCTAACTTATGGTGCTTCTTTATGTGTTCAGTAGATGAGAATGTCATGGCAGTGTTATTTATTCAGTACACAGAAATAATGAGTAACACCGCTTTGGAGGGAGACTTGTTCGTTTGCAAGACGTTTTAAGGAATAGAGTAGGTTTTATGGGGTTTGAATCTCCACGCCATTTAACAGACCAGGCAGTGATGAGTTTCAGTGTTATCATAGATTTTCATAGGGAAGGGACTTAAGAGGTAATTTTATAGATGAAGAAACTGAGGCCCAGAGAGATTAAATGATTTGCCCAGAATCATACAGGCAACAATCAGACCCAGGTCCTTTGGCTTCAGGTCCAACTTTCAAGTTAACTCATTTACAACAGGCATTTATTAGGTGCCTACTACATGCCAGGCACCATACTCACACTAAAAATGAGAGGGTTAGACTAAAATCAAAGCAGTCTTGTACATTGCATTCTACTTCCTGTATAGCTGGGACAATGTTACCTTAATGCTTAAATTCAACCTGTGATTCCATCTTTTCAACTAGATACTAAATACTGACAAACAGGTTTTCTATAGCATTTCCCTTTTCATACAAATTCAGCAATCCCAATTATTTCCAGTTCGTCATTTCCACCAACTCTTATGTGCTTTCTCTGTTAATTAGCATTTAGCTTGTTTATTTGATAGTAGGTAGGAACCTGGACTACTTTGGAAATCCATCCACAACCCATAAATAGAAGATTTTATGTGACTACTCTCCAACACAAGAAGTATTCCTTATTCTTGAAGAGTAAAGAGTGCTAGATGTAAATGCTATGAGCAGAGCTGAAGACTTAGAAGTCAGTCAATCAGTAAACATTAATGAAGTGCCTTCTTTGTGTCAGGCACTGGGTTTAAAGGTATATGAATAAGATTTTGTTGTATGAGGGTTGAAACCATACCATGGGTTCTCTATTATGAGCATCATTTGAACCAAGAGAGAAACACATTAGCATTTGAATTTGCCCTGGGTCTTCTTCTTGGCCTGTCCGAAAAGCAGATTTACTCATACCGGATAACCTCGAGCTTGACTTCTGGTCTAAGACATTTTAAGTGTAGTGTTCAAGTATTTCTTTGCTTGTTTCTATTTCCGTAATTGTAGCATGTTAAGCAGTGAGGGGCCTGTTTTCCCAGACCTTGTGCAGATACTGTGAAATTAACTTTCTTACCCTCCAACAGGAGTCAGACTGAACTGACATTTCCAAAGGGCTGCTGTTGAACTGGCTGTTCTTGGCACCCATTCTCAACATTCAGGAAGGGTGCATGGAGATTAACATTCTAATTCACTGATGCTTAATTGCTGTAAGCTGTTGGTGGGTACTGGGAATTGGTCACACTGTGGAGGTGGGAAGGAGACTCGCTAAAGTGCCCAGGACCTTATCTCCAGAAACCAAGTAACACAAGGCTTGAAAGTTTATTGATGACCAATTTGGGGAAAGTCTGTAAATGTATTAGTGCTATTTAAAAAAAAGTGTCTGGGCTGGGAGTCCCAAGTAGCCAAATTGTGTTGTCCAATGAAGAAATGTCTGAAAGGAATCAGAATGTGGGCATTTGGGAAATTTAGTATCTTTTGTCTCTAAATTTGTAACATCTTCAAAATCTTCAAATCACATATTACCAAAGCTGAATTCTGGGAAACTGTGCCTAAAAATCACTTCATTACTACTGGAAATGCAACCATCCCTAGATGGGAGCACAGCAAGCATTTAACAGTGCATTACAGTGCCACACTCCCATCTAAAAGGGAAATGAAAGGTAGAATAGCCAGTTGAAACTACTAGGGGAATTGAATGGAGCAGAATGTCATTACCTCATCTGGAGTTTGGCCAAGGGCCCAGGTTTACTGCTCCTAATCTTGGAAAATTTGCCCAATGATTTTAATGGTAAGTGGTAAGAACCTTGGGTTTCTTTTACTTGTATACAAGGCCACAACTTTGACATCATCAAGCCCTGGAAGCACAACAAGGTGCTGGATGAGGATACAAGCAGGAAGCAGATTTATATGAAGCCTTTTGATTCATGTAGTGGAAATTACTCTAGGTCAGAGGCAAAACTCCCAGTTTCTTACTCTTGTCCTTACCAAAAGGTATATATGACTATAGCTAGTACCTCCTTTCTTCTCAGATTAAACATAGATATGTGCAATTTAGAACTTCTCAGATGTGGTATGGGCAGAATGCAGCAGTATTATCACCTTATGAGCCTAGAATGAGAACGAATTGGTTTCAGGTTCTGTCTCTGACCTATACTGGTTTTTTGAGCTTTGGCAGATCGCTTAACCTCTCAGTGCCCTTTGCAGATCTCTAAGACATGGGGAATTTCTTCCCTGGGAATTGAATATATTGATGAAATTACAGGTCAAGTATTGTAAAATATTGAATTAGCTTGACTGCTGTGTCACACTGTTGATGTATCTTGAGCTTACAGTGCACTGAAACCCTAGATCCTCTGTGATAAACTGCTACCTAGCTCTCTCTCTCCCATCTTACATTTAGATTTAGAAAATCATCACAAGTATGACTATAAATGTGTCTCCATTAATTTCATTTCATTAGTTTTGATGGAATATCTTAGCCTATCAGGATCTTATTGTCACTGTTAGATATCTCTCCTAGCTCTTTTGCTAATTGGATAAACATGCTATCTATATGTCTTTATGCAAGTTGTTAATAAAAATGTTAAATAGCATAGGACTAAGTATGGATCTCAGAAGCACTTCTCTAGAGACCTGCTTCCTCATGACATGAAGTCATTGATGACTCTCAAAGTCTAGCTATTGAACCAATTCCCAATCCACCTAATTGTATTATCCTTTCACCTACAAATATCCATCTTGTCCACATGAATATTAGGTGAAAATTTGTCAAATGCTTTCCTAAAATCTAGGTAGACTATGTTTCCAGCATCCTCTAGTCTCATTCAAAATCCAGTAAGCTTCTATTAAGCTCTTACTTTTCAGGCACTGTGCTAAATGCTGCCTGTACAAAGAAAGACAGTCCCTGCTCTCAAGGCACTCTAATGAGGGAGATAACATGCAGACAACTATGTACAAACAAAACATCTACAACATAATCTGGCTGGTGTCACTGGAACTCATAGTTTGTAAAGGGGAATAAGGTATAGGAAGACTGGAGAGGTATCACATAACACCATTATGAGATACAGAGAAATGGAGCTAGTCTGATGTCACCTCTTCTTGTAAATGATACTGGCTCTTTGTAAGATTATTGCTTCCTCTTCTAGATGTTCACTAATTAATCATCTCTTAGTTAAAATTCCCAGTCAGGTGGCTAGTGTAGTCACAGAGTCTGAAAATTTAAGAGTTAGAAGAGATATTTGCACTTCTCTAGGCAAACCTGTACCTGAAAGGAATTTCATTATAACAAAATTGAAAAGTAGTTGTCCATTCTCAGTTTGAAGACCTCTAAGGAATGAAGGTGACCCCACTTCTCTCTAAGAACCTCATTACATTTACGGATAACTTTCATTGTTAGGAAGTTTTCTAAATTGGAGCCTGAACTTTAACTCTGCTTATTCTAAATCTAGGTCTCTTCCCACTACCCACAATCATAGAATGTTAAGAGTTTAAAGGAATCTTAGTCGTCATTTAGTCTAAACTCTCTTCTTTTACAAATGGTCAAACTAAGACTCATAGAAGAGAAATAATTTGCCCAAGGTAGTCAAGTAGACTTTAAGTTTGTTGAGGGCAAGGACTGTTTTCTGGTTTTGTTTTGTTTGTCTTGCATATGCATGGTTGTCACTAATTAAATATTTGTTTCATTGAACTGAACCTTTTAAGAACTTTATGGTGGTGTAGTTGTTACACCTTTCCTTTTTTTCCGCTGACTAAAGTGCAGCTTTTAAGATAGTGGTGATCCTTGTTCCAGAGTTAGGCTGACTTCCCCCCCCCCCCCCCCCC